>NC_133332.1:86007071-86339571 GCF_042186555.1 Aquarana catesbeiana
GAAATGTTCGCGAGATTGGAAACATTTATAAAAGGAGAGATAGCAACCCTCCACGAAGATATGAATCATATAGTAAAAAGGTTGGAAGACACGGAAGTAAGGCTGGACATGAAGGGAGAGGAGATTAAAAAAACTCAAGGCACAATTAAATGAGATGCAGAAAGACCAGAGGAACATATTATACAAAATCGAAGACCGAGAGAACCGGAACAGAAGGAAGAACCTCTGGATTAGAGGTCTCCTGAAGATACAAGGAGAAAAGGAGGAATTGCAGGAAAAAATAGACAAAATCTTTGGGCTTATGATAAAGACATCGAGTGCAAGTAGTAAAACTAAGTTTGAAAGAATACATCGGATCAGAAAACCTGCAGAGATAGCAGGGGACGTCCCAAGAGATGTCATCGCTAGATTCCACAAATTTCAAGATAAAGAACAGATTAGGGCATGTCTGAAAAACAACCAACCAGCGAAATAAGGAGAGACAATCCTGCAGATCTTCCCAGAACTGGCAGCAGAAGCCCTGACCAGGAGAAGAATCCTGCAACCCCTGCTTGTCCAGCTTAAAGCATATAACATTCAATACTCATGGGGTTTCCCAGCCTGGCTAACAGGACGCAAAGAAGGCTGTTCTGCAGTGTTAAGATTCCCAGAAGATACACCAAAATGTTGTAATCGCTTAAATGTGCCATTAATAGAAATCCCGGGCTGGTGGGAAAGAACTGAAAATTTAGAAAGCTCTGAAGTATCGCAAGCATGGCAACCCGTCCTTAAAGTGAAACGATCAGAAGGGAAGAAGAAGTAAAATTTAAAGGAACTAGAAAACTAGACCCGGAGCATAAAATGTGTCTGAAAAGGCTAACAGGAAGGGGGCTTTTGGTAGAGGGGAGGGTAGTGGGGGCGCGGGGAGGGGGTCTGGGGGGGAGGGGAATGGGCACGGGAACCCCCAATAAACTGGGGGGAGCAATGGTTCTGATGGTGGCTGACCTGAGTCCAACCTCTAGGGGGGTTAACCGAGGGGCCGGGAGGAGTAAGTGGGGCCTCGGTTTGCTGGGCCATGGTGGGAGGGTAGGGAGGGGAGGGGGAGGGGTAGGAAGGGGAAGATGGGTGGGGCGAGGGTGGGAGGGGTGGAGGGGAGATGGGTTAGAGAGGGCAGTCACTATTTCGACTCCTACTCCTATGGTTGGTCTGGAACGGAAAATCTATTTCCATATTAAGAAAAGATGTCAAGCCTGAGCATAATTTCATATAATGTACGGGGTTTGAATTCTCCCATAAAGTGTGCTAAATAATGGGTGAATTGAAATATCTCAAAGCAGAGGTGGTATTGCTGCAGGAGACACATCTCTTTTGCGGTAAGAGTGAAAAAAAATTTTCAAAAGATTTCCCAGTTTGGTTCTATGGAGATTCTCCTATTAGTCATGCAAAAGGAGTCGCTATAGGGTTTGTCAGGGGGGTAAGGTTCGAGTTAGAGGGGAGAATATCTGACCCTGAGGGGCGTTATCTTTTTTTGAGAGGCAAATTAAACGGATTTGAATCCTCACTGGCAAACATATACGGCCCTAATTAAAACACAAATAGATATCTACTGGGGATTTTAGCGAAGTTTATGGAATACAAGAAGGGGGGCCATAATAGCAGGGGACTTTAATTTCTGTCTGGAACTAGGAAGAGACAGTACGTCCCATGCACGGGGGACAGGTGGGGTTTGGATGAACAAATTGAAAAAGAAGTTACATCAGTATCAACTTGTAGACGCATGGAGGATACAACACAGTAATGTAAGGGACTACACACTTTACTCCCCCGTGCATGCGACGTACTCTAGATTACATTTTTTTCTGGTTCAGCACTGGCTACTCGAGGCTGTAACTAGCACAAATATTGGAACAATGACCTTCTCAGACCATGCGCCAGTGAGTTTACAACTGAAAATCGGGGAGAGTCAAAAAAGGGTAATATCTGGAGGTTAAATGAGGACCACTTACATGACAAAGAAATTGATAAGCGAATAAAGGAAGAACTTGAACTGTACTTTAAAACAAATATTGCAGGGGAGATCTCAGAAGTCACAGTCTGGGAGGCTCACAAAGCCTATATCAGAGGTATTCTAATTATGGCCGGATCGGAGAAAAAAAAATAAAAAATAAGAGTGATAAGTTAGCCTTGACAAAAGAAATCCATGACTTAGAACAACAGCATAAGATAACTAGAGATGGGGAGGTGTTGTTAAAGCTATACGGGAAAAGAGAGGCCATGCGGGATCTAGTGGAACAAGAAACATGCAAGGTATACAATCTAATTAAAAAAGAAAGATATATAGGAGGAAATAAACCGGGTAAATTCCTGACAAAGGCTCTGAGAAAAAAGAAAACTATTAACTACATAGAAAAAATAAAAACAATGACAGGGGATATCAGACTTAAAACCAGAGATATTGCCAAAATATTCCAAGATTATTATGGGGGGTTATACGCAATTAATAAGAAAGATACTCAAGAAGAGAGGGAAAAAAACAAGAGAAAATAAAAGCTTATTTAAAAGATATAGTATTATTTAAAATAGCAGAAACTAAACAGAGTGCTTTAGAGGCTCCCATATCTGAAGAGGAGTTAAGAAAAATACTCCAGGAAACTCCAGTTGACAAAAGTCCTGGTCCCGATGGACTGACAGTTTTATATTACAAAACATTTCAGGATCAATTAATCCCCAAAATGTGCTCTTATATGAACGGGATTGGGGATAAATGGGAGATGAGGAAGGAAGCGTTGGAAGCCAATATTGCCATTATCTTGAAAGAAGGTAAGGATAGCACGCTCTGTTCCAGTTACAGGCCCATATCACTCTTAAATGTAGATACAAAACTATTCGCTAAAGTTCTAGCCGAAAGGATGAAACAGATAATAAATGAGATCATACACCCAGATCAGATTGGGTTTATACCAGGAAGAGAGGGGAGGGATAATGGTATCAAAACGCTCTTGGCAGTGCAGAAAATTAAAGACAGTGGAGCCCCAGGACTACTCCTGTCAATTGATGCTGAAAAAGCTTTTGACAGGGTGGACTGGGGCTTTATGCTGTGTACATTGGGGGAGATTGGGCTCGGGGATAGAATGATCAGATGGATAAAGGCATTATATTCCCAACCCACAGCGAGAGTGAAGGTAAACGGTTTACTCTCTGAGCCATTTGAGATGTTCAATGGCACAAGACAGGGGTGCCCACTTTCCCCACTGTTGTTTGTGTTAGCTCTTGAACCCCTTCTTATACAGATAAGGCAAAACCCGGACATTAGTGGGGTAAAAATTGGCAAAGAAGTTTACAAACTAGCCGCCTTCGCGGATGATATTTTATTCTATGTTACCCGCCCAAGGACTACCCTTCCAAATCTGATCGCTATTCTTAAAGAATACGGGAAGTTATCTAATTTATCTAAGTACGCCAGGGGAATACACATATCAAAAGTACTTCCCATTCATATGGGGGAAAAAAGAACTTAATTACTTAGGAGTTAAAATAACCACATCAAAGGAGACATTATACCAGGTTAATTTCGTGCCACTCCTTAATGAGATCAAGAAAGAGCTGAATAGAATCACAAGAGGTCAGCTATCGTGGGGAGGAAGAATCAACTTATACGATATGGTAATCCTACCTAAAATTATATATAAGATGCAAATGCTCCCAATCTCACTTCCACAAGTCTATCTAAAAACTTTGCACACTATGTATTTAAGGTTTATATGGAGAGGGAAAAAACCTTGTATAAATTTCACACAGTTAAGTAAAGATAAGGCGAAGGGGGGGGGGACACCATATATTAGAAAGTATTATGAGACAATTGTTCTATCACAAATAATAGAATGGGTTAAAAATAATAATGAAAAACAATGGGTTAAAATGGAAAGTACAATTAGTGAAGCCACAATGGGTAAGATAATTTGGATTCCACCGCATTTCAGAAAACTTAGCACAGATACACAGGACATCATAAGACATGTACTAACAATTTGGGATAATATGCACAAAAGGGAGCACTGGGAGTTTAATTCACCCTTAATTCCACTCAAGGATACAGAATATTTTGTACCGGGGATAGAGGACTTGTTTGGGAAGTGGATATTAGAGAAGGATGTTCCACTAAAGGACGTCATGAGACAGGGTAAAATTTGCACATATCAGGATCTAAAAGATAAGAGCGAACTGCTGGTCATAGACCCATGGCGGTATAACCAATTGAATCATTTTATTAATACACTCCCGCAGCCAACTGGATCGGCCAAAAACCTACGGCCTCTGGAGAAAATCTGTATGGAGAAAAATGGGAGGAGGGGGATCTCTAATATCTATAAAGTATTAATAGAAATAAAGGGCACGGAGATCCCACCATTTATTAAGAGTGGGAGAAGGATCTAGATATTAAGCTTAAAGAGCCTGAGATATGGCAGATACTGAGGAGAGTCAACGTCACGTCGGTCAACTGAAAGATGTTGGAGTTAAACTACAAGTGTCTGGCGAGAATGTATATTACTCCCGATAGAGCACATAAATTTCAGAGCGAAACATCACAACTCTGTTGGCGGGGGTGCCAAGATATCGGGACAATGGCGCATATATGGTGGCAGTGCCCGGAAATTAAAAAATATTGGGGGGAGGTAAGGCGAATCATTAGAGAGATTACTAACATTGAAATCCCAGACAACCCATGGGGGTGTTTATTTCATGGGATCAGAATGCCCACGAAGATATATGTGAAAACGTTAATACCACAGCTCACAAATGCGGCCAAAAATTTTATTTTTTTTATTCTTTCTTATTTGTGTTTCAAAGGTGGATAGAAATTGTAATGGGGCTTTTCTAATATATTATGAACGATTTTGGAAAAATCAGATTAAAATGCCACAATGATGTGATGACGAGTAGGGACGAGACTGAACCGGAAAGTTGAAACAAGTCTCTCGGAAAATTTCGCTGAGGTGGCAAAAAAAAAAAAACAATTGAAATTAAATTTAAGAAATAAAAAAAGGGTTTTTCAAAATTGAAAATTGTTATTGACAATATCCCCAAAAATTATGCAATACAGATATTTAAAAAAATAACAAAAAAAAACATTATAAATAAGTTATATTTTTAACATACCTTAAAATGTATTGCAGCTTTAAACGACGTAAACACATATATTCTTTTTGCATTAAGAATGAAAATACCATGTAATCTGAGTAGAAATAAATAAATTAAATAAAAAAATAAATAAATACAATTAAATTGATCAACAGATAAATTATTTTTTTATAATAAAAAATAAAAATTATAAACAATAATATACTTTAAAAAGTGCATTTAAAATGTTGTAATTAAATCTACTAACATAATATATTAAATGGAAAAATTAGATTTAAATAAAAAATTTTTTAATGATATACATTGTTTATTTTAAAACTAAAAAATATTATACTGCAATTTATATACACAATTTAATTATTTGTATATATTGAAAAAAAAAATAATAATACACTTTGGTAATTAAAATATTAAAAATAATAATAATAATAATAAGAATAATACTTTAAATACACACATATAAATTTTATGTTCACAAAAAAATTAATAAAGAAATTACATATAAAAAATAGTGTACAACTTATCTATACAGTTATACTTACCAGTTTTGAACTATATTTCATTTAAAAAAATTGAAATATAATTACAATACATTATACCTATATACAGTGCATTGCAAGTAATTGTATAATTAGATGGCTAATAAAAATGATTAAATACACTAACTAAGATTACTTACCTATTTGATAGCGTAGTATCAGATGGTCAAAAGGTGCAGGTATACCGCGTGTGCTCTGTTCGCCTCTCCGTTCGCCTCGTGTTCTCAGGTAATACTGGTAAATATTACCTGTTTGCCCAACTTAAAAATGGAGATTTACAAAACGCCCTCCAGATGGGGCGGACGTAATGATGTCACTTCTGTTCAAATCCCGCGAGATTTCCGCACTGACTCCTGGGAGCAATGACACGAGATCCCAGGAGATAGTGCGGCGAGGACAGGAAATGACGATAATACCCGCAAAATCCCCGCCCACAGCCGTAGAGACGTTATGCAAGGAAAACAGACTGGGCCACATATATACAGGTACAAAAAAAAAAGGTCCATTGAGCACTCTATGCTCTATTTAAAAACTACTGAGCTAAAGTTGAAAAATTGTGTGAAGATCTGTTTTAATGTGTTGAACAAGTTTTTTTCTGTAAACTGTCTATGTGGTTAATTTACAATTTGTGTGAGACTCTATCTATTATTACAGCTGGTGGAGTGACGGATATCCGGGTGACGGTAAATATACAGTATATTGTGTTATTATTGTGTTGCTCTTTACCATTGGGTCTTACACTAACACACAGTTGTGCCAGGGGGTCGAGTCCACTTTCTGGGGTTGAGAGGCAGAGTGCAGGCCCAATCAAATATTCAGCAGCTCCTTAGGGGGTCAGTGCTATATATATATATATATATATATATATATATATATATATATATATATATATATATATATATATATATATATATATATCCAAATGTATTGGGACGCCTCTACGCGCACTTTAAAGAGTAACTACACTATTGTTGAGAAAAAAATGTTCCCCTCTGGGTGATCCATGTACACAGTACATTACAATGATTTTAACAATGTGATAATGAGTGGGTTGAAAATGACGCCAAGTGTCTTGTTTTAAAAAATATAGCTTCCCCTTTAAGAAAGAACCATATAAAAAATTAATTGTAAAGGTATTGGCCCTAAAAACATACAAAATAGATGTGAACAATATTAAGAAAAAGCATATGGTGATTGAAAAAGCAAATAAATATATAAGGTCCAAAGTGACAATTCCAACACCATAAATAATTGAAATCTTCTGGTTTGATGTTCCTTCAAATAAAAGCTTCACCATGAGTGCTCATGAGGTAGATGGCAACTCACCAAAGGTATCTGACCACTTTTTACAGTTGATCAAAATGCGCTTAGTTTAAATGGACCAGAGGAATCCTAGGTATTCATCTCTCCACTGAGTGCCCCCTCCAGATGGCGGCTGAGTATAAAGGAACAGACTCCACCAAGTACAAAATATTTTACAGCGCACACATACAAGAATGACATTTCCTGCAGGGCTAGTTAAAAACACCTGAACATATTCAACAAATACGGGGCTTTGGTCACACTATATGGTCATATAGTGCTAAGCCCACTTACTGCGACAAAGTCACATGTGATGGCAAAATCGTTGCATTTTTAAACTTTTTTATTAAAACTTACTACATCATAAGAGATCTTTTTGTGTCCTTGGTGGAGAAACCACATCCAATTCTCACTTGTGTGAACCCAGCCTTAGACCCCATACACTCTATTAGATTTTCTGCAGATTTTTGTCTTCAGATTTACCAAAACCATATAATATGAGGTAAAACCTTCAGAGTTTAAATTTGTATGCAATCAGGCAGGCTCTTGCACTACATGGTTTTGGTAAAATCTAAAGGAAATCAGACAACAAAAGTTGTATAGTGTGTATGGGGTCTTAGTCCGTAGGGTTCAATATAGAGTTGGCCCACCCTATGCAGCTGTAGCGGTAGGTTGCTACGAGTTACAAACATCCACCAAATCACCCTGCTGCCAGACCCCAATATATCACCTCTGAGACAATGAGCAGTCATTTGGGTAGTTTTGTTGCGTTTATTGCGGGATACAACTTGGTTGGGTTAAAGGAAGATATGGGATGCCCATAGCACTTATTGAATCATCATCACATTTGTAGAACATTGATTAGCAGCTTTAGCCCTGAAAATGATGCACTTCTAACATTCACAGTCTGTTCTCCTGCATATCTTAACTGCAGACTATTGCACCTCTTCCTCCTCTGCACTGACTCCTGCAGAGTATCACTACCTCGATCTCCTCTTGTACAAATCCTTTACTGCAAAACTGTTAGATTCCTGTCTCATCACTTCCAAGACAAAAAGGATCACTGTGAATAACCCCAGTTTGATGGCTGTACTTTGTTACTGTAATAAAGTCTCTTGAATGGTGTTGCTTCAGCAAATCAATAAGCCAGAGGCATACAATACCTCTCCCTGGCGGCTCAGTGAATTTGGTAGCTACACAGTCTTTTGGATGGTATTAGCCGAATGCTTTACCAGGCCAGAGATACTCGGTACCTCTCTTCCTCACTGACCTTCACCAAAGTGCAAGCCCTGTGTTCCCCGGTCACAGCAGCTTGACAACAACTCCATGGTGAAGATCTTTATCCAGGAATACATCCTAGCAGCTCCTCCAGCCCTCCTCCGCACTCGATGCGCCCCACACGTGGAAACGCCCTGCGGCAGCTACCTAATACTCCATTCTCCTTTTTCTTGCACCGTCAGAAACCCTTGAGCAGCATGTGACCCCAGCTTATATGGGAGGCGTGTCCCCTGCCAATACCGAATGGGGATTGGCCAGAGCTCCTCACATGAGCTGCCTGCTACTAGACATGTGCAAAGCCAAAAAATGTGTTCATTTTCGTTTTCCTTTCATTAGTTTATTTTTTTTCGTTTTTCAGGTCATTCGTTATGATCGCAATTCGTAAATTCGTACATTCATAAATTCGTACAATTGTAAATTTGTTCATTCGTACATTCGTAAATTCGTACATTCGTTCATTCGTAAATTCGTACATTTGTAAATTCGACATTTGATAATCCAAAAACCCGAAAAATCGAAAATCGGAAATAGTAACTAACTATTAAATTATAGGTATTGTAATTTCCTTTCAAATTTGGCTGTCAGTGAACGTAACAAATACGAATTTATCCGAAGTTACGCATTATCCCAAATAACGAATGCTGCATCTAAACAAATGGAACAGAACAAATTAATAATAAATAATAATTATAAAAAGTTTTTATTATTATTATTATTATTATTGTTATTTATTATTATTAATTCATTATGTTCCATTCGTTTGGATACGGCATTCATTATTTCGGATCATTTGTAACCTTCGGATAAATTTGTATGTGTTATGTTCACTAACAGCCAAATTTGAAAGGAAACTACAATACTTATAATTTAATAGTTACTACTAATAGTAGTTAAGTTATTATTAGTCAATTATTATTTCCGAATTTCCGAATTTACAAATTTACGAATTCACTAATTTACTAATGTACGAATGTACGAATGTATGAATTTACGAATTTACAAATTTTTCAAATTTACGAATATTTGGAAAAATTCGTTAAACAGGTTTTCGTTAATTCGGATATTTCCGAATTAACAAATTTGTCAAAATTCGTTAAAAAAGGAATTCGGAACGAGACGAATTGCATATGCCTACCTGCTACTCAAACTTCAGGTTCAGCCTCTGTTCCAGAACAATCTTCCTGAAAGCAGGGAGGCTCCTCTAAGTCAGAGCACAGGTGATCACACCCACCACTACGCTAAACACTCCCAGCCTCAAACCAAAACAAACAGGCCCAACCTAAAGCACAGGCCTGTCTAAATTTGCCTACACTGATATCTTAAACCCAGAAAAATCCCATTCTAGCACCTACCTAAAAGGTAGAGGGTGCTACATTCACCCTCCACTAAAATCACAGCTGTCCTCAGCTGTGGAGAAATAAATTTGCAAAATACCTCCTGAACCCAGGAGGAAAGGCATCCCATATCAATTAGTTGGATGGGGGAAAGGAGAAAAAGGACAAACTTGGATGGGGAAACATTGTATAAAAGTACAAAATGGAACATGTACACTATGACCATATACATACATTTACACACGTTATACATCCTAACTACAGGTCCCTGCAGCTAATGTTACATACAAGTGGAACCAGAACATTGCTCCCTTGGGAGGAATTTTCTGCCTACCACAGGTCTTCATCTGTTCCAACGGTGGGGATGGACAGCCATAACATCCCAAGGTTTCTTAAAAGAGGAGACAAACAAACACACAAACTATCTGTACACACTAACTGTACATAACACTTCACCAGGTAAAGGGGGTTACAACCCTCTCTCTGGTGACAGAACACAACACATTTTGCAGAATTTTCAAAAGTGACATATTTTCCCTTGTTTACTCCAGCCGGAGAGATTTAAAGGTGCCTCTTGGTTGGCACAATCAAACACATATGCCCATGGGCAGGTAAACTTTCTGTTTGGCTCCTGCACAAATGAGTCCTTCTTGAAAAGTAAGTATCAAAGGGTTTTAGCAGAGACAGCACACCCTAGCGTCCATGACATTGTCCTTCTTGTCAGGCACCCTGGGTGGCAGGCATTGGCTGTACCCTGCAACAGTTATTGTCATGTCATTGGGGAAACCCACCCAAAACCTGCTGCAATCCGGCAGTCCTGATGGGTGCTCCTACCTGAGGCTACACAGCACAGTAGTCCAAATACAGATAGTAACATGGGTCCAGCAACCTCCTCCAGTTATCCCCCTCCTCTCTGACTGACACAGAGTAGCTCCTAATGTGCTGATTTGCTTTAACCAGGACCTTGTCTCTGTGTATAGCACGCCCAAGCTTCCACTCCCAATGAATGTCTTTGAAACGGGCCCAAACTTCACTTTCAGGCACCTGTTTTGGCTTGGGTACATGCAGATAGTCCCAGACCAGGTCATTCTCCCACTGCTCCCAGGAGTCCTCAACAATGTCCATGATCTGGGATGAGACATATGGGTAGTCCAGGCCCCACTCCAAGGCAACCCTCCTTTGCACCTCTCGCTGAAACCGGGAAAACCTGGGAAGCTCCTTAGGCTTCCACCGGCCAGGCAGAACACAAGAATCAGAGGCCTTACTGACCCATTGACGGTAGGTGGGCACCCTGGCTTGAATAGTAGAGGGCGGACTTGTGAAGAGTCTGTGGGATTGACCCAGGGTTTGCACTGGGAATTGTGGTTCCTCCACTACTTCAGCTGGGGTTCCGGTGGATGGAGAGTCCTCTGTAACCCATGGCTCCTCATCCCTGGAAGAAGCCTCCTCTGGGGAAGACCAAGCAAACAACTTCTCCATAGAACCAAATTCATCCAGCAATCTAGGCTAACCCCAGTCTATGACCCGGCCCTCGCTCACCTCATCCAGCTTGCCTGAGGGATTCCCCTCCTGCAGCATGGGCTCCTTCCGGATGGGCACAGCAAGGGTCTTACTTGGAGCCGGCTCTTCCCGACATCCTCTTCCCCTTTTATGTCCCGGAACTCAGGGATGGACGAGCCTGGTGAAAGTTTCTTCACTGCTGGGGTAGGTGACACATGGCCCTCTCTGGCCTTCTGAGTCACCTGCAGTTGCGGCATGCACAGTCCTGTGAGCAGGCTTGTAGAATAATACTTAATCTCTTGCTGCACTGGCCCTAAGCGGGTTAGTGGATCGCCACAGTGTCCGCACCGGGCCCAGGCGATGACTCCAGCCGTAGGTATGTGGCACCCGGGACATAACATGCACAACCACTCCACTTCTCCGACCAGCCCCAGGGCAAGTCATCCGGTAAGTTCCAGCCTGATGCCGGTATCGACCAGCACCCGATCCTGCAAATCAGGCGACCACTGCTTAGCTGGCGTTCTCCGACCACTTTCTGCCATTTTCCTTTGCCTCATGTCTGGCGCGTAGCTTGCTGAATACTTTTTAGCTCTCAGTTGGTGCGTAACTCCACCCACTCACTTGTTGGTTCAGCATGCGAGGAACTGTAAGCATACATATTCAGTGTGCGCCAGAGTAACACCTGGTGGCAGGTGCTTTTGAATTGCAGGCATTGTCCAAGTTTAAAAGTTTTGGAAACTGCGTCACAGCACTGGAACTGATGTCACCATTAACACAGGAAAGTCTCTCCATTGCAATGTCTTACCGTAAGGGACTGACCGTGCAGACCCAGTCAGCGACACCCCTTGTGGCTCTGTTCCTAGGGGCAACAATAGACATCCACAACCTCACTCTCCACTGTGTTCAGCAGGATTAATAAAGTCATTCACATTTTGCAAACAGTGGGTAATGTCTGCGCTGTGCAAAGCGCCAGACATATTTGTAATACAATAAGCGTGATCGCTCACCGTGGTTGCAATGGGTGATAGCACACGGTTACATTCATGGAGTTGCAGGACTTATCGCTGTTGTGAGTGTCCATTAATACAACTGAGTGCAGGGAGAGTGACAGCAGTGCTGATCCTGGACGGTTGTTATGTTCAATAACACTTGGCGGCAAGCTTGATTTTGGTTGCTATGGGGTAAGGCATGTAACAAAGTCAATTTTAAAGGCAAACACACATCCCTTTTCCTTAATATATCCCAAATTTGGCAAAACAAGCAAAGTCTCCCCCAGCTTTTATCGGTTGCTAGGGGCGACGGCCAGCAGGTTAACCGTGAAGGCAGATCTCGGTGGGACCTTCGAATGTAGCGGTAGATTGCTACGAGTTACAAACATCCACCAAATCACCCTGCTGCCAGACCCCAATATATCACCTCTGAGACAATGAGCAGTCATTTGGGTAGTTTTGTTGCGTTTATTGCGGGATACAACTTGGTTGGGTTAAAGGAAGATATGGGATGCCAATAGCATTTATTGAATCATCATCACATTTGTAGAACATTGATTAGCAACTTTAGCCCTGAAAATGATGCACTTCTAACATTCACAGTCTGTTCTCCTGCATATCTCAACTGCAGACTATTGTACCTCTTCCTCCTCTGCACTGACTCCTGCAGATTATAACTACCTCAATCTCCTCTTGTATAAATCCTTTACTGCAAAACTATTAGATTCCTGTCTCATCACTTCCAGTAAGACAAAAAGGGATCACTCTGAATGATGTGATGGCTGTACTTTGTTACTGTAATAAAATCTCTTGAATGGTGTTGCTTCAGTAAATCAATAAGTCAGAGGCATACAATACCTCCCCCCCAGCGGCTCAGTGAATTTGGTAGCTACACAGTCTTTTGAATGGTATTATCAGAGTACTTTACCAGGCCAGAGATACTTGGTACCTCTCCCCGACGGCCTAACACACGGCAATAACCGGACTACTGCTCCCAGCCAGTCCATAACTGCAAACGCTGTGTTCCCCGGCCACAGCATTCTGCACTACTCCTAACAGTTCTCCTTTTGCTTCTTCCTTACTGACCTTCTCCAAAGTGCAAGTCCTGTGTTCCCTGGTCACAGCAGCTTGACACCAACTCCATGGTGAAGATCTTTATCCAGGAATACATCCTAGCAGCTCCTCCAGCCCTCCTCCACGCTCGGCGCCCCCCCCCCCCCCCACGTGGGGACGCCCTGCGGCAGCTACCTAATACTCAATTCTCCTTTTTCCTGCACTGTCAGAAAACCTTGGGCTGCATGTGACCCCAGCTTATATGGGAGGCCTGCCCCCTGCCAATACCAAATGGGGATTGGCCACAGCTCCTCACATGAGCTGCCTGCTACTCAAACTGCAGGGCCAGCCTCTGTTCCAGAACAATCTTCCTGAAAGCAGGGGAGGCTCCTCTGAGTCAGAGCACAGTTGATCACACCCACCACTACGCTAAACACTTCCAGCCTCAAACCAAAACAAACAGGCCCAACCTAAAGCACAGGCCTGTCTAAATTTGCCTACAATGATATCTTAAACCTAGAAAAATCCCATTCTAGCACCTACCTAAAGGTAGAGGGTGCTACACAGCTATAACATCTTCACCTCTACTGGGAGTTTAGGAGTGTCTATGGGAATGTTTGACCGTTTTTCCAGAAGCGCATTTGTGAGGGAAGGCACTGATGTAGGATGAGAAGGCCTGGCTCACAGTCTCCTCCAATTCATCCCAAAGGTGTTCTTTTGGGTAGAGGTCAGGACTCTGAAAGCCAGTCAAGTTCCTCCACCCCAATCCATGTTTTTATGGACCTTGCATTGTGCACTAGTCTAAATCATTTGGTGGAGGGTAGATTATGGTGTGGGGTTGTTTTTCAGGGGTTGAGCTTAGGTTAGGTTGGGTTAGGGCTGCATACTCTTGGCACATGTCCAGGCATTGTTGTGCACCAGGAGGAACCCAGGACCCACTGCCCACAGACATCCACAACTATAGCCCAGGATAGGGAAGAGGCCCTTGTCCCCATCAACATGGGGACAAGGTGCTTTGGGCAGAGCCCTCCCTGCCCCAAAGCACCCCCCATGTTGAGGGCATGTGGCCTGGTATGGTTCAGGAGGGGTTTTTTTTAGTTATTTTTTCTTGCATTGCCAGCAAAAACTTGCAACCGAGAGTCAATTTAAATGTCTTTTTTTTTTTTTACATACAGTGCCTTGATAAAGTATTCATACCCCTTGAAATTTTCCACATTTTGTCACGTTAAAACCAAAAACATAAATGTATTTAATTGGGATTTTAGGCGATAGACCAACACAAAGTGGCACATAAATGTGAAGTGGAAGGAAAATGATAAATGGTTTTCAATTATTTTTACAAATAAATATGTGAAAAGTGTGGCATGCATTTGTATTCAGCCTCCCTGAGTCAATACTTTGTAGAACTACCTTTTTCGCTGCAATTACAGCTGCAAGTCTTTTTTTTTACCAGCTTTGCACATCTAGAGAGTGACATTTTTGCCCATTCTTCTTTGTAAAATAGCTCAAGCTCTGTCAGATTGGATGGAGAGCATCTGTGAACAGCAATTTTCAACTCTTGCCACAGATTTTCAATTGGATTTAACATAAGAAAAAACAGAAAAGCACCTCTAAGTGCAATGTTTAATATGCAGTAATATAAAATATCCAACACTTACATCAAAGTAAGAAATGGTGTGCTCATGGGAGATCAAATCACCTGGGATCTTCTACAGCATCTATAGCATGTCCTGGGTAAGCAGAGAGTCCAAATGTGGGAGCTACGGTGAACCAGAGAGGAAGCCGGCTGATCCTGTGGATGGCTGGAGGTGGTGGAGATGATCCTCTCAGGGAGCAATGCTTCTGGGCATGTGACATCAACGGGGTGTAGAGGAACCACAATGCAATTCAGGGCATGAGCAAAGCTTGTACGGAGCATGTGCGCTCCTTTCTCAACTGTAAAGGGAAAAGGAAGGGGCGAGATTTAAATGCTCTGCTCAAAGAAAAAGTTGATAATCGAACCACTGAACAGCCAATGTAATTGGATTGTGCAGAAAAAAGGAAGGACATTTAAAAAAAATAAGCAGTGTAACACTGAAATCCAGGCTGTAGAATCTAGAGTGGAGCACATAGAACACAAAATGGGAGAATATGCATCTACCATCAATGATTTGGTGGATTACACAGAAGAGAGAGAGGGGGATACTGAGTGGATAAAGGCTAAATTAGCAGATACCGGGGACAGGTCCAGAAGAAACAACATGAAAATAAGGGGGATCCCCGAATCCGTCCAGCAATCTGACCTGCGCACCTTTGCGTCTTCACTATTTAAATCTCTTATCCCTGACCTCACTGACATGAATGTCACCATAGACAGAATCCACCGTTTACCCAAACCAGCATACTTACCTGAACAAGTGCCCAGGGACGTGATACTCCGTCTCCATTTTTACCATGCTAAAGAGCAACTTATGATGGTGATGCGCAAAAGGGACCAAATCACCACACAATACCAAAATTTGCAATTTTTCCCAATACACGTTGCAAAAGAGGAAACATTTAAATTCTATCAATAAGACACTCAGAACCCATAAAATTGTCTACAGATGGGGGTACCCCACTAAACTCACCATTGTGAAAAAAGGAAGCACACACATAGTTGAGTCTCTGGACAAGGGTCTTTCTCTACTGGCGAAATGGAAGATCCTCCCTGAACAGACAGATGAACGCAACTCCACAGGACCTGCAAAGCAGGTGGATCCTGACTGGATAAAAGTCACAAGCAAAATTGCTAAATCGCATTCCTAAACCCGGATGGAATAAAATAACTACCTTAATCCCTGGGAGGTAGGGTTGCCACATCATCCCTTTAATCCAGGACACATATGAATTACACAGGTTCTGAGGCTGATTTAATGCAGATAAGGCACCAAGTGAGTTTAATTACCACCTTAATCAGCCACAGAACCTGTGTAATTAATGCGTGTCCTGAATTAAAGGGATGATGTGGCAACCCTACTGGGCGGTTACCCAGGAGAGCCTATGGGCTTGAACTCACCCCTCACTCAATTTTGAGCAGCACAGTTCTGCATACGGGTATTTTTCTTACCTACTACTGTTAAGGGGAAAACCCTCACAAATGTTATTTCACCAGTTATATGGTTACTCTAACCCTTTATTTCTCTGTTTTTATGTTTTGTTTCTCCTTTTTTCATCTACTATCACAGTCAACAACCATGGAAAGTCTGCAACGAACGACAAACTTCGTATAGCAGATCCCTCTGGAAGGATCTCCAACTGGATGCAAACACAATCCCGCAGGAATCCACAACCCTTCACAAGCAGTGAGTACACTATAAACTTTTATTATTTGCAAATTACATGCTACTTGCCTTCTCCAATTTGGCCACGAGAGGAAGCCCACAACCTACAAATGAAATTACTTCATGCACACAACACAAGCACAATACCTCCCCCAATATGGGAATTACATTCCTCTCCATAAACTTTAAAGGCCTTAATCACCCAGTGAAGAGGAAATCCCTGTTGAAGGAAGCACTTTCTTACAACTGTGATATCCTGTTTGCGCAGGAAACACATTTTTTCAGCCTTTCTCCACCCACCTGCTATCACAGGCAATTCCCCAACGTTTTCACTGCAAATGCAGAAACAAAAACAAAAGGAGTTCTAACGGCCATTAGGGATTCTGTGGCGTTCCCCTTACACAAGGAAGTCAGGGACCCTCAAGGCTTCTTGATTTTGGTGTGCGATCTTAACTCGACCACTTACACAATTGTCAATGTGTACTCGTCTAACCATCACCAACTGCGCTTTTTCCATAAATTAATGAGGAAGGTACGCTGTCATCAAAAAGGACTACTAATGATATGTGGTGATTTCAACACAACTCCAGACCCTTCAATAGACTCCTCTTCTGGAGTAAGACGCATGGGCCCTTCTCTGCTAACACCTATTCATCAACAGGAGTTATTTGATGCATGGAGATGCCTACATACAGGGGAAAGGGGCTTTACCTTTTTTCCCCCCTCACAGGGCATATTCGTGGATTGACCTATTCCTAGTGGATCAACGGATGCTGGTCAAGGTGACTTCTGCCTCTATAAATAACATTACCTGGTCAGACCATGCCTCCATTCCTCCACGTTGTCTATAGAGGACTCTGCGGCTAACACTGCAACTCCAATGTAAAGGGTTAACTTATTTCTCCTGCAACAAACAGAATCTAGACACCACCTAGAAATGCATTTGAAAGAGTTTTTTTCAACCAATGATTCCTCAGTGAAGGATCACTTTGTTTTATGGAATGCTCATAAAGCATATATAAGAGGGATACTTATTCAATTGGGGGCAAGGGCCAAGAGGCAGCAGCAAAAGCATGTAAAAGAGCTTACAAATGAAATTTTTAAAATAGAAACAAGCAACAAACAAAACCTTCCCCACAATTGTCCCAAACATTAACTCAATTAAGGTATGAATCATACTATTGGAGAACTTTGAAAAAGCATCTCGAAAACTGAAAATGTCACACTATACCACAGGAAACAGAGCGGGGAAATTATTAGCACCAAAATTGAAAGGTCATAGATATAAAACCAAAATACCATACTTAATCCGTCCACACACCAACGATAAACTACACCATCCCCAAGATATAGCAGACGCATTTAGCCTTTATTATAGCACTTTATACAATCTAAAGATGGCACTGAGACCT
This sequence comes from Aquarana catesbeiana, assembly GCF_042186555.1. Classification (NCBI taxonomy): domain Eukaryota; kingdom Metazoa; phylum Chordata; class Amphibia; order Anura; family Ranidae; genus Aquarana; species Aquarana catesbeiana. The sequence continues at coordinate 86,024,899 of NC_133332.1, forward strand.
GCCAACCTAACTCTGATCTGATAAATCTATTTTTACAGAAGATATCCCTTCCTAAACTGTCCCCAGATCAGCTACAAAAGTTAAACCTGCCCTTTAATATATTAGAGATCTAGAAGGTAATTGAATCCCTCCCAGCGAATAAATCTCCAGGTCCAGACGGATTTAATGGAGAATATTATAAGACCTTTAAAATCCTACTCACTCCTTATCTGGAACGTACCTTCAACGCCGCTGCTGCCTCTTCCTCCTTCCCACCTGAAATGCTGAAAGCACTCATTGTGACTCTGTCGAAGTCAGGGAAGGATCCAACTTCACCCCCAAATTTTAGACCTATCTCCCTACTCAATATTGATGAGAAATTATATGCTAAACTTATTGCTACATGAGGGCTTGGCCTGGAGCGGGATGTGAGTAGACATGTTCCTGTGTAGCTCCAGTCTCTCCTTCTGCAATCCTTCTCCATCCTGATTGACCATAACCAGAAAACGCTTTATTTCTTGCTCACAACGACCCAGGGCACCTCCTCTACCCTGGAGAGGCATTTTGGTGGATGGGAAAGTTGTGAGGGAAGAAACAACCTCCGCCAAAGATGAGCATCACCACCGGATCCTGCCAAGATGGCCGCCGCACCACCAGCCATGGGCCTAGTACATCCCCAGCCTCCAGATCTCCATATCTCTTTGCAGACAGCCAGGATGCCTTCCCACCAGCCTCCCCTGAGATCCCAGACCATCCAAGTTGTACATCTACAGGCAACCCTGGGCCCGGTGGTCATGGATGGTGGCGGGGAACCCATGCTTTCGGAGGTCCTCGCCATTATCAAGCTAAACCATGTGGATCTTATGGGGAAGATGGATGGGCTGAAGAATGACCTGACCATTATGCGGCAGGACATGCAGAAATTGTGCGGCCGGGTCACTGAAACTGAGCAATGCATTCGTGATCTAGAAGACACTATTAACCCCATCCTGCCCAAACTTAAAGCAGAGCTCCACCAGATTTTTCTACACTAGCTGCAGCTGATTACCGCAATGTCCTAATGACAAAACGGCACTTTTTTTTTTTTTCAGGCTGTACCTTTTTTGTAAATAATCTCTTTGTTTCTTCCAGGATGCACAGGCTGCGGTTAGGGGCGTGTTTTCAGCGGCTAATTAGTCACTTCCTCTTAGCCGCACTGGCTCCTGGGAGCTTGTGTCATTGTTCCCAGGAGTCAGTGCGGCGGCCTGTTACAAGAGTCATCTCGAGATTTCCATGGTGTGAGTGATGTCATTACAACAGGCACGTTCGTAGGGCGGTTCCAAAACCGCCATTGTAATCGAGGGAAAACAGGTAATACTGACCAGTATACATGGTCAGTATTACCTGAACACACGTGTGAGAAGGACAATCGGAGGACAGGCTGCAAAAATTGGAAGCTAAACCTTCATATACTATCACAAAAAGGTCAGTCTCAGTATTATAATAATTGTATTTTTAGTAATGAAATGTAAAAGTGGTAAGTGTATTTTATTTAGTATTCCAGCATTTGAATGTGTTAGTAAATTTTTTTGTTTATGTTAATAATCGCAGCACATGTAAGTTTTAAACAGTATATTTTCCCCCTTTTTTTTTTAATTGGCTATTTTTAATAATCTGCGATTAGTGTGTAGTTCGATTTTTTAATTATTACATTTTTTAATTGTCACGTCTAATTTTTTGTCTTTAAATCTTTTTTTTTTGTTTTATTATACACTAAATTATAAAATATTATGTATATATATACACATATATATTTTTACACCTAACTTTTTTATAGAATATAAATTTTCTAACTTGGATATTTTTTTTTGTTATATTTACATTATTATGTTAGTTTATTTAATTAAAAAAAGTTTCAATCATTTATATGTTACTGCTGTATATGAATTTTATTTTATTCGAATAAGATTGTAATTATGTTATTTGCTGATTAATCTGACATTTTAGTATCTATTTCATTTTTATTTTGTTTCCTTAGATTGTATATTTATATTGAACGTTAAGCGTAAAGCAGAAATTTAATATACATCAACGCTAGCTGCATTACATTTCAAGGTATGTAAAAAAATAAAAATAAAATTTAATTATGTGATTTTTTTTTAATTAAATGTTACTTTTATATTAAATTAAATGTATATTTTTTTTATTTATCCAAATAAGGAATTAAGTGAGGTACTAAAGTTAATTTTTTTTTTTTAAGACACAAGAGATATTGAAGATCTTGTCTCGGACATCTTGGGTAGCGGATCGTTTGAGTTTATTACAGGTAATATATTAAATTTAAAATTAATTTAAATTTATATTTAAGCATCTAAAAAAAAAAAAAAATATATATATATATATATATATATATATATATTACAATTTGATCAACATGTATCTGTAAAATTTCTTTATTTTATTGTCATTAATTTCTGTGTCTATATTTTTTTTCCATAGATTGAAAAGACAAGTGGATTTGATTATTCAAAACCATGCCAAAATTGAACTTGATGTAAAAAATAAATTTTATAATGTGTTTTTTTATGTAATCTATCCCTCCTCCTTACTATCCTCTTCAGTGTTACCTCCCACCCGTACATCGTTCCTTCCTTTCTTCCTAACCCCCTCCCTCCCCTTCTCTTTCTCTCTCACCCTATCCCCACCTCTCTCCTCTCTCTCTCTCTCTCTCTCTCTCCCTGTCTCTCTCTCTCTCTCCCTGTCTCTTTTTCTCTCTAATTTTTATTTTTTTCTCTCCTTTTTCTCTCTAATTTTTATCTTTCTCTCTCTCCCTCTCTTTCTTTCTCTCTCTCCCCCTCCCCCTCTCTCTCTTTCTCTTGTTTCCTGTCTCTTTTTCTCTCTAATTTTTCTCTCTCTCTCTCTTTCTCTCTCTCTCTCCCTCCTCCCCCTCTCTCTTTCTCTTTTTTTCCTGTCTCTTTTTCTCAATAATTTTTATTTTTTTATCTCTCTCTCTCCTCTCACTATCTATCACTATCCCTTCTCTCTCTCTCCTCTCACTATCTATCACTATCCCTTCTCTCTCTCTCCTCTCACTATCTATCACTATCTCTTCTCGCTCTCTCCTCTCTCTCTCTCTCCTTCTCTCCCTCTATTTTTTCTCTCTTTTTTCTCTCTTTCTCTCTCTCCCTTCCCCCTCTATCTCTATCTTTCCCTTCCCCCCATTTCCACTCTGTCTCTCTTCTTTCCCCTACCCCTCCCTCTCTTGCTGTATGCTATTTCCTTCCCTATCACTCTCTCTCCTTACCTCTCTCCCCCCCATATGTCTCTCTCTATCTATCTCTGTTTACCACCCCTTACCTCTCATTCGTTGGTGTGGCTGTCATTCTCTTTTTGCATAAAATTTTAAACAGTTTGTTTTTGACAATTGAAATTTGTCATTTGGACAACCATTCACGATTATACAATTATCTTCAAAACTGGTATGAACTTTTCATTTGTTTTATTTTAAATTATATAAAAATTGCTTTGTATATTTTAATTTATGTTTGTATTAAATTTGAATTTGTTTTTTAATATAAATAAAATTAGAAAATATATTTGAAATATTACGCTTCATTTTCTTTTCTATGATATTACATTATAATAATGTATTAATTATTAGCAAAAATATTAATTATTACCAAACATTTTATTATAAACATTTTTACTTTTATATACAATCTAGAAATGAAGGTAAGTTAAAATACATGTATTTAATATTAATAGAATGTACATATTTTTTAAATTACTATTTAAAACGATTATTTATATATTATTTATTTTTAATATAAATAATTTATTTAATTTTTAAATTTTTTAATTATGAAATAAGGTAATTTTCTATTACATTTGTTAATATTCTTCTTATTTATTCTATAGACATGCCTAGCTGTTTTGCCAAACTTTGCAGCCACAACTCAAATATTCCAAAACAGACCAATATTAGGTATTTCATATTTCCAAAGGATAGTAAAGAGATTAGAATTTGGCTTGAAAATGGTGGAATGGAGTCTGATCATTGATCAATTTATTCCATTAATACAAGAAGACTTGCATGGAAACATTTTTCGGATGTGTTCTGCACACTTCAGCCCTACTTGTTTTATTGGTCAAGACAAACAAAGAAAATTAAGACCAGAATCAGTCCCTACTATTTTCATGGAAACTGCGACAGATACAGTCCATGAAAATAAATGGTAAAAAAACTGAACAAAATTAAACAAAAGATGTACATAATGCCGGAAACTTCACAATCCAAGCCTGACATCCCAAGATGTACCTACCAGTTACCGAGGGTGTTAATGAAAGATGCAGGCACACAAACAGAGCCATTCCACTTTTCAGTGTCTAAGTCAGAAGACAGTTATTGCAAAATAGCAAGTCAAAGAGTGACAAGTTTGGACCATTCATACTGCAAGTTGGATGAAGTTTTATTGATACCTCTTGATGGGTCAACACCATTATGTCATGAAAAAACATCAGAACCACAATCCTGTATGGCACTATCACTCTCACCTAGCGTGACACCAAATTTAGAAACGACAAAGAAGAAGAGGTCACGTTTTATGACAGAGGATGATAGTCCAGAAAGCACATCTAAAAGAAAATCGATATATTATTATGACCCTAGTTTCCACCCGTCGGATTGTGACACACCACAGAAAGGTGACATTAGTGACATTAGTTTCTATGAGAGTGTTGAAGACACACATCCACAAAACACTCTGATATATCCACTTAATTTGGTTAAGGAAAAAAAATTATTATTTTTGAAAGCAATCTTGATCAATTACTATATCGAATGAGATGTCCTGATGAAGAATGTTTTTCAAAAATAAAAAAAATAGAAAAAAAATTATAGGAACAATGGTATCTGTCTTTTTGACATGTTGTGCAGAACATCGAATAAAGCTATGGGAAAGCCAGCCAAAAATCAAACAGTATCCCGCTGGTAACATTTTGCTGGCTGGATCCATCTGTGTTAGTGGAGCTAGCTATACCAAAGTTCACAAATTTTTTTAATTTTGCGGAATTCAAATATTTGGCAAATCCTCTTATAACATGGCGCAAAACAAATACATTTTTAAATCCATTGACTACAGTTGGCAAGAAAACAATGTCAGTGTAATTAATGAATTGAAAGACAAACCATTGTTTCTTGTTGGGGACGGCCAATGTGACAGCCCAGGTTTTTCAGAAAAATACTCAACATACACCTTCATGGATCTCTTTTCCAAAAAAAATTGTGGATTACGAGTTGGTGCAGGTGTCTCAAACAACGTCATCTGTTGCAATGGAGAAATTTGGATTTGAAAAAAGTTTAGATAATTGGTAAAAAATTAGATGTTCAATTTGTGGGAACAGATCGACACACAGGCATACGTAAATTATTAACAAATGTAAAATACCAAAATATAAATCATCAATTTGACATTTGGCATTACGTAAAAAATTTGAAAAATAAATTGATGCAAATTTAAAAAAAAAAAATTATCGTCCAATTTTGCCGTGGATTGGAGCCATACTGAACCATTTCTATTGGTCTAGTAGAGCTTGCGAAGGAAATGAGGAGCCTTTTCAAGTTCTTTGGGAATCTCTACTACATCATATAGTAAATGTCCATGTATGGAAAATTGGAGATACAGAACACAAATGCTTGCACAATGATTTCGATGTGCATTCTCCGACTGTTCCCTGGTTAAGCCAACAGACACCTGCATTTCATGCATTATCCACAATTGTTTTGGATGCCTAATTAAGAAAGGACATGAAACATTTCACTTTTTTTGTCAGACCGGTGTCATTGAAACATATCACAGTATGATTCTAAAATATCGTCCAAAAAGAATACATTATCAAATTGATTCTATGGATGCCAGAACTAAATTGGTGGCATTATGCCACAATAATAATGTGATATGGAAACCTGCTCTGACAAAAAAAGGATGCTAGTGGTGAGGAGATTTTGGTTGAAAGGAAAAACTTGGAGTTTCCCAAGGGTAGGAAAAAATGGATAGTGCGTAATGTTTTTGAAAAAATGAATAATGAACATACGTACATAATGCTGTCAAACATGATTTCCATTATAGAGGGGACCATGACAAGTTCTTGGACATCAAAAAATATTGATATGCCTAAAAACATTGCACTAGTGGTAAGGCCGGAAACTAGTATTGCAGTGAGAGAACATATGACACACTTTGTCAGGTCTCAAACTTACCAGACAGGTGAGTCCGCTTGGGCAGAGGGTAGGCTCCCTTACGTATCCGATTCGGGACCCCTGATAGAGTAAACAGGAAGCCCACGAATGCAGAGTGGTATGAGGGCCTGATGTGGAGTCCTGGAGCAGGGTGGTTTTACAGGCAACTGGCAGAGCTTCAGGAAGGTTGGAACTGATGCTGAGCAGGAGCTTATCAGGCTGGTCACACACAGGCAAAGGTCGGCAGCAAGCTGGCAGCAACGGTACAAGTGGAGCAGGCAGTAACAAGGTCAAACAAGCCGGGGTCGGGTTCAGGCAGCAATCAAGGGAGGTCCAAAGGTAAGCCGGGTCACAACGGGTCAAACTTCAGGAATACAGGAACACAGAGAGGATCACAGGAACGAGACACAGAGCTGTTGATCAGGCAGCACCGAACAGGGACAGAGGCAGACTTAAATAGGCTGATTGGCGCCAAAACGCCGCGCTCGTGCGTACGCCGATTCACCAAAGTGCCGCGTGCCCCCGCACGCGCCCGAGCGCGCTCCCAACGCCGGCGTGCACGCCAACGCCACCGGGCACGCCTGCGGTAACGCCCATAGGCGAACGCGCGCTAGCCTACACGCAAGTTAGCGCGGACGCACATCCGCCCGGACGCCACCCTGCACGCCACGGATGGTCAGACCAGACACACCAGCGCCCCCAGGAACACGCGCCCTAGCACGCACGGAGACACGAGCACCAACGCGCACCAGCGCCCAACCAGGTAACCTCTCTGACAGTGCCCCCTCCTCAAGGGCAGACTCCGGATGCCCAGCTGGGCCATCTTTGCGGCATGAGAAGTTTTAAAAGACTGAAGAAGTTCTCTGGCATGCAAGTTACTTTCTGGCTCCCATGAATTGTCTTCGGGTCCATAGCCCCTCCATTTTACCAGATATTGAATCTGATTGCGTCTTCTTCTGCAATCTAAAATTGCCTCCACCTCGAACTCCTCCTCGCCGTTAACCAAGATAGGTTTGGGTGGCCCAATACTACGGCCAGAAAAAGAGTTGGGGGTAACCGGCTTCAAGAGGGACACGTGGAAGACTGGGTGTATCCTCAGGGTGTTAGGAAGGTCAAGTTCATATGCCACATTGTTGATTTTTCTTTTAATCGAGAAAGGACCCAAGTATTTAGGACCCAGTTTTTTGGACGGACAGGCCAACTTAAGGTTAGCAGTGGATAACCAGACAGAATTGCCTGGTTCCAGAATAAGTTCTCCCCGTCTCTTTCTGTCAAAAATTCTCTTGTAATCTTCTTGAGATTTAGTCATGGTATCCTGCGGCAATTTGTTATTGTTTGAGAAAAAGTCCAAAGTTTCGGATACTGCAGGAACAGGACACTCGGGAATAGATCCAGGCAAGAAGGATGGGTGGAAACTAGGGATGAGCCGAACACCCCCCTGTTCGGTTCGCACCAGAACATGCGAACAGGAAAAAAGTTCGTTCGAACACGCGAACACCGTTAAAGTCTATGGGACACGAACATGAATAAACAAAAGTGCTAATTTTAAAGGCTTATATGCAAGTTATTGTCATAAAAAGTGTTTGGGGACCTGGGTCCTGCCCCAGGGGACATGGATCAATGCAAAAAAAAGTTTTAAAAACGGCCGTTTTTTCAGGAGCAGTGATTTTAATAATGCTTAAAGTCAAACAATAAAAGTGTAATATCCCTTTAAATTTCGTACCTGGGGGGTGTCTATAGTATGCCTGTAAAGGGGCGCATGTTTCCTGTGTTTAGAACAGTCTGACAACAAAATGACATTTTGAAGGAAAAAACTCATTTAAAACTACCCGCGGCTATTGCATTGCCGACAATACACATAGAAGTTCATTGATAAAAACGGCATGGGAATTCCCCAAAGGGGAACCCCGGCCAAACTTTAAAAAAAAAAATGACGTGGGGTTCCCCCTAAATGCCATACCAGACCCTTCAGGTCTGGTATGGATTTTAAGGGGAACCCCGCGCCAAAAAAAAAAAAAAAACGGCGTGGGGTCCCCCCAAAAATCCATACCAGACCCTTATCCGAGCACGCAACCTGGCAGGCCGCAGGAAAAGAGGGGGGGACGAGAGTGTGGCCCCCCCTCCCTCCTGAACCGTACCAGGCCACATGCCCTCAACATTGGGAGGGTGCTTTGGGGTAGCCCCCCAAAACACCTTGTCCCCATGTTGATGAGGACAAGGGCCTCATCCCCACAACCCTGGCCGGTGGTTGTGGGGGTCTGCGGGCGGGGGGCTTATCGGAATCTGGAAGCCCCCTTTAACAAGGTGACCCCCAGATCCCGGCCCCCCCCCTGTGTGAAATGGTAAGGGGATACATAAGTACCCCTACCATTTCACGAAAAAAGTGTCAAAAATGTTAAAAATGACAAGAGACAGTTTTTGACAATTCCTTTATTTAAATGCTTCTTCTTTCTTCTATCTTCCTTCATCTTCTGGTTCTTCTGGCTCTTCTGGTTCTTCCTCCGGCGTTCTCGTCCAGCATCTCCTCCGCGGCGTCTTCTATCTTCTCCTCGGGCCGCTCCGCACCCATGGCATGGGGGGGAGGCTCCCGCTCTTCTCTTCTTCTTTTCTTCTCTTCTTCTCTTCTTCATTTTCTTCTCCGGGCCGCTCTGCAATCCATGCTGGCATGGAGGGAGGCTCCCACTGTGTGACGGCGCTCCTCGTCTGACAGTTCTTAAATAACAGGGGGGCGGGGCCACCCGGTGACCCCGCCCCACTCTGACGCACGGTGACTTGACGGGACTTCCCTGTGACGTCACGGGGAATGCCACAGGGAAGTCCCGTCATGTCCCGTGCGTCAGAGGGGGGCGGGGTCACCGAGTGGCCCCGCCCCCCGTTATTTAAGAACTGTCAGACGAGGAGCGCCGTCACACAGCGGGAGCCTCCCTCCATGCCAGCATGGATTGCGGAGCGGCCCGGAGAAGAAAATGAAGAAGAGAAGAAGAGAAGAAAAGAAGAAGAGAAGAGCGGGAGCCTCCCCCCCATGCCATGGGTGCGGAGCGGCCCGAGGAGAAGAAGATAGAAGACGCCGCGGAGGAGATGCTGGACGAGAACGCCGGAGGAAGAACCAGAAGAGCCAGAAGAACCAGAAGAACCAGAAGATGAAGGAAGATAGAAGAAAGAAGAAGCATTTAAATAAAGAAATTGTCAAAAACTGTCTCTTGTCATTTTTAACATTTTTGACACTTTTTTCGTGAAATTGTAGGGGTACTTATGTACCCCCTTACCATTTCACACAGGGGGGGGCCGGGATCTGGGGGTCACCTTGTTAAAGGGGGCTTCCAGATTCCGATAAGCCCCCTGCCCGCAGACCCCCACAACCACCGGCCAGGGTTGTGGGGATGAGGCCCTTGTCCTCATCAACATGGGGACAAGGTGTTTTGGGGGGCTACCCCAAAGCACCCTCCCAATGTTGAGGGCATGTGGCCTGGTACGGTTCAGGAGGGAGGGGGGCCGCACTCTCGTCCCCCCCTCTTTTCCTGCGGCCTGCCAGGTTGCGTGCTCGGATAAGGGTTTGGTATGGATTTTTGGGGGGACCCCACGCAGTTTTTTTTTTTTTTTTGGCGCGGGGTTCCCCTTAAAATCCATACCAGACCTGAAGGGTCTGGTATGGAATTTAGGGGGAACCCCACGTCATTTTTTTTTTTTTTATTTTGGCCGGGGTTCCCCTTAATATCCATATCAGACCTGAAGGGCCTGGTATAGAATTTAGGGGGACTCCCACGTCATTTTTTTTTTTAAATTTTGGTTCGGGGTTCCCCTTTGGGGAATTCCCATGCCGTTTTTATCAATGAACTTCTAAGTGTATTGTCGGCAATGCAATAGCCGCGAGTAGTTTTAAATGAGTTTTTTCCTTCAAAATGTCATTTTGCTGTCAGACTGTTCTAAACACAGGAAACATGCGCCCCTTTACAGGCATACTATAGACACCCCCCAGGTACGAAATTTAAAGGGATATTACACTTTTATTGATTGACTTTAAGCATTATTAAAATCACTGCTCCTGAAAAAACGGCAGTTTTTAAAACTTTTTTTTGCATTGATCCATGTCCCCTGGGGCCGGACCCAGGTCCCCAAACACTTTTTATGACAATAACTTGCATATTAGCCTTTAAAATTAGCACTTTTGATTTCTCCCATAGACTTTTAAAGGGTGTTCCGCGGCATTCGAATTTGCCGCGAACACCCCAAATTGTTCGCTGTTCGGCGAACTTGCGAACAGCCAATGTTCGTGTCGAACATGAGTTCGACTCGAACTCGAAGCTCATCCCTAGTGGAAACCATAGTTGGCATAAAACGGTAACTGATTGGTAGCTGAGTGTAGTGAGTTGTTGTAAGAGAACTCCGCGATGGGAAGCAGGGAAGCCCAGTCATCCTGGGAGAATGCAGAGAAACAGCGGAGGTACTGCTCTAAGGTTTGATTCATCCTCTCGGTTTGTCCATTTGACTGGAGATGATAGGCCGAAGAAAATGATAATTCGATTTCCAGGGCGCCACAAAGGGCTTTCCAGAATCTGGAGGTAAACTGGACGCCTCTGTCAGAAACTATATTGGTTGGTACTCCATGCAGTCTGACGATCTCCTTAATAAAGATGGTAGCAGTCTCCATAGCCGAAGGAGTGCCCTTCATGGGGAGGAAATGGGCCATTTTAGACAGCCTGTCTACTACAACAAAAATGGAAGAAAAACCTTCTGATGGAGGGAGTTCGACAATAAAGTCCATTGAAATCATGGCCCATGGTCTCTCTGGGACTGGTAATGGTCTCAACAGACCCCAAGCTCTTGCCCGGCTACTCTTGCTTCTGGCACAAGTATTACAGGACTCAACATATTCCTTGCAATCCTTGGTAAGGTGGGGCCACCAAAAGGTGCGTTGGACAAGATCAATTGTCTTCCGTGTGCCGAAGTGACCGGCCAGTTTGTGATCATGGCATAAGCTTAATACCCGTACCTTTAGCTCCTCAGGGACCACAATTTTATCTTTATACCAGAACAACCCATCTTTGGTACAAGCTCCAGCAGGTGATGACATTCCCATAGAGGATCGTCTGATCTGAGAGATTAGATCCTCCTGTAAGATCAGGAAATTCCCAGAGGGGAGAATGGTGTCTGGAGACAGGGTCTTCTCTGAATCAAGAAACATTCGGGAAAGGGCGTCGGATTTGACATTCTTGGATCCGGGTCTGTAGGTAATATGAAAAATAAATCGGGAAAAAAAAAGTGCCCATCTGGCCTGCCGGGGTTTCAGTCTCTTGGCTGTCCTTAGGTATTCTAGGTTTTTATGGTCCGTGTAGACCAAAATGGGGTGAGCTGCACCTTCCAGGAGATAGCGCCATTCCTCCAGAGCTGCTTTGATGGCTATAAGTTCCCGATCTCCCACGTCATAATTTCTCTCGGAAGGGGAGAGTTTACGTGAGAAAAATCCCACAGGGTACAGGAGTGCTTTGGCACCTTGTCTTTGTGAGAGTACGGCTCCAACCGCGACTTCGGAAGCATCCACTTCCAAGACGAAAGGTAAGGCAGGGTTGGGATGTTTGAGGATAGTGGCTGACGTAAACAGAGCTTTGAGTCTTTCAAAGGCCACTTGCGCCTTGGGGGTCCAGCAGAACCGGGTTCCTTGTTTGATAAGTTCTGTAATGGGAGTTATAATTGAAGAGAATCCTTTAATGAATTTCCTATAGAAATTAGCAAAGCCAATAAAACGCTGTACTCCTTTCTTGTCTATAGGTGCAGGCCAATCCAAGATAGCTGATACTTTTTGCGGATCCATTTTGATACCGTCAGGGGAAATGACCAAGCCTAGGAACTGGATGGATTGGCGCTCGAACTCGCATTTTTCGAGTTTGGCATAAAGCCCATGTTGTCTAAGCCGTGTAAGTACATTTCGTACGTGTTTGCGGTGGTCAGTCAGGGAAGCAGAGAAAACCAGGATATCGTCTAGATAAACAATGACATATAGGTCCAGAAAGTCCCGAAAGACATCGTTGACGAAGTGCTGGAATGTGGCTGGTGCGTTGCACAAACCAAAAGGGCATGACGAGGTACTCGTAGTGCCCAAATCGAGTATGAAAGGCCGTCTTCCATTCGTCCCCCTCTCTTATGCGGATCAAATTGTAGGCTCCACGGAGGTCCAGCTTGGTGAAGACGGTAGCAGATCCTAATCTCTGAAACAATTCGGGAACCAGAGGTAGTGGGTATCTGTTTTTTACAGTAATTTTATTGAGCTCCCGGTAATCGATGCATGGACGTAAGGAGTGATCTTTTTTCTCTACGAAAAAGATGCCTGCACCTGCTGGAGAAGTGGAGGGACGAATGAATCCTTTCTTCAGGTTTTCGTCTATATAGACTTTCAAAGTGCCCAGCTCCTGCTCAGTTAAGGGAAAAATCCTCCCGAAAGGAACTTCAGTTCCCGGTAAGAGTTCTATCGGGCAATCATAGGGTCTGTGTACTGGAAGAGTTTCTGCCCCCTTTTTGCTGAACACATCCAGGAAATCCCGGTAAGGTTCGGGGAGATTTTGGTAAGACTTGGTTTCTGAATCTAGGTACAGGCATTGAGAGGATGCCATAGGGGTTCCTTGTAAACAGTGTTGCTTGCAATATTCAGATGAAAACTGGATTTTGCCCGTGGACCAGTTGATACTAGGATTGTGAGCCTGTAGCCAAGGCATTCCTAAGATAATTGGGAAGAGGGGAGAGGAGATGACATCCAAGCGTAAAAGTTCCTGGTGTTCCGGGCCAATGGTGGCCAGTAGAGGAACAGTTTCCTGGGTAACAGGGCCGGAGCTGAGAGTGGAGCCATCCGCTAAGAAAACTGCTAATCCTTGAGCTTTGGTTTGAGTAGGAATATGATGGTCTTTAATGAAGGTCCGGTCAATGAATCCGCTACATGCTCCCGAATCAATGATGACCGGTACTGGGATGTTCCTTCCAGGTAACTGTAATACAACGGAAAGTGTTAAGTGGTTACCGGATCTAGGTAAAACAGGTGCACACAACGAAGAGGACGGTAGACACTTACGTCTCTTATTGGGACATGCTCTTGCAAAGTGTCCAGACTCTCCGCAGTACAGGCACAGGTTGAGAGTGCGTCTGCGTGTCTTCTCTTCTGGGGTCAGGGAGGGACGGAGCAGTCCCAGCTGCATGGGCTCAGGAGCCTCCTGGGTTGGAACAGACGAGACAGGTGGAGCTTGGTTCGGGGCACTGGGAGCCCTGGGTAACATCCAAGTGAGGCGTGGATGGCCAACGGACCTCTCAGAACATCTTTCTCTGAGGCGCTGGTCAATTTGGATTGACAAGTTGATAAGCTCCTCTAGTGTCTGAGGTATCCCTACCCGTGCCAATTCGTCCTTAAGAGGGTCCGACAACCCCAGCCGGTATTGGTGACGCAAAGCCGCGTCATTCCACTCCGTATCACTCCGCCTAAACTCTACAGCGTAATCTTCGGCCGCTCTGCGGCCTTGTTGAAGGGAGTGCAAGGCGGCTTCTGCTGTAGCTGTTAACTGGGGATCCTCATACAACTGGGACATCGCTATGAAAAAGTCATTCAAGGAATCCAAAGATCTGGCCTTTTGCTCAAGCAGGTGGTGGGCCCAGGTCTGAGGCTCGCCGGACAGCAGAGATATGACGAACCCCACTTTGGTGGCTTCCAGGGAAAACGTACGGGGTTGTAGAGCAAAATAAAGTTCGCATGCATTGCGGAACGCCCGGAACTTGCAACGATCTCCGGAGAATTTTCCGGGTGTAGGCACCCTGGGCTCTGGTGGGAGCATTACTACAGAGGGAGCTGAGGCAGGATTAGCAGGTGCTGTTCCCGAAGGGGAGGCTGAGAGGGCCTGGACCTGTCCCTCCAGTCTGGTATAGCCCTCCTGTAGACTTTTGACGGCTTGGGTGAGGCCCGCTAGGTGCCTGCAAAGTTCATCCATGGGGGAGGCCCCCTGCCCGGACTCAGTCAGGGCTGCCTGATACTGTCAGGTCTCACACTTACCAGACAGGTGAGTCCGCTTGGGCAGAGGGTAGGCTCCCTTACGTATCCGATTCGGGACCCCTGATAGAGTAAACAGGAAGCCCACGAATGCGGAGTGGTATGAGGGCCTGATGTGGAGTCCTGGAGCAGGGTGGTTTTACAGGCAACTGGTAGAGCTTCAGGAAGGCTGGAACTGATGCTGAGCAGGAGCTTATCAGGCTGGTCACACACAGGCAGAGGTCGGCAGCAAGCTGGCAGCAACGGTACAAGTGGAGCAGGCAGTAACAAGGTCAAACAAGCCGGGGTCGGGTTCAGGCAGCAATCAAGGGAGGTCCAAAGGCAAGCCGGGTCACAACGGGTCAAACTTCAGGAATACAGGAACACAGAGAGGATCACAGGAAGGAGACACAGAGCTGTTGATCAGGCAGCACCGAACAGGGACAGAGGCAGACTTAAATAGGCTGATTGGCGCCAAAACGCCGCGCTCGTGCGTACGCCGATTCGCCAAAGCGCCACACGCCCCCGCACACGCCCGAGCGCGCTCCCGACGCCGGCGTGCACGCCAACGCCACCGGGCACGCCTGCGGTAACGCCCATAGGCGAATGCGCGCTAGCACAGACGCATGTTAGCGCGGACGCACATGCGCCCGGACACCACCCTGCACGCCACGGCTGGTCAGACCAGACACACCAGCGCCCCCAGGAACACGCGCCCTAGCACGCACGGAGACACAAGCACCAACGCGCCCCGGCGCGCACCGGCGCCCAACCAGGTAACCTCTCTGACACGCTTTCTAACTGCTGCAAAATGAAGCATTAAATGTATTTCTAGTTGTATTATGTCAATAAACATTTTTTATTATTACAAATTATATTAAAAGAATTTTATATTATTTTAAGAGATAGCGATTGTTGTGATTAGTTTATCTTGAATACTGTTTTGTTTGGAAATTCATTGAAAATAAAATTATATTAATAAAATAAATTTGATTTGTGAATTTTAAAAAAAAATACAAGAAGTTTATTATCTTTACTACAAAAATTAATCATGTCCAAATAAACAAAACATTAGTTTAGTAAAACAATTTGTTTTTTATTGTTAAGATAATAATTATTAAAAAACAAAAAAATTTAAACAAATATTACAATAAACATTCAATTATAAATTATTTCTAACATTACAGATAAAATTTAAATTTAATGAAATGCCATTTCTGATGCATCATAGTCGTCTGAGTATAGAAATCCTACATATGTGCCATTAGGATCCGGAAACATCTGACGCACAACTTTAACTGCGCATGCTGGGATAACCCTTCTGTTACCCTTCCCTAAAAAAACGTAGATCCATGCTATGAACGCACGATAGGCGATCTTCCTTAATCTTCTGCAAAAAAAAAGAAAAGTAATAAAAACAGATTTGTGTATAAGATGATCAAATTCACACAGTCATTATTATTACAATAATACAATAAAATCATTATATTCTATACTTACCGGTTGTTGTCGGCATCCACAACTGGTAGGCCTTCCAAATGCAACATCGTAAACATTACTCTTACGTGTTCCTCTGTAGCTATCTGAGAGCGGAACATGTCTGCTTCAATTATACATTTTCTTCCCTCTGGTATGCATCCTTGTACCTCTTCTATCTCTCTGCAACACACCGATTCCACTTGTGTTGGCATTGGTATACAGCACTGACACTGACACCAGTGTGTTTTGCCTATTCGGTCATTGGAAGTCTCTTGTGATTCAGAGGTTGAAGAAATAATAGTGGAAGAGGGAACCGTTGGATTTCTTGGAAAGGCACGATCAATGTCTGGTGGCGGGTACCTGGCTAATAATTGTTGTATTAGCATATTACGCTAAAATAAATAAAACAATAAATATTTATAATTATTTATTTTATTTTAAATTTTATAAATCAAAAAAAATCAAAAATAATTATAACCTGTTAAATATTATGCAGACAAAGTGAGATCTGTATAGGTGGTTTTTTTATATATTTCTTTTATGATCTAAATAGAAATATAAAAAAAAAAAACTAAAGATGTGTATATATATATAATCTAATGAGAGAGAAAGATTTTTTTTTAGGGAAGCGAAGCCTTATTTTTTTAAAAATAATAGTTTATTATTAAAAATATTTGTGCCAAGAGAATATATATGAAAAATTAAGAATTTTAGCCACATTGAACAAGATATTTTTATACTTACCTTTCCTCTAACTCCAGCGCCGCTCTCTCCTCTAGGTTTCTCTGATCTGTCTTCTTTTTGTCTTTGTTAATCTCCGTTGCCATTACAACGGGGCGGGATCTCCTAGGACGCTGCTCGTTGTGATGGCAACCGGAACTGTTGACGGCGCTCCGATTTCTGTCTAAATCGCGCGAGATCAGGAAAAGAACGGGCGGTGCTGGTCGATCAGCAGCACCATATTATTATTATTATTATACAATATTTATATAGCGCCAACAGTTTACGTAGCGCTTTACAACTTGAGGGTAGACAGTACAAATACAATACAATTTGATACAGTAGGAATCAGAGGGCCCTGCTCACTTAGAGCTTACCATATCCCGGAAGAGGATGCCTGTGGGCTTCACATGCCCACAGGCAAGATGACAACTGTGTAGATGTGATTATATAAGTTTATTTATTAGGCGAAAACAGACAGCACTGTCACTTAAAAACGGAACAAGTGAGTTCCCTATTGATATATCATAATCAATGTCATTTGGCCAAAAAAAAAAAAATTAATCGGAGAGAGTGGAACCCCGCTTTAATACGCATGGGGGGAAGATTGCCACCCTGGAGGACAAGGTCGATGACCTTGAGAATCGTCTCTGCAGAAACAACCTGTATCTGATTGGTCTCCCGGAACAGGTGGAGGGCCCTGATCCCATAGCCTTCCTTGAAAGCTGGCTCGAGCAAGAATTTGGCCGCACTCAATTATCCCCTTGTTTTGTGATTGAGAGGGCCCACTGTGTTCCTGGGTGCCCCCTCCCTGAAGGACACCCGCCATGTACTGTGGTCATTCGTCTCCTCAATTACAGAGACCGAGATTATATCTTGGGGGCTGCCAGAAAAAAGGGCAGTCCGCATCAATAATGCTGTGGTGTCCCTGTTCCCAGACTACTCTGCATCAGTCCACAACCGCAGAGCCAGCTATCAACGTGTTAAGCAGAAACTTCGGGAGCAAGATATTCAATATTCCATGCTGTTTCCTGCCACCCTCTGGGTCGCCTACCAGGGGAAAGTCCAATTCTTCCAATCCCCAAAGGATGCCCTGGCCTGGTGAGAATCTTTACCCCAGCCCCCTAAATCACCTGCCTGATGTTGGCCCGCATGCTTTTTTTTTTTTTTGCTGAAAAGGCTGGTGAGCCTGCATTCCTCTTTCTCCCCTGAACCATCCCCAAAGTCCCTTTCTTTCAATCACCAGCGATGCCTTTTTCAGAGATAACTATGATTGACCGTTTACATCCCCTGTGAGGAGAGTACCTTGTCCAGTTCTTTTTCTGGCCTGAGCTACTTTGGGGTTCAATCCCCCGATTGATACCTGTTGAACACTAACTATTTTTTTTGTTTCCCGACATCTTTTTATCTCCTGTTGCTGGCCATGCACCCCATACATGGTACAAGTTTTGGGTATAGGCCCTCTCCCTTGTTCTGGAGCTGGGCAGGGGTAAAGCTACCCTTACTGAGTAATGATTATTGTTTTGTACATAGTTGTATTGTTGTATGTGTGATGTATGTGTGGTTTTATTGTTTTGCAGCACTGCGACCCTCACAAACTCCGGTGGCTGTGACCGGGGCTGGGAAGTTTTTTAGACTCCCCCACACCACCACCCCTTCCCCCCTGCCACAATAATTTCTCTCGGTTCCATGTCTCAAGTAACAGTTTGTTCATGGAATGTCTATTTTCTAAATTTAAAAGAGCTTCTCTCTTTGAGGCGCTGAAGCACAGCAAATCACACATTCTGTGCCTCCAGGAGACCCATCTCATGGGATCCAAAATCCTGGCCCTAAAAAAACACTGGGTGGCTCATAGTTATCACTCTACTTATTCTTATTACGCACGTGGGGTTGCAATTCTAATCCACAAGGGGATACCTTTCCTGTGTCACCAAGTCATCTTGGACCCTAAGAGACAATATGTTATCCTATATGCAACCATATATGGCACCCCCCTTATTTTGGCCTCTGTCTATCTCCCCCCTCCGGCCACAGTATTTGCTGAACTCAGCGTGCACTTTGCCTCCTTACCTAACTGTCCCACGCTCATCCTTGAGAATTTAATTCTGTGATACAGCCAGCCCTGGACAGGTTGAAACCTCTACAGTCTGAGTCTAAGTTGTTTCGTGAGTGGTGCAGTGCCTATGGATATGTTGATTTATGGAGCTGGAAATATCCTAATGTCAAAGTGTTCTCTTGCCAATCCAGGTCTTATGCAACCTTCTCCAGAATAGTTTATGCGTTGGCCACGGGGGGGGGGGTTTTACCCCATGTCCAGTCCATGGCATACCTATCCCAAACGATTTCTGACCACTCCATAGTGCAGGTGGGTTTGACTCTGGGCCATAGACCAACATTCCGGACCTGGAAACAGTCCTCTCTGGATCTCCGCACCAGAGATCTCTGACCTCATCCCCACCGACATGTCTAACTACTGGTCCCTTAACATGGACTCTGCAGGGGGAGGCACTGTTTGGGACACCTTCAAGGCGGTAGTCAGGGGCTCCTATATGTCACGCATTGAAAGGTACAGATCCACTGGGCGGTCTACGCAGGAGGCTCTCCAAAGATCATTAGAGGAGGCTCGCTCCCATCATACGGGTAGCCCCTCCTCTGTGACCAGAGGTATAATCACAGACGCTCATCGGGCATGCCAGCTTCATATGGTCGATTTGACCAGGAAGCAACAACTATACCTCTCTGCTCGCATTTGTGAGCATGGAGGGAAAAATGGTAGGCTCCTTGCATACCTTAACCACACGGATCTCCAGGATAGCTTGATCGCTGAAATCCAATTTCCCAATGGGTCAACCACTGCTGACGCTCTGACCATTAACCAGACCTTTGCAGATTTCTACAGAACTTTATTCGACACCGCGACTATCCCTTCAGAATAAGCCTTCCTGGGTTTCTTTGAACCACTTGACCTCCCAACTCTTAGTATCCCCCAGCAGCTTTCTTTAGACAAACCCATTACACTAGAAGAGGTAACCACGGCCATACATTTACTACCAACCACTAAAACTCCAGGCCTTGACGGACTACCCTCAGAATGGTACCAGACACACATAGAGGAGCTTACTCCTAAACTCCTTAAGACTTTCCAGGAATCTCTTACCCGGGGGAAACGCCCAGACTCTATGAATGAAGCACTTATAGTGGTTATACCAAAACCTGGCAAGGACAAACTGCAATGTGGATCTTACCGTCCCATATCCCTTCTAAATAACAATGCCAAGATTCTAGCTAAGATCCTTGCTCTTAGACTCCAAATGGTCATTCTGTCCCTCATACTCCCGGATCAATCCGGTTTTATGCCTGCCAGAAGCACCTTTGACAACATTCTCAGATTGTACCTACATGTCCATAATGAAGCACGCATTAAGGGGGATTGGTCCTATCCCTAGATGTATTAAAAGCCTTTGATACCGTGAGCTGGCCCTTTCTCTGGGAAACCATGGCACAAGTGGGTATCGGTCAGCAATTTATTCAATGGTCCCATTTACTATACGCAGACCCAAAAGCTAGGGTTCACACTAACAGAGACATATCTGAACTATTTTCTTTGAAGAGAGGCACCAGACAGGGGTGCCCCCTCTCTCCACTTCTGTTCGGACTGGCCATTGAGCCGCTGGCCCTGGCGGTGCTGCAGATGTCAGAGATAGGGGACATCCGCTCTGGTCCCCTGGAGAAGAAGATTTCCCTCTATGCGGATGATGACCTAAAATATCTGGATGGTAGGGAAAGCTCATTCCGTAAATTACCATGTGTCGTGGGGGAGTTTGATGTGACCTCAGGACTACAGGTGGGATGGGAAAAGTCTCAGGCCTGCTTGTTGGCCCCCCTTTTCTATAGAATATCTGCAGTGATCGCATATTCAATTGACATCCTCCTTTAAATACCTAGGTATTCAAATACATGCGGACATCTCTAAATATGAGGAACTAAACGTCACTCCTATAATCAAACAAATGATAGACAGGTTCCGTACCTGGTCATCGCTGCCCCTTAACCTAATTGGACGCATTATCATATTCAAAATGATCTTTCTACCCAAGCTTCTATACTGTTTTAGAGCTGCCCCAGTTTTTTTCACTTAACAGTTTTTCCCGAAAATAGACTCCACTTTCTCCTCCTTTGTTTGGAATGGTCGTCAGCCCCATATAGCCAGGTCCTCCTTGCAAGCGGCAAAGACTGCATGCGGCCTGGCTTGCCCAAATTTGAGAAATTACTTCATTGCTTCCCAGCTCACCTATATCCATGCTTGGTTGCACTCTGACCCATCGACTCCTTCCATGTCACTACCTCCTTGCGGGATGAGCTTCATAGATCAAAGAAATCGGGGGACTCTAGGTTCTCCCCTCTTGAGGTTGGTTTTATGGCCTGGAGGGAGAGGGGGAACCCTAACACAATCTTCTATGGATATCTCGCCACAGACTCCTCTGTGGCGGAACCCCAACCTCCCTGGGCTCTTCGGTCATCCTGACTCAACCTAGTGGAGTGGACATGGGACGCATCTAACTCGTGTAATCGAAGAGAATGTATTACTATCCTTTGAAGTACTCAGGCTTAAATATGACCTGAACAATACATTTTTCTACAAATATCTCTTACTCAGACACGCCATCCAAGCACAATTTGGATCCTTGACCATTGAGCTCATGGAATCGTCTATTGAAGATCTCCTGTCGTTTCTAGAAATTGCCAAACTGGTGACGACCTTTTACAGTCGCCTTCAAATGGTGGGAGCTGATCCCTTCCAGAATTCTCACCGCAAACGGCTATTGTCTATGCCTGAGCTTTCTGAAGGAGGACAGGGAAGAGGCAACTGAGATATGTTTTCAGGATATCATTAGCACGGCTGACATACTGGTCCAATTTAAGTTCACACACCGACTGCACTATACTACAGCTAGGCTGGTACGAATGGGGTTCGGACAGAATATTGCATGTGCTAGATGTGATATGATTGCTGCCAATTTCTTCCATATGTTTTGGACCTGTCCTGGACTGTCAACCTTCTGGAAGGAAATGTTTGCTTTCTTTGATCAAAAACTCCATCTGCCGATACCTCACACCCCGGAGGAGAGACTCTTGGGAATACTCAATGACCATGTTCACCGCACTCATGCCAGGACATTGCTACGTATATTATTTTATGCACGTAAAACCATCCTTCTGCACTGGAAGGATGTGGGCCCTCTTTCAGCCCATGCCTTCTTCCGCATTGTTCATGGGATCCTTCCCATATGTAAATTTACATACAAGAGTAGGGCATGCCCTAAGAAGTTCACTAAAATATGGCAACCATGGCTTGATGTATCAAAGGATTTCTGGGGGGGTGTCTTATCTTCACAGCTCTCCCAGTAGACCTACTACTTATGTACTCTAATGTTGTTGTCTGGCAGGATACAAAATGGAGAATCACGGGATGTCTTTTATGAAGCATCTACTACATGGGGTGATTCTTGACCTATATTGTTTTTACGGGGTCGCATGTGTTGCAGGTTTGAATGGTTGTATGTATGTAGGTATGAATGTATGAATGTGTGTTACTGGGGTATTTCTGTTTTAGGGACTTCTTACAATGCCTGTACTATGTAGGTGCTTCACCGAACATACCTCTCACATTTGTACTTACAGTCCCTCCTTTGTTGTCTTCTCTGTATTGCCTTTTCTATGTTATAAAATCAAAAATAAACACCTTTTAAAAAAAAAAAACTTATTGCTAAATGTTTAATTGACATCTTCCCCCTTCTTATCCATCTAGATCAGACAGGCTTCACCAAGGGAAGACAGACCTCCGATGCCACACGCAGGTTAACAAACATTATAACACCTAGCAGGGCTCCATCAAAGGCCTTCTCTGCTGTTGGCATTAGACGCAGAGAAGGCCTTTGATCGATTCCACTGGCAATACCTCACTCAAGTGCTGAAGGAGTTTGGGTTTTCCGGTACTATCCTGTCGGTGATCCTGGCCCTCTATTCAAAACCATCTGCTCAGGTATATATTTCGGGAGTGTTATCCAAACCCTTCAGCATCTTCAATAGGACCAGACAGAGGTGCCCCCTTTCCCCCCTGATAATCAACTTATTAATGGAGCCTTTAGCCACGTATATCCGCAAGCACCCTGATATTAAGGGGTTCCCAATACAAAACTCTACTCACACCATAAGCCTTTTTACGGATTACATCGTCATGGCACTCACAGAGGTGGAAACTTCCCTGGCTTCGGTGCACTTCGCGTTAGATTTGTTCAGTCTGGTTTCATACTATAGGGAGAGCAAATCATATACAGTTTATTAGGGCTGGGTATTGACCTACCTTTACAAAAAAAACTCAGTGCACAATTTCCATACACCTGGAGAGATGATGGGATAAAGGACCTGGGTATAATCTTGATAGCCTCCACTGAACACATGAGTTCGACTCGAACATCGGCTGTTCGATCGTTTGACGAAGATCGAACATTATGGGCCGTTTGCGCCCATAATGTCATCACAGTGCATTGCTGGCTGATGATTGGCCAAGCATGCACTATGACCCGCATACTTTGGCCAATCACAGTGCCGTCAGCGAAGAGAGCCATAATTGGCCAAAGGCAGGGTGCCTTTGGCCAATTATGGCTCAGGGGGTTAAGTCCACACCCCACACTATATAAGACCGCCTGCATGTTGGCCGTGTGTAGTGTGTTGGTGGCATTGTTAAGAGAGACGGAGAGAGAGAGAGAGGCAGAGAGAGTGTCATTTAATTTAGTTTGAGCAGGCAGTTGATTCAGTTAGCTGCAGTGTATTTCATATATATATATATATATATATATATATATATATATATATATATATATATATATACACACACACACACACAGTCAGTCTAATATATATATATATATATATATATACACAGTTTAGCTAGATCTCACAGCAGACCGTTCCTGCTGTACTGTTTCTAATACACTTTAAGCAGGCAGTCGATTCAGTTAGCTGCAGTGTATTTCATATATATGTATATACAGTCAGTCTAGTATATATATATATATATATATATCCACTGCATACAGTTTAGCTAGGTTGCCACTGGAGTCCTCTTCCAGTCCTCCATGATGACATCACGGAGCTGGTGGATGTTAGAGACCTTGCACTCCTCCACCTTCCATTTGAGGATGCCCCAGAGATGCTCAATAGGGTTTAGGTCTGGAGACATGCTTGGCCAGTCCATCACCTTTACCCTCAGCTTCTTTAGCAAGGCAGTGGTCATCTTGGAAGTGTGTTTGGGGTTGTTATGTTGTAATATTGCCCTGCCGCCCAGTTTTCGAAGGGAGGGATCATGCTCTGCTTCAGTATGTCACAGTACATGTTGGCATTCATGGTTCCCTCAATGAACTGTAGCTCCCCAGTGCCGACAGCACTCATGCAGCCCCAGACTATGACACACCCACCACCATGCTTGACTGCAAGCAAGACACACTTGTCTTTGTACTCCTCACCTAGTTGCCACCACACACGCTTGACACCAACTGAACCAAATACGTTTATCTTCGTCTCATCTGACCACAGGACATGGTTCCAGTAATCCATGTCCTTAGTCTGCTTGTCTTCAGCAAACTGTTTGCAGGCTTTCTTGTGCATCATCTAAGAAAAGGCTTCCTTCTGAGATGACAGCCATGCAGTCCAATTTGATGCAGCGTGCAGTGTATGGTCCGAGCACTGACAGCCTGACCCCACCACCCCTTCAACCTATGCAGCAATGCTGGCAGCACTCATACATCTATTTCCCAAAGACAGGGGCAGCACAGTGGTGTAGTGGGTAGCACTCTCACCTAGCAGCAATAGGGTCGCTGGTTCAAATCCCGACCACGGCACTACCTGCCTGGAGTTTGCATGTTCTCCCTGTGCCTGCGTGGGTTTCCTCCGGGTACTCCGGTTTCCTCTCACACTCCAAAGACATGCTGGTAGGTTAAAAAGCGCCCTGAGGCGATTCAGTTCGCATAGGTAGCGCTATACAAGTCACTCATTCATTCATTCATTCATTCAAAGACAACCTCAGGACATGATGACGCTGAGCATGTGCACTCAACTTCTTTGGTCGACCATGGCAAGGTCTGTTCTGAGTGGAACCTGTCCTGTTAAACAGCTGTATGGTCTTGGCCACTGTGCTGCAGCTCAGTTTCAGGGTCTTGGCAATCTTCTTATAGCCTAGGTCATCTTTATGTAGAGCAACAATTATTTTTTTCAGATCCTTAGAGAGTTCTTTGCCATGAGGTGCCATGTTGAACTTCCAGTGACCAGTATGAGAGAGTGAGAGCAATAACATCAAATTTAACACACTTGCTCAACCATTCACACCTGAGACCTTGTAACACTAACGAGTCACATGACACCGGGGAGGGAAAATGGCTATTTGGGCCCAATTTGAACATTTTTACTTAGGGGTGTACTCACTTTTGTTGCCAGCGGTTTAAACATTAATGACTGTGTGTTGAGTTATTTTGAGGGGACAGCAAATTTACATTGTTATACAAGCTGTACATTCACTACTTTACATTGTAGCAAAGTGTCATTTCTTCAGTGTTGTCACATGAAAAGATATTATAAAATATTTACAAAAAAAGTGTACTCACTTTTGTGAGATACTGTATATTTGTTTAATTTCCTAATCCACTATTTTAAGTTCTTTGGTATAGTATTCGATTAACACTTCCATCATCTTTCTGGAACATTCTTGAAGATTTAGCTCCCAGCAGCTCTTAAGATCCATGTCAAGTGCCCAGATATTAGGAAATATCTGTACCCTTGAGCCTTTGGGATTCAGATCCTCTGCTATGTACCGCTCAAAATACTTAACATGCCAAAAAAGGCTGGCCTTACGGAAGACAAAGAATTCTTGAAAACCATGAGTAAAGAGTTCTACCAAGATGATTCCAACAGTTGGGTAGCATCTCTACCATTTTGTACCCCAAGAAAGAGACAAACAAACAAAAGAGAACACGCAGAATCATGGTTTGTTTCTTTAAAGTGCAGTTTGAATCGGAAGCCTGAGATGAAAAAGCACTTTGTGGACTTTATGCAGAAGGTGTTTGAGAGAGATCACGCTGAGCCTGCAACTTCTCTTAAGGAAGGAGAAGAATGTTAATACCTACCATGCTTTGGTGTCTACCATTCTTGCAAGCCTGATTAGATTAGGGTGTAGACATGTGCAGGATGAAAACATTTGTTTAGTTTTGTTTTGTTTCGTTATTTAACTAAATTTGTTTAGTTAAATTTGTTGCATTCTTTTTCGGGATTCATTTAGTTTCATATTCAAATTCGAAAAAAAATGTGCCCGCATTCGAAAGAATTCAACCGCATTCGAAAAAAACGATCAAAATCGAAAAAATTTGACCGCATTTGAAAAAATAGAATGGAAGATGGTTTTATATATATATATATATATATATATATATATATATATATATATATATATATATATATACATATATATACACACACACATACAAACTATATTCTATTTGAATTCATTCTATACGAAATTCGAAAGATGGTTTTATATATTTTATATATATATATATATATATATATATATATATATATATATATATATATATATATATATATATATATATATATATATATATATATATATATATATAAATAAAACCATCTTCCGAAATTCGAATTTCGTATAAAATGAATTCAAATAGAATAGAGTAGAAAAGAATACCCTAGAAAAACAATAGAACAGAATAGAATAAAATATAATATATATATTATATTTTATTCTGTTCTATTGTTTTTCTAGTCTATTCTTTTCTATTCTAATCTTTTCTATTCAAATTCATTCTATACAAAATTCGAATTTCAGAAGCCATCTTCCAAAATTCGAATTTCGTATAGAATGAATTTAAATTCGAATAGAAACATTTAGAATAGAATAGAAAAGAATAGCATAGAAAGACAGTGCTTTATTAATCAACACGAACTGGGATGGGAGAAGGACTTCTTTTGAGATGCTCTTTCGTTACATTATCATCTCTTCACTGTCTCCCACGGGAAAACTAGAATCATTTGCGGATAATTAGGAAATCACTTTATGTGATTTCTTCAATCAGGGAAGATGGAAGTAGATTTGATAGAGAATAATTGATAAAGTGTCACTCTGAATAACTTCTTCATCTGCATGACTTTTCAAGAACAGTCCGTATCTCTATATGTGTACTTGCAGCTTCACCGCTACCTTTTTACCACTACTTCCCATCTGCATGGTACTTCCAGGTTGAGCCGAGAAAGAGTCACTTTGAATAACATCCCTCAGCCTCTGGCAGTACCCTTCCCTTGGGCTTTCACTCACGTGATCAATAGTCCATGTGCCACTCATAAACGATCGCCCAGTTTCCTTCCGCTTTTTTGCTACTTCCCGCAATGATTCTTAGTTTCTGCTTCCTTCTTTATGGCCCTCTCCCTTCCCCGCAGGGGCGGCCAACGACACCAGCGACTACATGCTGTAAGGTGTCATCTCTTCCTCCATGGAGACCCGTTCCCCACCCTTCTCGCAAGGGGGAGCTCCGTTGGCTCCCCGGAGGGGGGAACCTCTCCCCTCCGGGAACCAGGCTGGCTTTTCCATGCTCGAACCGGAAAACCTCTCTCTCAACCATGTGACCCCGCTTTTATATGAGAGTTCCGGGCACTACCAAGCAAATTAATGATTGTCTGAGACTAGCATACAAACTACCTGCCACTCAAAGAAGAAATAAATAAGAACAGGCCTGTTGTAAATCCACAAGCCTGTCTAAATGTATCTGACATTGTAAACTACCAAAAAGGTCACCTACCTAAAAGTAGGTGCCCGCTACATACACCCCCCACTTAAATCACAACTGTCCCCAGTTGTGGGGAATGAATTCAGAGTACCTCCTTAATTTTAAGAAGGAAAGAGCATCTCATTACATCAAATGGAATGGGGAAAAAGGATATATAACTTGAAGAACAATAACATCAATATCTCTGTACACAATGGCAACATAACATATTTTATACAATTTACATGGCCTGACTGTAGGTCCCTACAGCTAACATCCCATACAAGCGAAACCAAAGCACTGCTCCCGCAGGAGGAATACTCTGCTTACCACAGGCCTTCATCTGTGAGATAGACAGCCGTCATATCTTCAATATTCCTAAAAGAAGACACAAAATATTTCTAACTAGTGCTAACTACTACACACACATTACCAAACAGAGGGGTTATCATCCTCTACCGGATAATTGAACAAATATACAATTCTTTATGGCATGTACCTTTCTGTTGGGATAATCGCTCCCTCAAAAGGAGTCCAGCAGTCCTGCAGAGCGCATCCCAAACAGACATGCTCAGCAATTCAATCCGTCTGCCCGTTGGCAAATAAACTTTCTGTTTGGCTCTTAAGCAAGAGTCCTTATAGGAGTACTTGTGCAGCAAGTACTTAGCAAAGACAACACATCCTAGTGTTGATAACTTTGTCCTTGTTAGGCACCATGAATGTGAGTCTCCTGCTGGGCAAAGTATTTGGGGAAAACCCACCCTAACCCATCTGCCATCCTGCAGTCAATCTGGGTATAAAATACATTTGTGAATACACTTCAACAAT
The DNA here is from genome assembly GCF_042186555.1 of Aquarana catesbeiana. Taxonomy (NCBI): domain Eukaryota; kingdom Metazoa; phylum Chordata; class Amphibia; order Anura; family Ranidae; genus Aquarana; species Aquarana catesbeiana. The sequence goes on from NC_133332.1 coordinate 86,052,956, forward strand.
CCAACTCACAAATAGTACCTCGGGTCAGGCAACCTTTTTCGACTGTCCCCTAGTCCTCGCACCAAAATAGAGTAGCTACGGGTATTTTGTCCAGCCTTTACCACCAATGCTCTATCTTTGTGAATGGCTCTTCTAAGTCTCCACTCACGATGAATGTCTTTAAACCGGGCCCAAACCTCACTGTCAGGTGTCCTTTTTGGCTTAGGAATGTGGAGATAATCCCACACAAGTTCGGCCTCCTATGCTTCCCGGGAATGTTCAATAACTTCCATAATGTGTTCCGGAACATAGGGGTAGTCAAAGCCCCACTCCTGAGCTACTTTTGTCTGAACCTCTCTTTGGAATCTTGAGAGTCTAGGCAAGTCTTTAGCCTTTCCTCTACCAGGTAAAACACATGCGTCAGTAGCTCTGTTGACCCATTGTTGAAACGTAGCTGTCCTAGTAGGAAGGGTAGTACTCGAAACATTAAACAGGGGTACTGGAGTTTTAACTGTACCAGACAACTTTCCTGACACTCCTGTGGAAGCCTCCACTGAAGTTGAACTTTCCAGGAAATATTCCTCCTCACTACTTGAATCAAACTCTTCTGGAGATGACTACTTGAACAGATTGTCCATAGATCCATATTTCTGCAGAATCTGTGGTGATCCCCAATCTACAGCCCGGCCTCCATCTACTCTGTCCGGCTCAAATGAGGGATCCCCCTCCTGTAACTTAGGCTCCTTCTGGACAGGCAAATCAAAGGGCTTACTGCTAACCGGCTCCTCAGGGGTTTCTAACAAAGACTAGGGAAACAACTTCAACAGTCCCTGGGTCCCCAGCCAGGATACAGGCTTTTCCATTAGATCCTACCTGATCTTCTGGTGGCTCCAATTCAGCCGAATCAGACGGGAGCTCCTCCACTGCTGCTACAAGCGATACACGACCCTCTCCGGCCTTCCGAATCACCTGTTCTTGCGGCAAAGTCCCATTGCAATATTAGCAGAATAATATTTGACCTCCTGTTGGACGGGTCCCAATCATGTTAACTGGATACCGCAATGTCCACACTGAGCCCAGGCAGTGACTCCAACCGTAGGCCTCCGACATCCGGGACACAGCATACAGAGCCTCTCCACTCCGTCAATCACTCCCAACGCCAGTCCTCCGGTTAGCTCCAACCGAACACCGGTGTCAATCAGAACCCAGTCCTGCAGATCAAATAACCGCTGCATGGCAAGCGTATTCCCAACACCCTCCGCCATCTTCCTCCACCTGTGTCGCTCTGGCGTGGGGCATGCTGAACGCTGAAAACTTTTCCTCTGGGGCGTGGCTCCACTCCCCACTTGTTGGTTCAGCGCACAAGGAACTGTAGCTGCACATTTTCAAAGTCCTCCCCAGCGACCCCTGGTGGCAGGTACTGTTCTACTGCAGGCTATCTTGGCAGCAGTTACTGAAATGCAGACTTCGTTGCTATGGGAGATGGTTAGCGGCAAACGTGAAACAGATATCCCGGACGACACCCCCACATGGAGAGCTTACCCCCGAAGGAGCGGCTGAATAATTGTTATATCCGTAATTCACGTTTACCACCTAACTCATCGCAGCCCATAAAATTCAAACACAGTCCATAATGCTTTTTCTCTTGCTTTATTAATCAACATGAACTGGGATGGGAGAAGGACTTCTTTTGAGATGCTCTTTCGTTACATTATCATCTCTTCACTGTCTCCTACGGGAAAACTAGAATCATTTGCGGATAATTAGGAAATCACTTTATGTGATTTCTTCAATCAGGGAAGATGGAAGTAGATTTGATAGAGAATAATTGATAAAGAGTCACTCTGAATAATTTCTTCATCTGCATGACTTTTCAAAAACAGTCCGTATCTCTATATGTGTACTTGCAGCTTCACCGCTACCTTTTTACCACTACCTCCCATCTGCATGGTACTTCCAGGTTGAGCCGAGAAAGAGTCACTCTGAATAACTTCTCCCGCCCGACTGATTGGAATCCCGGGGCATTGCTGAACCCAAAGTCACAGGCCATCACTGCCTGTCTCACTGACTTGCGTACCAACATCCCTCAGCCTTTGGCAGTACCCTTCCCTTGGGCTTTCACTCACGTGAGCAATAGTCCATGTGCCACTCATAAACGATTGATTGCCCAGTTTCCTTCCGCTTTGTTGCTACTTCCCGCAATGATTCTTAGTTTCTGCTTCCTTCTTTATTCTTCCCCACAGGGGCGGCCCACGACACCAGCAACTACATGCTGTAAGGTGTCATCTCTTCCTCCATGGAGACCCGTTCCCCACCCTTCTCGCAAGGGGGGAGCTCCGTTGGCTCCCCGAACGGGGAACCTCTCCCCCCTGGGAACCAGGCTGGCTTCTCCATGCTCGAACCGGAAGACCCCTCTCTCAACCATGTGACCTCGCTTTTATATGAGAGTGCCGGGCACTACCAAGCTAATTAATGATTGGCTGAGACTAACGTACAAACTACCTGCCACTCAAAGGAGAAATGAACAAGAACAGGCCTGTTGTAAATGTACAAGTCTGTCTAAATTTACCTGACATTGTAAACTACCAAAAAGGTCACCTACCTAAAAGTAGCTGCCCACTACATATATATATATAATATTTTTTCTGTTCTGTTTTATTGTTTTTTATGCTATTCTTTTCTTTTTTTTTTTTTTTTTTGAGAAGCCAAGTTTATTGTATGTATTTGAAAAAGCAAATCTAAATGACTGCTAACTGTCAGATGAGTTGCTGGCAAGTGCTTTCCTTGCAGGAGGAGTAAACTGGAGTGTGGTGACAGCATGTTGTTCAAATTTCAATATGACTACTTTAATTAACCCTTCAAGCGCAAAAAGAATGGAGTGGGGGCTGTAAAACAAACAGGAGGTTTTTTTTATGCTCAGTTTGTTATAGAAATTGTGTTAAGGCAACCTCCCAACCTGCAATCATATATTCCTGAGTCAGGCACTTTTTGTTTTTGGAGTAATGGATCAGTCGGATGATGCAGTCCCTCCTTGGCTTCACTCCTGACTGCTGAACTATGCATTCTACATAACAAAGGCTAGACATCGACTAGAAAACGCAAGAACACAACCATGGCTTTTACCAGAGACACATCCACTCAATACTCAGCAATGAATGGGTAATCCTTATGTTTTCTGGCTGTAGACAATGCACAGACCCTCCAGCCCCGATCAAAGCTCATTATCTCTTTCATTTCTTCCTTAGATAGTTCAAAATCAAACACCTGAAAATTCTCCACAATGCGCTGAGGAGTTACAGATTTTGGGATAACAACCAAGTTCCTCTGAATAGGGAAGCGGAGCAGAACCTGGGCAGATGTCTTGTTATGTCTATTAGCAATCTCTTTGATTTTTGGTGCATCTAAAAGGGATGGATCCTCTGGCTTGGCCCAGGGTCGGTCTGGAGATCCCAATTGGCTGTAAGCAGTCACTGCAATGCCTTTGGAATGGCAGTAATCGATAAGCTTCTGCTGGGTTAGGTAAGGATGACATTCAAACTGGTTGACAGCTGGTTTGTGTTTCAAATTTGGCTTATTCAACAACCGCTCAATTTGTTCATGGTTGAAGTTAGATATTCCAATGGCTTTCACAATCCCATCATCCACAAGCTCCTCCATTGCCTCCCATGTGTCCAAGAAGTCTGTGTCACTTTGAACCACAAGTCCATGCTCATCAGTGGGAAACAATGCATCTCCAGCCTTAAATCCTGTTGGCCAGTGGATCAGATACAGGTCCAGGTAATCAAGCTTCAAATCAGCAAGTGTTTTCTGACAGGCTCCTTTCACCAGAGACTTCTCATGGAAAGTGGACCACAGCTTGCTGGTGATGAAAAGGTCTTCCCTTTTCACAACACCCTCTTTGACCTTCTTCTGAATGCCCGCTCCGACTTCGTTCTCATTCTGATACACATAGGCGCAGTCCAAATGCCTGTACCCCGCATCTAAAGCTGCCTCCACAGCCGCTGTCACTTTGCCTGGTTCAGACTTCCATGTGCCCAGGCCCAGGATGGGCATCTTGGCCCCGGTGTAGAGTTCCACATACAGCGGTCCTTTCATGTCTTCTGCAGCTCCCAGATGACTGACTATGCTATTCTTTTCTATTCAAACTCAATTTCATTCTATACAAAATTCTAATTTCAGAAGGTGTTATATATGTGTAATATATATATATATATATATATATATATATATATATATATATATATATATATATATTATACACACAGTGGAACCTTGGATTGCGAGTAACGCAGACATCGAGTGTTTTGCAATACGAGCACCGTATTTTTAAAAATCTTAACTCGGTTTACGAGCGCGATTCAGGCCAAAGCGGTGTGCAGTACCGCTTTTGGCCTGAGGTGGGGGGGCGACGGAGCCAAGCAGAGAAGAATGTTGCCGATCGGCGTCGTTCGGAAATGCACGGAAAGACCCGAGGACACTTCAGCTGACCTCAGCAAATCTCGGGTAGGAAGTCTTTCCGAGGTTTGCCGAGGTCAACTGAAGTGTCCTCGGGCCTTTTCGGCCGTTTTCCGAGGCACTCCGGCGCCCCCCCGCCTCTGGCCGCATGCGGTATTGCATCTCATTGAAGTCAATGTGGAACAAATTATTTTCAATCCATTGACTTCAATGGGAAAACCCGCTTTGATATGCGAGTACTTTGGATTACGAGCATACTCCTAGAATGGATTATGCCCGTAATCCGAGGTTCCACTATATATATGTATGTAACGAGCCCCTTGCTCGCTCGGTTCCACTCTCCTGACACTCCTCTGCGGCTATAGAATCAGACTGCAGATTGCAACATCTGATGGTTCGGTCATCCGATGCTCCGGGACTAGAACTACAGCTATGTGCCATTCTAATCCAGTTGTGTAGCTCAGAACAAACACCAGGCAGGATGTATGTAAGTTCAACCAGGAATCTCTTTTATTGAAAAATACAGGCTCTTTTATACAGTAAAAGAGGAGGTGTATACCTCCGGCTCATATTACTCTGAACAAACACCTGTGACCAGAAACCTAATTAACATGGGCTAATGAACTAATCCCTTTAGACAGCCTAGATGACTCAGACATGACCTTTAGGCCAGACTGGCCGTCTTGTAGCTCAGAAAACCCAATCAACATTATCACAATAGCAGAGTTAATTAACACAAACAACAATGGGGATCTAATGACTCTTAGATCCCATACTAGAGACTTATTTACAATACACATTCTAGCAGGCAACAGACAGACAGGTGGCTGGAATTGACATCAGCATATCCTAACAGTATTTGTCCCAGGATTATGAATCAGCCACTATTTCTAATATGGCAAATCCAGGGTCCCAGAGTCTGTGTGTCCTGGGGGACCAGGACTCGCATCCACAGTAATACCACCTCAAGGGTCCCCAGGCATACAGCTCACAAAGAGCACCGTTCCCCCAAATGCCAGGGCCCACGATCGATCGGCAAGAGGCTAGCATTCAGTCCCCCTCCAAAAGTCTCTTTCCCGGCTAGGTCTGCCACAATATATATATATTATATATTTTTCTATTCTGTTCTATAGTTTTCTATGCTATTCTTTTCTTTTTTATTCAGAAATAGAATAAAATCGAACTTTAATAGAAAAGACTAGAATAGAAAAAACAATAGAACAGAATAGAAAAAATATTATATATATATATATATATATTTATTATTTTATATTCTATATTATTGTATTCAGCAAATGTTCCACTGTTTCATCGCCCGTGAAGACTGCTGAAATTTCCTCGGGTTCTGATGGTACTGCAATAATGATGTAAATGATGAAATCATAGACTACCAGATGAAGGTACATGTTTTCGGTAACGGTCCTTCTCCTGCATTAGCAATTTAGGGACTGAGGAAAACAGCTCAGGAGGGTGAGAAAGAATTTGGATCTGATGCACAGCAGTTCGTCAAAACTAATTTCTATGTAGACGATAGACTCAAATCTCTGCCTACAGAAGAAACTATCGACCTTCTCACTAGAACCCAGAACATGCTTGCCACTGCAAACCTAAGACTTCACAAAATCATCAACAACAGCGAAAAGGTCGCAGACCAATCTGTGTCTTATTGGCTGCAATGGAGGCCACAGGAGAGATCTGGGGTCTAATAGACCATTACTAGGACCTGTCATGGCCCATGCTGTCACAAGGGATGTTGTTCAGCAATAAAGTGAAAGTGACAGCAAAAAATTAATTAAAAAAATGAAAGTGACTGTGTAATAACATTTTAAAAACATTTTTCAAGTGCCCCCGTCTGCCCATTCACAAAAAAAAAAGCACACGTCAGTCCCACATACATATGTAAACAGTGATTGCATCATACATGTGAGATATTGCCACAAATGCCAGAGCGAGAGCACTAATTCTAGCACCAGACCTCCTGTGTTACCCTAAACTGGTAATTTGTAAAGGCTTTTAAAGTGTCACCTATGGGGATTTTTATGTCCCAAAGTTTGGAGCAGTTCCATACGCGGACGCAATTTTAAAAGGTGACATGTTTGGTATCTATTTACTCAGCATAACATCATCTTTTACTGTATATTGGATAGACAGTGGCATAATAGCCTCCAGGCACTATAAATTGATGTGACGTGGTGTTGTCTTCTGCCCACTCCCCCTGATGATGTCTACTAGAATGAAAAGCATTGGGAAGGGCTATCGGATATGACGTCATCACGCACTTGCATTCTTGACAAAAGTTGAGCTTGTTGGGACTCATTGCTGATCAGATGCTTGCTTTTCATTACTATATAACTAAATACAGGTGGCGCCAACCCTACATATATCTATATATCTAACCTTATAAACTACAAAATTCAGTGACAGCTGCCCCTAAAAGTGTAAAATATACTACAAAATACAAACAAACATTCAAGGTAGGCGCTATTCCTCTATAAATGTTTCCGTGATAAACTATAACCAACATATACATGCACTTAATATGAAATGCTTAGTGCAAAAAAAGTGAACATTTGTGTCTTCACAAAATTGTGACCATGTGTAAAAACATATAATATGCAAATATTGTGAAAGAAAAACCAAAAATTAAAATGTAAAAACAGTCCTTTGTTGTAAGACAGTTCAATATTCTAAATAGCGTTCGTAATAGCATCCATCCACCGTGCTCCTGTGTAGGTGTTGCTGAAACAATGTATTCCAGTGCTCCACCACTAGTGCTGATTAATTTCACACTCACCAGATCCCTAAGGTCACCAGGACCAATCAAGCCTGTAGTGTTATTATGGCCCACAAAGCCCGAACTTCAATCTGTTCCTTCTTTAGATACTCCTCATGACCTCCGTCAGATGACGGGTATATTCAGAAATGGGTAGACATCAAGCTCCAGAAAGGAAGATAACACAATAATCATGCAACACAGTTTATTTTAAAATCCCCTTAAAACTCCCATCCCATCCTTTATGCTCTTACATTAAAAGGTGCCCAGACCGGCACCAGATGGATTCGCATATCTGGGTATGTGAAAAAATCCACCATCAACTAATTCAGTTAGCTCCGCCTTTTCTCTCACCCAATTCCGGCGTGTGTTCTACTAGCAGGTCGGATGTGATGTCACTTTGCGGTCATTGCTTTTCATTGCTGCCTATGCCATTTCCTACTATGTGAGTGCACAATTTGTTTTAATAAATATTACCCTATGTGAGCTGTTTTTCTCTTTTTTACTGCTGGGACATTATAGCATAAGGGTCATTTATTTCCAGTAAGAGTCTTGTGCATGTACAGTGTCGAGCACTGATCACTGGAAGGTTTTTTGTGATCAAGAGCCACTGCATAAAGTTAATGGTGTACAGTCTCTTTAACCACTTTAGTGTCAGAAGGTTTTACCCCCTTCATGAGCAGGATTTTTTTTTGCTATTCAGCACTGTGCTTCTTTTAACTGGCAATTGCGTTGTCATGCAACATTGTACACAAATTAAATTTATATTATTTTTTTACACATAGAGCTTTCTTTTGTTGGTATTTGATCACCATAGTTTTTTTTCATATTTTGCTATAGAAATGTAAAAAGACCTGAAATTTTGAAAAAAAAAAAACGCAATAATTTCTACTTTCTGTTATAAAACGTATCCTATAAAATTGGATTTCTTAAGGGGGGGGGGGCAGTCAGTTGTTGATGGGTTGATGGGAGAGATCTGCTGTTAAGGAAGGGTCTATTGATGCTGGCTTGTTGCTGGGTTGTTTTTTTTTGTGGGGGTCTATTGTTACTGGGAGTTTCTATTGCTGCTGGGGATATCTATTGTTGCTGGGGTCTATTGTTGTTGGGGCAAATATATTTTTGCTGGGGTGGATCTATTTTTGCTGGGGTGGATTTCTTTTTGCTGGGGTGGATCTCTTGTTGTTGGGATTAGTCTTTTGTAGCTAGGGGATCTATTGTTGCTGGAGGGGTCTATGGTTGCTGGCTGCAGAAGACCTATTTTACTGCCTTTCATTAGCAAATTCCATACAAACAATTTAGCACCAAAAAATAATACTTGGTTCTCTATTATCTAAAAAAGGCAGTAATGGGAGGAGGGTAGGGGGTGGAACCAAGGGATGTTGCTAGGAGGTGGGAAGGGCAGGGGGCAGAGACAAGGGGTGTCCTAGCAGGGGGAGGGGAGTGCCTGCACCTATTCTCTGAGAAAAAAAAGCCCTGGTAAGAGCAATGTTCTTTTTTTAAATACTTTTTATTTTATAAGTGCATTAACAAAAATGATAATATCACATTTCATCTTTTCTCAAATCACTTGTTTCTTCATATAGATCAATGCAAACCAAAAAAAAAAAAAAAAATACACATTATATTTCCATCCTCAATATAAAGAAAAAAATCAAAAAGAGTAGAGACAGCTAAATACCCTGGAAGCAATGCTCTGAACTGTCATGAATAGGTTAAATTCATAAAAACTGTGATTACTAGTGATCTGTGATGGGTTACAGCTAATCACATGGTACAGGGTGCTGCGATTGGCCCAGGCACAATGTGATAGCTGTGGGCCAATCACAACATCACTCATACACAGCTGTTATGAATGAAATTCATTCATATCAGCTTTGTTGACACTGGGATCATGTGATTGCATAACAAAGGCGGCCGGGTACCGGGATCCACAATCTGCTGTGTCCGGTGGCGCAGCACGTCCCTAACCCAGAGCAGGCTGGATGACATAAATGTATGTCATCTAGCCTGCCGTGCTGGCTGCCCTCAGTAAATGTACTGTGGGCTCTCAGCAAGTGGTTAAACCTTTTATTTGAATTCAGTCACTGGCTCATTCCTGCCATTTTTGGACTGTTTATAGACATTATAATATGGTGATTGGTACTTCTTTTGTGGATTACACTCTATCATTACTTTGGAGTTTACAATATAAATATTTGTTTTTAAACAAACGAGGACTCACATTGTTTTTATATTTAGATTTTATATATATATATATTATACAGTGCCTTGCAAAAGTATTCACCCCCTTGGCTTTTTAGCTATTTTGTTACATTACAGCCTTTAGTTCAATGTTTTTTTAATCTCAATTATATGTGATGGATCAGAACACAATAGTCTAAATTGGTGAAGTAAATTGGAAAAATATTTACATAAAACTAATTTTTCAGAAATAAAAAATGATGATAATTGGCATGTGCATATGTATTCACCCCCTTTGTTAGGAAGCCCATAAAAAGCTCTGGTGCAACCAATTACCTTAAGAAGCCACATAAATAGTGAAATGATGTCCACCTGTGTGCAATCTAAGTATCACATGATCTGTCATTACATATACACACTTTTCTAAAAGGCCCCAGAGGCTACAACACCTAAGCAAGAGGCACCACTAACTAAACACTGCTATGAAGACCAAGGAACTCTCCAAATAAGTAAGGGACAATGTTGTTGAGAAGTACAAGTCAGGGTTAGGTTATAAAAAAAAAAATATCCAAATCTTTGATGATCCCTAGGAGCACCATCAAATCTATCATAACCAAATGGAAAGAACATGGCACAACAGCAAACCTGCCAAGAGACGGCCACACACCAAAACTCACGCAAGGAGGGCATTAATCAGAGAGGCAGCACAGAGACCTAAGGTAACCCTGGAGGAGCTGCAGAGTTCCACAGCAGAGACTGGAGTATCTGTACATAGGATGACAATATGCCGTATGCTCCATAGTCAGCACGTTTTGAGTTTGCGAAAACGCATGTGGGAGACTCCCAAAATGTATGGAGGAAGGTGCTCTGGTCTGATGAGACTAAAATTGAACTTTTTGGCCATCAAAGAAAACGCTGTGTCTGGCGCAAACCCAACGCATCACATCACCCAAAGAACACCATGTTTTTCAGAAGTTGGGACTGGGAAACCGGTCAGGGTTGAGGGAAAGATGGATGGTGCTAAATACAGGGATATTCTTGAGCAAAACCTGTCACCACCACCACTCTGTGTGTGATTTGAGACTAGGACGGAGGTTCACCTTCCAGCAGGACAATGACCCCAAACACACTGCTAAAGCAACACTTAAGTGGTTTAAGGGGAAACATGTAAATGTGTCGGAATGGCCTAGTCAAAGCCCAGACCTCAATCCAATAGAATATCTGTGGTCAGACTTAAAGATTGATGTTCACAAGCGCAAACCATCCAACTTGAAGGAGCTGGAGCGGTTTTGCAAGGAGGAATGGAAAAATCCCAGTGGTAAGATGTGGCAAGCTCATAGAGACTTATCCAATGCGACTTGGAGCTGTGATAGCCACAAAAGGTGGCTCCACAAAGTATTGACTTTAGGGGGGTGAAAAGTTATGCACATTGACTTTTTCTGTTATTTTGTTGTTTGCTTCACAATAAAAAAAAAAAAATCTTTAAAGTTGTGGACATATTCTGTAAATTAAATGATGCAAATCCTTCAAATCAAACAATCCATGTTAATTTCAGGTTGTGAGGCAACAAAACACGAAAATGTTTGAATACTTTTGCAAGGCACTGTATTTTTTATGCTGTTATTGATTTTTACAGTTTGTAATGGTAGCGCTATACTTTTTCCTTCATCACTTAATTTAATATCATACATTTTTATGGCCCGCAGCTCCCAGGCCTTTTACTTCAAGCACAGAATTGTTTTTAATTCTATTAGATTTGAAGAGTACAAGCAAAATATTGTGAAAGGAAAATTTTAATTTTGGATGTGTCTCTACAAACTTTTCTACTAATCCTAATAAGGTCTCAGGTTTAGGAGACTGAAGCTATCAGACTGGACTTACCAAGAGGTAAAAGGCTCAATAAACTTGCAAGAAACCTTTTGGCTATTTACTCTCAATCTTTGTCCCAGTGGGAGTTTAGTGGAAAGATGGGGATTCATACTATTAACTGATTTTTGCATCCAGACTTTTTTTTTTAAGCTGTTACATTTTATATCATTTATATCCATTTTCCTGCCATGTGTTCCATTGCAGTTTTATGCAACTTTTTAGTCCAAACCACCAAAATTATTTTTTTCAAATGTGTATGAATAAGAGGACTAGCTTGACCAGCTAAACATTGGCACCTGTGGTCTAACAGGCATCTTTCTGTTGACTGTCATCCCTGGACTGCTATTTTAACAGCTGTATTTCCTTCATCTAGAGAATCGTGAGACATTATTCCTATATTATGTTATAATAGCCATTGGCAGTATGAATCCCAAACTTTTAATCAGTTATCTATTAACTTAGGTCAACATTAGGATATCTGTCTGGTTAGAGTGCCCTGAGCAATATTGTATAAACATAGGTTTATCATTAATTTTTGTTGGTATTTATAGAACTATGTTAGATTTAATACCACAGTTTTAAAAGCACCTGCAAACATTAGATGATTATTGCCTGATCCTGCCAATTTAAAGTAGAACTAGGCGCAAAGCAAAAATGACATACAGTATATGCTGCAGCCAGTCATTACCATTACACAGCACATCAATGATCCACATAGGATGAAGTAGTCCCACTGCACAGTTTATGGTATATCTCTATGGTATATCTCTTGACTGTGAATTTAGAGGAGAAATATAATACCTGTTCCACCTGGCAGACACAGACAGCCACACTATTCCATCCCAGCCATAAGATCAATAAGGCCCCATCCAGCTATCAGGTTGACTTGTATAACCATTTTTAACCTATGATGATCTGGATGGTTGGATCCAAGACCCAGACTCCACTCCCTATCAACCGGATGCATGTTTAGGGGGGAGAAGTATTATTTTTCTCCTCTAAATTTACGGTCAATATAGAGATACACCATAAACTGTGTAGTGGGACTAGTTCATCCTATGTGGATCATTGGCTGTCGTCATCTTCCTGGTTTGATGCCTGTGCCCTGCTCCGACTGACATAGCTCTCTTTTTATTTTTGAGTTACGACTTCTTTCTGTATGGGTGGAGCATTAACATTTGGGATATAAGCTACAGATTTGGAACCCGCAAGCCCTCTGTCCCTGAAGAAGATCTGCATTGTTTTTTCGAAACGCGTTGGTCGTTCTGTCTGTCAGACAAGTTCTGGGCTTTCCCCGCAGCTGTTTCCATTTCTGTTCCCAATATATGTATTTGTTGCTTTTATTCCCATTTTTATGTTGTGATTGGCATGAATGTGCAATAAATGTATATACTTTTTACAAAACTGTTTGTGGCCCGTTTAAAGTTCCAACCCGAGGAACCTATCTTTTACCCTGATAAAACACAGTGGACCATCACCAGCAGATGACATGGCTCCCCAAATCATCACTGACTGTGGAAACTTCACACTGGACCTCATGCAACTTGGATTCTGTGCCTCTCCACTCTTTCTTCAGACTCTGGGACCTTGATTTCCAAATGAAATACTAAATTTTCCACAGTCCTAGAATAATCTGGGGAGCCATGTCATCTGCTGGTGTTGGCCCACTGTGTTGTATCAAGTGTTGTATAAAGTCCAAAGTCAGTGCATCCCTCTACCAGCAAATTGTAGAGTACTTCATGCTTCCCTCTCCTGACCAGCTTTATGGAGATGCGGATTTCATTTTCCAGTAAGACTTGGCACCCACCCACACTGCCAAAAGTACCAATACCTGGTTTAATGATCACGGTATCACTGTGCTTGGTTGCAGTAGTGTATTTAGGTTTTGAGCTGCCCTAGGCCTGACTAAACTCGTGCACCCCCTCATTTAAATATGACCCACTCCTTCCTGTCAAGGCCACACACCCATGCTGTTTAAGACCCGCCCTGAAATTTTCAAGTTGGGACACTAGTTCTAGTTCTATGCAAATTAAGGAGGCAATGGATTTCCTTAACTTGCATAGATTTCCTCTCACTTCCTGTTCGGCTATGGGGCAGGAAGTGAAGAGAAATCTCTGCAATGGGACAGGGGTGGTAAAAAATAAACTGACAGGGGCTATAACCCTCTCTTATTCTATCCAAAACGGAAAAAAAAAGTGTTGCCTAAAGTTCTACTTTAAGCACAAATTTCTGATAATTTTATAGAGAGGAATAAGAAGATATAACCATGGCAATGGTGCAGCAGAAAACAGAGCTCAGTGAGGAGCTTTGTGGTCCAGGATGATAAGACAGTCAGAATTAGAAGCGCCCCCCCAACAGTTGCGGAATGCCGGCTGCCCGCATACAGGAAGCAGTGCGGGCGCTTTATGGGGGCGCTAGACTAATTTACCTCTCAGCCCAGTCCACCCTATAAAACTGGCGCTACACTAACAGCGCAAGCCGATGGGGATTCTTTCCATGCTGCCCCCCCCTGCAAAGTGCTGCCCTAGGCCTTGTCGGCCTAGGCCAGGATACAGAGTTGCTTGATTGGCCAGCAAACTCACCTGACCTAAACCCCATAGAGAATCTGTGAGATATTGTCAAGAGGAAGATGAGAGACACCAGACCCAACAATGCAGATGAGTTGAAAGCCACTAATATATCCACTTCCATAACCCCTCAGTAGTGCCACAGGCTGATCGCCTCCATGCCATGCCGCATTGATGCAGTAATTCATGCAAAAGTACCATGTATTGAGTGCATACTATACTGTACATGGACATACTTTTCAGTAAGCCAACCTTTCTGTATTAAAAATATATTTTTTATTGGTCTTATGTAATATTCTCATTTTCTGAGATACTGAATTTTGGGTTTTCACTAGCTGTAAGCCATATTCATCAAAATAAAAAGAAAGAAATGCTTCAAAAATATCACTCTGTGTGTAACACATCTATATAAAATTTATGAATTTCACTTTTTGAGTCGAATTACTGAAATAAATTAACTTTTTGATGATATTCTAATTTTATGAAATGCACCTGTAGTTTTATTACCTGTTGATTCAGCCAGTAGATCTGTCGCTTTTTCACTTCCTTTAGAGTTCCCTCACACATGTGCCCAGGTAGGTGGTGAAAACAGGCAGTTGATCCATGTCTTTACCACTCCCTCCCAAGTAGACATTGTGCCATTTGAATGGGTATGCATTGCAAAGCATCATGGTGCAGCAATTTTAACGATACATGTTGGGTTTGACAAGCAGGGTATGGGTGCCTTTACCCCTTGGCCAGTTTTAGTATGATATATCGGTCTGTGAGTGGAGATACTTCATCATTCAGACATTGATCAAAGTAGAACCTGCAAACAATGAGTGTCATATAGTTGCCTGGCCCCCATTCAGGCCTTCGATCACATCTTCGGGCACAAGAAAATCTTCCAACACAAACTTCTCTGCAGCTTTAGGATGTCATGGGACTGAGAAGCAAGTGACACAATGGGAGCCTATGATGGAAGATATGAAAAGGTGTGTCACAAGAAATAACATATGTTAGAAACATTTCATTTTCACCACGTAAAAGCTCTGTGCCAGTTAGTCCATATGAGTGGTCCTTGTCAGTTCATTCAAATTTATGCAGCACAAGAAGATCTTCCAATTCTCTAAGCAGCACAAAGGATTCTCTTCAAACATTAAGGGCCAGTTCACACCAAATGCAGTCCATTGTGTTTTTTTCTGCATCAAAAACGCATGGAAAGTAGGTTATATGGTTTTCAATGGCACAGTTCACGCTAGTGCTTGTATTTCCAGTGCGTTCCAGTGAAAAAAAAAAGTAGAACATACTGCATTTTTCCTGCACTGGACTGCACTGGAATGCTGGAAAATGCATAAAAAATGCACCAAAAATGCACAGGAACACACGTCTTTACTTTACGTTAGGACAAAAAGGGAGAAAAAATGCACTGGACTCAACACATGTTAAAAACGCGCATGCAAAAGAGCATCTGGAAGGAATCCAAACTGCGTTTCTATGGTGTGAGCTGGCTCTAAACAATAAAGCACAAAAGACAGTGTACAATCTTGATAGTTAACATAAACAACTTAAATAGTAAAAACACTTAAATTCAACGACCTTGCTGTTCATGGGAACAGCAGACACTGGGGCCAACTGTACCACTAATTCAAAGTCCCCAGCATGTCTGTCCACCTGGACCTGGTAAAAGGTGAGAGCCGGTCTTTCATTACGCTTGCAAAAATCTTGAAATAATCTGTCACCTTAGGCTGGTCTCTGTGGACAGACTTATAGCATTACCACTCCACCTAGACCACTGGACAACTGACAGTACAACCGATTTCAGTACCTGGAGTGCAATTATCAACAAAGGTGATTGTTATGCTCAAATTATTCCCACTCCACTTACATAGTTACATAGTCGGTATGGCTGAAAAAAGACAATAGTCCATCCAGTTCAACCTGTGTAGATGCATGCATCAGTGTCTATACCGATTTCCCATTTTCCTGTATGTTGTGTCCTTTAGGATGTATATATCTAAGAGTCTTTTAAAGATATCCATAATCCCTGCATCCACCACCAATTGTGGGAGAGAGTTCCACATCCTTATTGCCCCAGCAGTGAAGAACCTCCTACGCAGTTTAAGGTTAAACCGCTTCTCCTCCAGTCTCATTGTGTGGCCCCATGTCCTTTTACACTTCCAAGGACTGAATAGTTTATTTCCTATGCTGGGATCCCCATTGAGATATTTGTAGATCGCTATCATGTCCCCTCTGAAGCGTCTTTTCTCCAGCGAGAAGTTTAGTGTTTGCAGCCATTCCTCATAATTGAGGTCCTCTAGTCCCCTTATAAGTTTTGTTGCCTTTCTTTGGACTCTATCTAGCTCCAGTACATCCCTTCGGAGGACTGGTGACCAGAACTGAAAGGAAAACTCCAGAGTGGCAGAATTATAGTTTTGTCCCTGGAGTATATCCCCTTTTTTATGCATGCTAATAATCTGCCTGCTTTGGTAGCTGCAGCTCGGCACTGCATGCTGTTGCTCAATCTCATCTATTAGCACCCCTAGATCCTTCTCCATCCTTGACTCTCCCAGCTGTTCTCCACCTAGAGAATATTTTTCATTAATGTTTTTTTACCCCAAGTGCGTTACTTTACATTTCTCCACATTAAGCCTAATTTGCCATTTGTCTGCCCACTCTTTTATTATGTTCAGGTCTTTCTGCAAAATTGCTATGTCCTGATGCAAGTTTATTACTTATTGCTTATCTTTGTGTCATCCACAAAGACTGAGACTGAACTAATTATCCCATACTCTATATCATTTATGAATATGTTCAATAGGATTGATCCCAAGACAGAACCTTGGGAAACCCCACTCACCACTCCAGACCAGTCTGAGTACATGTTATTTATCACTACCTTATGGAACCGTCCCTGAAACCAGTTTTGTACCCAAGCACAAACCCTATGGTCTAAGCCTGCGGACTTCAGCTTGTAAATTAAGCGTTTATGGGGGACTGTATCAAATGATTTTGCAAAGTCCAGATGCACCACATCCACAGGCCTCCCTCTATCTAGATGGCTGCTTACTTCCTCGTAGAATGTTAGCAGATTGGTCTGGCAGGAACGTCCTCTCATAAACTCATGCTGATTACCATTAATGATGTTCTTCTCCTCAGTAAAGCTTTGGATATAATCCCTAATCATCCGCTCCGATAATTTACCCACTATTGATGTTAGGCTGACTGGACTAGAATTCCCAGGAACATGACTCTGCCCTTTTTTGAATATTGGTACCACAATGGCTTTTCTCCAATCAGCTAGAACAATCCTGTCAGTATGCTGTCCACAAAGATTAGGAACAATGGCCTGGCTATAACTTGACTGAGTTCTCTGAGGACTCGTGGGTGTAAGCCATCTGGTCCTGGTGATTTATTTGTGTTAAGTTTATTGAGTCTTTCGTGGACTCCGGCCTCTGTTAGCCACGTGGGTATGTCACGTGTTGTGACACTAACACTACAGGCACTGTTTTTACTATCAAAGTTGTTTTGCTTTTTTCACAAGATTGATGCACTTTCTTCTGTGTTGTATTGTTCTGCCTTTTACTGTAGCCACCAATGCAGCACCATGGAACACTGTAAGTGGTACAATTTATTTAGTCCACAGAAAGCTATCCCAACCGTGAAAGGGTTAGTTGCCCTAAGGCCAAAAGTCCCCAGTCCTTCCCAGTTATCTTAGCTCTCTGACTGGCACCCAATAAAAAAGTACCCTTATTAGATCCTTATTAATGATTAGATGTTGTGCTTGGTATATTTGAAGGCTCTACAATATGGGCAACATTTTAGGGAGAAATTTTAGGGAGAAATTATTCTATAATTATTCTATACTATTCATATGAAAAGTAAAAAAGGATCCTTAAAGTGGTAGAAAATCCACAGCGGCTACATCAAAAAATCTGTATTTTTTTGCTAGAAAATTTACTTAGAACCCCCAAACACTATTATATATATATATATATATACACACGGGCGGACTGACCATCAGGCAGTTCGGACCGTGGCCAGTAGGGGGCCCCATGAAAGCATCCACTTCGGGACCCAATCTACCCATCAGCTAGCTGTGATTGACGGGCAGATCAGGTCCCTACTCACTGCTAAGAGAAGTGTAAACAGACCTCTTGTGATGCGCTCCTTCCCGCCGGCCCCTCCTTCCGTCCTGTCCACCCCAGGTGCTTGTATCTGTCATCACCTTGGACGTACGGACAGAAGAGAGGAGGGGCCGGCGAGGAGGAGCGCATCAAGAGAGGTAGGAAGGAAAGTGCAGCAGCTTGTACCACGTGCTGCTATTAGAAAGTTGCTGCACAGCTTCCCACCCACAGTGTGTGCCCCCCACCTCCCCACAGTGTCCCCCTGTAACACCCACCCACAGTGCCCCCTTGTGCCAACTCCCCACAGTGTCTCCCTGTGCTCTCCACCCCCACAGTGTCCCCCTGTGCCCCCCACCTCCCCACAGTGTTCCCCTGTGCCCTACACCCCCTACAGTTTCCCCCTGTGCCCCCACCGTGTCCCCCTGTGCCCTCCACCCCCCAGTGTCCCCCTGTGCCCCCTACCTCCCCACAGTGTTCCCCTGTTCCCCCCACCTCCCCACAGTGCCCCCCTGTGCCCTCCACCTCCCCACAGTGACCCCCTGTAACACCCACCTACAGTGTCCCCCTGTGCCTTCCACCCCCCCAGTGTCCCCCTGTGCCCCCCACCTCCCCACAATGACCCCTGTGCCCTCCACCTCCCCACAGTGACCCCCTGTAACACCCACCCACAGTGCCCCCCTGTGTCACCTCCCCACAGTGTTCCCCTGTGCCCTCCACCCCCCACAGTGTAACCCTGTGCCCCCCATCTCCCCACAGTGTCCCTCTGTGCCTTCCACCTCCCCACAGTGTCCCCCTGTGCCCCCCGACAGTGTCCCCCTGTGCCCCCACCTCCCCACAGTGTCCCTCTGTGCCCTCCACCTCCCCACAGTGACCCCATGTAAAACCCACCCACAGTGTCCCCCTGTGCCACCCCCCACAGTGTCACCCTATGCTCTCAACCCCCCCACAGTGTCCCCCTGTGCCCCCCACCTCCCCACAGTGTCCCCCACCTCCCCACAGTGCCCCCCTGTGCCCTTCTCCTCCTCCCCAAAGTGACCCCCTGTAAAACCCACCCACAGTGTTCCCCTGTGCCACCTCCCCACAGTGTCCCCCTGTGCCCTCCACCCCCACAGTGTCCCCCTGTACCTTCCACCCCCCCACAGTGACCCCCTTTGCCCTCCACCCCCCCAGTGACCCCCCTGTGCCACCCCCCCACAGTGTACCCCTGTGCCCTTCAGCCACCCCCCATGGTGCCCCCCTGTGCCCTTCACCCCCCACAGTGTCCCCCTGTGCCTTCCAACCCCCAATGATGTCTCCCTGTGCCACCCACCCACAGTGTCTCCCTGTGCCCTCCACCCACCTACAGTGTCACCCTGTGCCCTCCACCCCCCCACGGTGTCTCCCTGTGCCCTCCATCCCCCCCACGGTGTTCCCCTGTGTCTTCTCCCCCAACAGTATCCCCCTGTGTCCTCCCCCCCACAGTGTCCCCCTGTACCCTCCACCCCCCCACAGTGACCCCCTTTGCCCTCCACCCCCCCAGTGACCCCCCTGTGCCACCCAACCACAGTGTCCCCCTGTGCCCTCCACCCCCCCACAGTGTACCCCTGTGCCCTTCAGCCACCCCCCATGGTGCCCCCCTGTGCCCTTCACCCCCCACAGTGTCCCCCTGTGCCTTCCAACCCCCCATGATGTCTCCCTGTGCCACCCACCCACAGTGTCACCCTATGATCTCAACCCCCCCACAGTGTCCCCCTGTGCCCCCCACCTCCCCACAGTGTCCCCCACCTCCCCACAGTGCCCCCCTGTGCCCTTCTCCTCCTCCCCACAGTGACCCCCTGTAACACCCACCGTGTTCCCCTGTGCCACCTCCCCACAGTGTCCCCCTGTGCCCTCCACCCCCACAGTGTCCCCCTGTACCCTCCACCCCCCCCACAGTGACCCCCTTTGCCCTCCACCCCCCCCAGTGACCCCCCTGTGACACCCAACCACAATGTCCCCCTGTGCCCTCCACCCCCCCCACAGTGTACCCAGGGCCGGATTTACCACAAGGCCACCGAGGCCAGGCCTCGGGGCGGCAGTGGTGCAGGGGCGGCGCCGCTCCTGCGGTGACTTCGCGGCCGCCCCCCCCTTCAGGCTGTCCGTTGAGTCGATTAAGGGCACCGGTGCCCTTAGAAATGATGGCCGCGAGCCGCACACTACTGCGCATGCGCCGTTCCGAAGCCGGCCGGGCTCGGGAAAGCTCGTAAGTGCTCGGCTGGGCGGCGCATGCGCAGTAGCGTGATTACGCTGCCCGGCGCCATTTTTGAAAATATCGAGGAGTAATGTCAGCGGTGCGGCAGCGGGGGAGAGAGATGACATCTCTCATTGCCCGCACCGCTGTTCCACCCTCCTCCATCTGGTGGCAGCCAGGCAGCGTGACAAGTGACATCTCCATAGTGTGGCAGCGTGGCAAGTGACATGTCCATAGTGTGGCAAGTGACATCTCCATAGTGTGGCAGCGTGACAAGTGACATCTCCATAGTGTGGCAGCGTGGCAAGTGACATGTCCATAGTGTGGCAAGTGACATCTCCATAGTGTGGCAGCGTGGCAAGTGACATCTCCATCTGGTGGCAGTGTGGCAAGTGACATCTCCATCTGGTGGCAGGCAGGCAGCGTGGCAAGTGACATCTCCATCTGGTGGCAGGCAGGCAGCGTGGCAAGTGATATCTCCATCTGGTGGCAGGCAGCGTGGCACGTGACATCTCAATCTGGTGGCAGGCAGCGTGGCTAGTGACATCTCCATCTGGTGGCAGCGTGGCAAGTGACATCCCCATCTGGTGGCAGACATAGTGGCAAGTGACATCCCCATCTGGTGGCAGGCAGCGTGGCAAGTGACATCTCCATCTGGTGGCAGGCAGCGTGGCTAGTGACATCTCCATCTGGTGGCAGGCAGCGTGGCTAGTGACATCTCCATCTGGTGGCAAGTGACATCTCCATCTGGTGGCAGGCAGCGTGGCAAGTGACATCTCCATCTGGTGGCAGGCAGCGTGGCTAGTGACATCTCAATCTGGTGGCAGGCAGCGTGGCTAGTGACATCCCCATCTGGTGGCAGCGTGGCAAGTGACATCCCCATCTGGTGGCAGGCAGCGTGGCTAGTGACATCTCAATCTGGTGGCAGGCAGCGTGGCTAGTGACATCCCCATCTGGTGGCAGCGTGGCAAGTGACATCCCCATCTGGTGGCAGCGTGGCAAGTGACATCCCCATCTGGTGGCAGGCATAGTGGCAAGTGACACGCTCAGGGCTCCCAATGGTTCTGCACTATGGTGAGTTGAACTATTTCATTTTACATTACAATGTAATGATAGAAATAATGTGTTTCATTCATCCTGACACCATAACAACCATGGTGCCAGGGATGATTGAAGCACTAACACCAGCCATTGCCCTGAAAAATTGCCCGCAAAAAATCCTTACCCTTCGCGCGCTTACCCTGAAGTATTTTTAGTCTGTACAATTAAAGTCAGTTATTTTCAGTGTTCTCGTGTGTGGAGATATGTTTTTAACTGATCTATTGTAGCAGTCATCGATAAAGGACAAGAATGGTGGTGTGTGTGTGTGTGTGTGTGTGTGTGTGTGGGGGGGGGGGCGGCATTGAAGGACCCGGCCTTGGGGCGGCAAAGGGAGTAAATCCGGGCCTGAGTGTACCCCTGTGCCCTTCAGCCACCCCCCATGGTGCCCCCCCTGTGCCCTTCACCCCCCACAGTGTCCCCCTGTGCCTTCCAACCCCCCCATGATGTCTTCCTGTGCCACCCACCCACAGTGTCTCCCTGTGCCCTCCACCCACCTACAGTGTCACCCTGTGCCCTCCACCACCCCCACGATGTCTCCCTGTGCCCTCCACCCCCCCACGGTGTCTCCCTGTGCCCTCCAACCCCCCCCACGGTGTTCCCCTGTGTCTTCTCCCCAACAGTATCCCCCTGTGTCCTCCCCCCACTGTGTTGCCTTCCCCCCTGATGGCTACCCTGAGAGACACGGTGTTAAGTCTGGAGGATCCCAGTGCTCTACTGTGTGCCCTGTGTTTTGGTTTGTGCCCTGCTATTTGCCCTACTGCATGCCCCATGGCCTGTGATGTGCCCTGCTGTGTACCCCCTTATGTGCCCTACTCTGTGCCCCTTGCCCTGTGATGTACCTTGTGATGTGCCCTGCTGTGTACCACCTGTTGTGCCCTACTGTGTGCCCTGTAATGTGCTCTACTGTGTGCCCCATGCCCTGGGATGTGTGCCTCATGCCCTGTGATGTGCCCTGATGTGTACCGCCTAATGTGTCCTGTTCCCAAGGATGTGCCCTGGGATGTGCCCTACTGTGTGCCCTACTATGTGCCACATGCCCTGTGATGTGCGGCATGCCCTGCTGTGTATCTCCTGATGTGCTCTGTGATGTGCCCCGCTGTGTACCCACTGATGTGCCCTGTATCCCCTGTGATGCACCATGCTGTGCTCAATAATGTGCCCTGCTGTGTACAGCATAGTAAGCCCTGCTGTGTGCCCTGTGATGTGCCCCATGCCCTGTGATGTGCTCAGTGCCCTGCTGGGTGCCCCATTATGTTTCCTGTGTGCCCTGTGATGTGCCCTACTGTGTGCCCCATGCCCTGTGCCTCATGTGCCCCATGCTCTGCTGTGTGCCATGTGATGTGCCTTACTGTGTGCCCCATGATTTATGTAAGTGGGGCTTTGTGAAGGTGTGGCTTGCATGTGGGCAGAGACACAGGGGGCCCCATGATCTTCTATTGCCCTGGGGCCCCATGAGTTGTCAGTCTGCCCCGTGTATATATATATATATATATATATATATATATATATATATACACACACACTGTATATACATACATACACACACACTACGTTGGCAGTTCCATTGATGTAATAAATTTAAATGCCACTATTCATATGAAAGGTATCAAAGGATGCTTCACTAATACAGTATGTCCTTTACATGCAGCAAAAGGTACAAGGATGCAGCAAGCAATTGTTGATATGTTGCCCATAGGAAGGGGGTACTTTTCTGACCCAACTACCTACCTATCTGTGTTAGATTTGGAGAGTACAAATAAAATATTGTGAAAGGTCAATTTTCATTTTGGTTATGTGTTTCTACAAACTTTTCCACTAGTCATACCGGTAATCCTAATATGGGCAGCATCGTGGTGTAGTGGGTAGCACTTTCGCCTAGCAGTAAGAAGGGTTGCTGGTTTGAATCTGGTTTGAATCCCAACCACAACACCACCTGCCTGGAGTTTGCATGTTTTCCTGCGTGGGTTTCCTCCGGGTACTCCGGTTTCCTCCCACACTCCAAAGACGTGCTGGTAGGTTAATTGGATCCTGTCTAAATTGTCCCTAGTGCGTATGAATGCGAGTTAGGGACCTTAGATTGTAAGCTCCTTGAGGTGAATGACTGATGTGAATGTACAATGTATATGTAAAGCGCTGTGTAAATTGATGGCGCTATATAAGTAACTGAAATAATTAATCCTAATAATGTCTCAGTTTATGAGATTGAACTTATCATATTGGATTTACCAGGGGGTAAAAAGCTCAATAAAATCTGCACTCAATAAAATTTGCACTCAATAAACTTTTTTGCTATTTACTCTCGATCTTTATCCTAGTGAGAGTTAAACTGGAAGATGGGCGTTCATGCTATTGACTGATTTTTGCATCCAGCCTCTTTTTTAGCTATTGCATAATATATCTAAATTTTTATGTAACGTTACTTATTATTAGTGGAAATTATTGCACATATTCGAGCGAAAACATTTTTTCCCCTACCAATACCCATTTGGTACAGAGTGCTACATTTCTTTGCATAAGTTTTTTTTGTTCTTTTATTTTTAGGTCTTATCAGCTAGTTAGTCTCTCTATCTCATGTTAGTTGAGGCTGCCATCCAGTGGTCATGAATTATACATCTTTTCAGCATTTTTGAACGTGGCTTGAAATTTCTGCTATTTTTCAATTTTTTTTAAATAAATATTTTCCATATTGTTTTCTTACACAAATGAGTCTTTTTTCTACTATTCTTCCTGTCACGTGTCCCATTGTAGTTTTATGCAACTTTTTAGTCCAAATCACCAAAGTTTGCTTGGTGAAGTTATTGTTTTCATATGGGTATGAATAGGAGAGTTAGCTTGACCAACTGAACATTGGCACTTGTGGCCTTGCAGTCATAAACATACACCTTTTTTCTGACTGTCATCACAGCTGGATTTTCTTCAGCCAGAGAATCATGAGACACTAGACATGAGACAGTAGTACCCACTCTGTTTCACATAGTGGAGTTGATTTACTAAAGACAAATAGGCTGTTCAGTTTGAAAGGGAATTTTCCCAAAGCTTGCTGTATGTGATGAAATGCCACTTTGCAAAGAATACCAAATCATGTGCAAGGAAAAGATAAAAAGAGAATTTTTGCTTGCACATGGCAAGATGATGGAAGACACAAGTTTTCACCTCATTCACTAAGCTCTGGAGAAAATTGTCACGCAAAGCACGACTTCTACCTCACAGCATACCCATGTAAGGTGTCAAAAAAATGGGAGCCAAATGTAGGTGACCTATCTGGCAAGCAATGGGAAATGTCGCTGGAGGCGGTTTACTCTAGCTCCTTGAATAATCCCCAACGTCTGTCTGAGCTATACAATTTGCTTAGAGTACATTATAGTACACCAAAAATAGAGTACAATATACCCCAATTAGTTTATTTAAAATGGGCCTCCTCACTGAACCGATTTGTCCCAAATGTAGTAGGGATCATGGTACTTTGATCCATACAGTGGGGAATATAATTTTTTTGATCCCATGAAGATTTTGTAAGTTTGCCAACTTACAAAGAAATTAAGGGTCTATCATTTTTTATCATAGGTGTATTTTAAATGATAAAGACAGAATATCAACCAAAAATCCTGAAAAAAAACACTTAAAACAAATGCTATAAATTAAGTTGCAGTTCAGTGAGTAAAATAAGTATTTGATCCCCAAGCAAAACATGACTGACTTAGTACTTGGTGGAGAAACCCTTGTTGGCAAGCACAAGGGTAAGACGTTTCTTGTAGTTGGTGACTAGATTTGCACACATCTCAAGAGGGATTTTGGTCTACGCTTCTTTACAGATCTTCTCTAAATCTTTAAGGTTTATTAGTTGTCTTTTGGCAACTTGAAGTTTCAGCTCCCTCCACAAATTTTCTTTTTTTTTTTTTTTTTCTTTCAAAATCTTTTATTGGTTTTGTACAAAAACAAGAAAATATATAAAATAAAATACAATACAGGATTTGAAGATACATGTCATGTAACATCCTCTGATATATAAGGTATGCCTGCTGGGGCTAGAGCATTAGCATTAATAAGGCACATTAATTATGATTAACTATGGTGTGTAGGAATCGATGCTTGAGACCTTGCAACTGATGTAAACATAGAACGTGTACCCCAGGGGGGTTATCTGACGTCTAGAGAGGCATTAGGGGATCCCACCGGCACCCCTAACGGGATCATGCTGTGCTCAGTGTGAGCCCCCCTCCTCTCCTGACCAGGGATTGACCAAGGGCCCTAGGGTCTCAAAGATCTATGTAACAAAGCAGTGGAGATTACCACCTATCCGAGAAAAACAGGCTGCGAGATGCGTAATGATTGTCTCAAAATGAAGGAAAACTGGTCAGAGAACACAATACAGTCATTACCCACTGAACTATCCTGGTTTCCCCCAGCAGAGGGACTGGATCAATCCAAAAATACATTTGGAGGGACAGGAAAGAGGAAGAGGAGAAAGGAAAAGAGTGAAAAGAATGTTAGCCGTCCGTCTGGAGGGGCCCCCGCCTCATAAGTTGACCCCTTTTAGTTTTGGGGTGGGACTCCTGATATGAGAGAGATGCCGACGAATTTTGCCCAGGGCTCCCATATGGCTTCAAATTGCTTAGTTTTGTCATCTAAGATGCTAGCCAGTTTCTCCTGGGCCATGATCCATGAGATTTTGTGGATAGTCGCTTTCACCGAGACTTTGGGCTGTTTCCAGGCCTTAGCAATGGTAAGTTTTGCACCTAAAAGTATGAAGTGTGTCAGTTTGCATGAGCTCTTCGGCATCCTGGGAAAATTGTCATTAAGAAGAGCTATGGTCAGGGATTTTGGAATTTGGATCTGAGTCGTTTTCCTTATCAAGGAAAAAATCTTGTTCCAGAAGGGCCTTAGTCTGGGGCATTCCCACCATACATGGGCCATTGTGCCCACTAGCTGACACCCCCGAAAGCACCTGGGGTCAGCTGTTGGGTACATTCTGGAGAGCTTGACAGGTGTGAGATACCACCTTGTTAAAACCTTAACACCTCCTTCGATTAAGGAAATGTTTTTGATGCCTTTAAAGGCTCTGTCGAGGGAGCATCTCCATTTAGAGATCTCCCATTCAAAGGCTAGGTCCCTCTCCCAGTCCAGCATAAAGGGGGTTTTTTGGGGGTGCAAGGCTAGTGACTGGTAGATGACGGAGATCCCCCCTCTCTGTTCGAAGGAGCGGCCACACCATAATTCGTATGGCGTAAAGGTGTTGTGTGAGGGGATTCCCCCTCTCCAACGTTGACAGAAGAAATGTCTAATTTGGTGGAATCTGAAGTGCTCAGAGTGCGGAATTTCCAGTTGCCTTATACCTTGCTCTAAGGAGATAGGACCCTCATTCGTGAAAAAATGTCCGATTCGATACAGTCCCTTGTCCAGCCACCAACGAAAAGCCTTAATATCCAACCCAGGGGGAAAATCAGGGTTATTGAAGATGTGTGCTAAAGGGAGACATCTAGAGATTAATGCCGAATTTTTCCTTAGGTTATCCCATATATGAAATGATTGAGATAAGGATGGGGAGAGAATTGGGGGTCTCTGTTTGGGAGGGGTCCAGAGGAGATAGTCCAGGGTGTATGTGGGGACAGCCTGTCGTTCTATGTGAATCCAGTCTGGTTTCTCTGTCCCGGAGTAAACCGTGGACAGTTGGGCCAGCCTGGCCGCTTGAAAGTACCAGTGAAGCTGAGGAGCCCCCATGCCACCCTGGTCTCTTGGCAGGAATAGGGTTTTTTGTTGAAATCTATGTCCTCTCCCCCCCCCAGATAAATTTGGTGATCTTCTTTTGGAAATTGGAAAGGTGTTCTTTAGTTATATTTATCGGGATGGCCCTGAAGAGGTATAGCAGTCTGGGAAGAAGAGTCATCTTCACAGCATGAACTCTGCCCAGCCATGAAATTTCACCCTTGGACCAAGCTCCCAGATCAGCTGTTAATTTCCGGTACATTGACGGGAAATTTAGGGGGTACAGTTGTTCTGTTCTAGCTGGAAGTTTGATTCCTAAATAATCTATCCATTGATCATTCCATTTGAAATCAAAAGAGCTTTTAAGAGCGGCAACCGTACCCGACTGCAGGGAGATGTTTAAGGCAGAAGATTTAGAGTAGTTCACCTTGAGGCCTGAGGTGCAAGAGAAATCTTTCAATAAATTACATAAATTAGGGAGAGAAGTGATAGGGGACGTTATGAATAGGAGCATGTCATCGGCGAAGAGCCCACACTTGTGGACTTGTTCCCCACAGGATACGCCGTGAATGTTGGGGTTTGATCTGATCGCTATTGCCAGTGTTTCGATGGCCATAGCAAAAATGAGAGGGGAGAGAGGGCAGCCCTGTCTCGTCCCTCTCGTTATTTGAAGGGGTTTGGAATATTGTCCCTGCAGTCGGATTATTGCCGCTGGGTTGGAGTAGAGGGAACTTAGTACCCCTAGGAAGCTAGCCCTGAAACCCCATTTCTCCAGGATGGAGAAAAGGTAAGGCCATTCGATCGAGTCGAAGGCCTTATGTAAATCTAATGACAACAACATACCTGCTTGTTTTGGGCCCCCATCCCAATTTGATTGGAGAATGGAGACAATGTCCACCGCTCTCCTGATTTGATCTGGACCCTGCCTTCCTGGGATGAAGCCTACCTGATCTTTGTGGACGTACTGCTTGATAAAGGAGGCTAGTCGGTTGGCTAAGATTTTGGTGAGTATCTTGAGATCATTATTGATAAGGGAAATGGGCCTATAGTTCTCTACTTCTTCGTGGTTCTTATTCGGTTTGGGGATTACTGTTATGAAAGCCGTATTCAAGTGGGGGTCTAATGGGATCCCGTTCTCTTAGAGTTGAAAAATTTGGCCATGTGTGGGGCCAGTATTTCCCCGAACTTTTTGTAATAAGGGACTGACAGGCCGTCCGGCCCGGGGGCCGAGCCTGTCTTGAGATTTTTGATAACTTCCTTAATTTCGTCTGAGGAGAAGGGCTCCTCCATCAGGTCTCTGTGGTCTTTGGAAAGAGATGGCAGTTTGACATTCTCGAGGAAGGAGGCAGTCGAACTGTCGCTCTGTGTTTGCGTGGCTTTGTATAAGCCCGAGTAGAAGTCATGGAAAGCTGTCATGATTTTGGATGGATTGGCCGTGGGGGGTTGACCTGCTATGCGCACTTTGGGGAAAGTGCGAGATTGGAACTTGGGGGAGAGTTTCGCGGCTAGCATTGTCCCGACTCTGTCTTTATGGCAGTAGAATTTAGCACCGCTCCATCTAATGTGTTTTTCAGCTTTTGCCGTTAAAGCTAGGTTGAGTTCAAGTCTAATTGTGTCTAATTTGTCATTGAGGTCTTTAGATGGGGATTTTTTATGTTCGGTTTTTAAAGCTATATATTTTTGTTCCAGCCTGAGAATGTCTATCATCCTCTCTTTTTTAACTTTAGTGGCTAATCTGATGAGCTCGCCACGGACCGAGGCCTTGTGGGCTGCCCATAGTATTTCGGGGGAGATGTTACCCACATCATTTAACCGAAAATATTCCTTAATCGCGTCTGCTACTAATTTGGCTTGAACTGGATCCCCCAGGAGAGACTCGTTCAGTCTCCAGTAAGAGCCACCACTACGCGATAGCACATTTTCCAAAGTCAGGAGGACCATTGAGTGGTCCGACCAGACTATGTCTAGGATTTTGGCTTTGGTGGCAAGCGGGATGAGATTAGTCTGGATAAGAATGTGATCTATCCTTGCGTAGGTCTGGTGGGGCGAGGAGAAGTGAGTAAAGTCCCTGGAGGTGGGATTCAGCTCCCTCCAAATATCTGCTAACCCCTGGGAGTGAATCATTTTAGCTATTCTGGTGCTTAGTTTGGTGGGGCGTGTTAGTTTTCCTTTGAGGGGGTTGGTTTTGTCTAGACTCTGGTCAAACGCCACATTTGAGTCCCCACCCAAATGACTTTCCCCTCCAGGAGGGGGCCAAGAGTTGCAAAGAGGTTCTGGAAGAAGGATGCTTGGCCCTTATTAGGGGCGTAGTAAGAGATTATGGAGTAAAGTACTCCCTCCAGAGTGCCCTTTACAAGGATGAACCTACCCTCTGGGTCTTTAAGGTCAGAGATATGGTTAAATTTGCTATTTTTAGAGAAAAGTACTGCTACCCCTTTAGTTTTGTTTGGTGCATTTGCCATGAAGAAAGATGGGTAGAAGGCGTGTAGGAACTTGGGACTGTATCGGTCTAAGGCAACCCTTCTTTTCCTAGGAGAGTTGAGCCCCTGCACGTTGTGAGAGGCGACCCTAAGGTCCAGGCCCTTAGATACTTGATCAGTCATGGGAACAGAGAGAGGAGTGATCACCGGCCCAGCAGCCGCTTACCTTGTGATGGGGAGAGTTCCTTGAGAACGAGAAGGTGGACGGGTCCGTGCTATAGTGGCGTGGGGGAAGGACCGGGGGATCTCCAGACGGCCAGCTAGGAGAAAGAGAAGAGGTGAGAGGAAGAGGAGGGAAGAAGGAGGAGAGACAAGTAAATAAAAAAAACAACAACAATAATGACAAAAACTGTAGCGACAAGGGTCTTCTAGAAGGACCCGTGGAGGATAGCGGTATGTCATGCCGCTTAAACTCCAATTTAAGTCTTCCCTCGTCCATATTGGCCGAGAGAAGTCTCACTCTTCGGGGGCACAGTGGTTGCCCTCGAGGTGAGAGGAGGCGCATGGGTACCACCCCGGACCCATACTTCTAAGGAACCGAAACTGTATAATATTTGCATAACGTGGTGTAAGATCTTCATCTCAATAAGTACAATTTGTTACTACTATTACAGTACAGTAAAAACTTTCGTGGAGACTGTAAAAGGGATTCAAGCAGAGCTGAGAACCCAAATAAACCTAAAAATAAAAAGAAACAACGGGGAGAAGATAATTAAATGTCATGGGGGGAGCATGACCATCTGCCGTAGGCGACCTGCAACCTGGTACCTGGATCTGAAAAGGAAGATAGTTATTGAGGGCTATGAGGAACTGAGGACTCCATGTTAAAAGTCTCAGATTGGGATGGGAAGGGGACTCTCTTCCGCCTCGAAAAGGCCAAGGGATGACAAGTACTGTTCTCCGTGGGATGGGCACTTCAGGGGATTTCATCCGTAGACATAGTCCCATCTGTAGAAAAAGAAAAATTTTAAGTTCAATGACCTGTGTCCGAGGCCTCGTCGGGGTCTTGGGATTGAAAAGAGGAGCGTTAGCTCATTCAAAGAAGGGGGAACGTCCCCCACAGGAAAGACCGTGGAAGGCCTGGGCGCGTAAGAAGGGGGTCTTCTTGCTCCATTAAGGGCGTTTGCCATCTTTGCTCCTCTTAGAGGGGCCCTTGATCCAGAGAGGTGAAACTGGGCTGCCTGGGGGGGCGTTTGGATGAGCCCGTGGTAAATGAGGAGAGCTCCATGGGGGCTTCCTGGGAGATCAGTTCGAGGGAGAGGAAAAGTTTTTCACCTTCCGGGAGATTGGAGAAAGTGTGGGTCTTGCCTTGTATGGAAAACTTTACCGCGAAGGGGAATGTCCAGCGGTATTTGATGTCTCGTTCCATGAACACTGACAGGAGGGGTTTGAGGGTGCGTCTTCTTTGGATGGTGGATTGAGCGAGGTCCGCGAAGACCTGAATTTGGTGACCCTGGTGTAGGAGCTTGGGCTTCAGACGAGATTGTCTCATTACCTCCTCTTTTACCGCGTAGAAGTGCGGTTTAACTATTATGTCCCTCGGGGACCCGTCTTTCCTTGGGGGACCCAGGGCTCTATGTGCCCTGTCCAGCTCCAGCCTATGCGGCGGGATGTTGGGGATGAGGTCCGAGATGAAGTCCTGCACCGTGAGGGGGATATCCATGAAGGATTCAGGAAGGCCTCTAATTCGGAAGTTGTACCTCCTAGACCTGTTCTCAAGTTCGTCAATTCTTGATAGGGCCGTTTCTAGTTGTTCTTGGACTGACTGGAGGTGTGCGGCGTTCTGGTTGGTTCTGGCGACTGTATGGTCAATTTTGTCTTCCATCGCCTCCATCCTAGAGCCCAGGTTAGAGAGATCTGATTTAATAGCATTTGTGATCTGGGAGGCAGTGTTAGCCAGGCCCTTTTCTAAAAGGGTAGAAAATTTGGAGAAGAGCTCCTCTTGCATGACAGATATGTCCTGAAATGTGTATCCAGATGGGGAGCCTGCATAGGAAGAGAGGTGTGGGGGAATGCCTGAGGGAGAAGCGCCATCTTCCCCCTGCTCACTGCTGTGAGAGTCTCTGAGAGCAGCCTGTGGAGCTTGGCGCTGGTGCAGGCCCTGGTGCGCGGTCTGGGGTGTGTTGTGACCTCCCTGTGTTGCCTGGGCATAGGTCAGGGTCGGGGGGGTGAGGATGGGACGCTGCTCTGTTCCCTTATAGATTGAGGCTGTGTGAGGCCTAGCAGTGTCCCCGTCGGCGGCCATCTTGGTGGACCCGTCCGCCGCTACCGCTGCAAATTGCGGGCCCAGATCTCGGCGGGTTTGTGAACCGGCCATCTCACCGTGTTCCCCCGCTGTTCCGCGAGCGGGGGGGTGTTTGGGAGCGTCCTCCTCCTGCTGGGGCCGGGGTTATGCCGCTCGTCGGTCCGGGGTGGTGCGGAGCTCCGGGCTTAGGCGGCCATTACGGAGCTCTCGTGCATGCGCCTGGTCCACAAATTTTCTATAGGATAAAGGTCTGGAGACTGACTAGGCCACTCCGTGACCTTAATGTGCTTCTTCATGAGCCACTCCTTTGTTGTCTTGGCGGTATATTTTGGGTCATTGTTATGCTGGAAGACCCATCCACAACCCATCTTCAGTGTTCTGACTGAGGGAAAAAGGTTCTCATCCAGTATTTTGCTATACTGTACATGTCTGAATTGGGCCTAAAGTGTCAATATTTTGTGTGGCCACCATTATTTTCCAGCACTGCATTAACCCTCTTGGGCATGAAGTTCACCAGAGCTTCAAAGGTTGCCACTGGAGCCCTCTTCCACTCCTCCATGATGACATCACAGAGTTGGTGGATGATAGAGACCTTGCGTTCCTCCACCTTCCCTTTGAGGATGCCCCACGGATGCTCAATACGGTTTAGTTCTGGAGACATGCTTGGCCAGTCCATCACCTTTACCCTCAGCCTCTTTAGCAAGGCAGTAGTCATCTTGGAAGTGTGTTTGGGGTCCTTATCATGTTGGAATACTGCCCTGCGGCCCAATCTCTGAAGTGAGGGGATCATGCTCTGCTTCAGTATGTCACAGTACATGTTGGCATTCATGGTTCCCTTAAATGAACTGTAGCTCCCCAGTGCCGGCAGCACTCATGCAGCCCCAGACCATGACACTCCCACCACCATGCTTGACTGTAAGCAAGACACACTTGTCTTTGTACTCCTCACCTGGTTGCCGCCACACATGCTTGACACCATCTGAACCAAATACGTTTATCTTGGTCTTATCAGACCACAGGACATGGTTCCAGTAATCCATGTCCTTAGCCTGCTTGTCTTCAGCAAACTGTTTGCGGGCTTTCTTGTGCATCATCTTTAGAAGAGGCCTCCTTCTGGGACGACAGCCATGCAGACCAATTTGATGCAGTGTGTGGAATATGGTCTGAGCACTGACAGGCTGACCCCCCCACCCCTTCAACCTCTGCAGCAATGCTGGCAGCACTCATATGTCTATTTCCCAAAGACAACCTCTGGATATGATGCTGAACACATGTACTCAACTTCTTTGGTCGACCATGGCGAGGCCTGTTCTAAGTGGAACCTGTCCTGTTAAACCGCTGTATGGTCTTGGCCATCATACTGCAGCTTAGTTTCAGGGTCTTGGCAATATTCTTATAGCCTAGGCCATCTTTATGTAGAGCAACAATTCTTTTTTTCAAATCCTCAGAGAGTTCTTTGCCATGAGGTGCCATGTTGAACTTCCAGTGACCAGTATGAGAGAGTGAGAGCGATAACACCAAATTTAACACACCTGCTCCCCATTCACACCTGAGACCTTGTAACACTAATGAGTTACATGACACTGGGGAGGGGAAATGGCTGATTGGACCCAATCTGGACATTTTCACTTAGGGGTGTACTCACTTTTGTTGCTAGTGGTTTAAGCATTAATGGCTGTGTGTTGAGTTATTTTGAGGGGACAGCACATTTACACTGTTATACAAGCTGTACACTCACTACTTTACATTGTAGCAAAGTGTAATTCATGTGTAATTTTCATGTGTTGTCACATGGAAAGATATAATAAAATATTTACAAAAATGTAAGGGGTGCACTCACTTTTGTGAGATACTGTACACAATATATATATATATATATATATATATATATATATATATATGAAAATGTGACAAACAGTGATGGGTGTTGAAAAAACATGAAAAAATATAAATATATATATATATATATATATATATATACCCCAAGTGGTGAAGAAACAAAAATAGAGTTGATGGAGTAACAAATTACCCCTTCCTGGCTTACATGTGTACTGACGGTGTGAGAGCCAGAGATGCGGTGTCTCACTGATGGTAGAAGATTGCAGATTGATCCTCCCGGCCAGTGGCGGCTATAAATACCCGAGATCCATGGCGGGTACCTGCCAGCCTCATTCTAATGCCATATGGGCAGAGGGGAGGCAGTGGATCGGATACAGTGTCCAGCATGGAGCCAGAAGCGGAATCACGCCTCCCCATCCCGCGGCACATGATGGAAACAAAAATGTCCCCACCTCATGACGCCCGCCTGACGCCATATATAACCTCTTATTTCCTTTATGGGCCTGACTACTGCCAGTGACAGAGTGCCGAACATGTTTTTTGAGATGGGGTGGCAGGACACCTGCCTTTAGATGTATTTGAACAGTTATCTGTTGAATCATGTATCTATGGTGTATCTGGTATATTTTCAGACATTGAATTGTAAGTTTTGGAATGTTTGTTACTTTTTTTCTTTGTAAACCGGATATTTTTTTTTTCAATAAACCTTTTTCTGACAACAACAAAAAAAGTGTGACTTCATTTGCAAAGTGCAACATCTCTTGAAAAGAGAACAGCCAACTTTAGTAACTCAAACCCCTTGCCTCCAATGCACTCATGACCCCTGCACTCTTTGTGAAATGCAGTTTTGACCTTTGCACTGACACCCGCCACCATCCAATCCAATCCTATCCACCAAAAACAGACAGATGTTGATCCTAATTTTAATCCGTCCGGCAGACCAGATCGAATGGAAACTGACAGGCGGTCTGTTTGCATCCGATTTCCCTATTAAAGAGAGCGGGACTATGCAGAGTGGACACGGACCTGTCATCCGCCTGCTCGGCAGGGGTCAGTGGAGTTGAGCAAGCGGATTCCATTAAGCGGAGGCACCTGTGTGAAAGGGGCCTTACCCGCTTCTGACCCCTCCACTGTAATCACCATGCTGTGAATTTCATTCTCCTATCCACTACACTCTTTCTATTGTACAATTGCTGGTTATATCAAAAGCCGTGCCCAAGATTAAATGAAAACTAAGGACATCACATCCTATAATTACGTATGCAAAAACACCCCCAAAATAAGAAAGAAGGGAACAAATATCAGGTCATTCATAGATACATACAAAGTCAGTATTTATTACAAATGTAGTTTAACAACAGTTATATATATCAAAATAGAGTTAGAACACATTCCTTTATAAAGCATGCTCCTCTATAAAGTCCACAACATGTTTTGTGGCAAAAGCCGCTTCCTTAGGAGGCCACGAAGAGCAGAGTACATCACGGGACACAAACTAGCCATATACATTAATACCTGGGTTATACGCCACCTATAGGTGAATGGACACTGGCAGAATAAAAAAGACAGGAAGTCGCCCTCTATTTTACCCCTCCGTACAGGAAGTACTTCAGTTTTGTAGCAAGCAATGAACTCCCGAAATAAGAGGGGAGGGACCTCTGTGTCCCTTGATGTACTCAAAGAAATGGATTTTACAGGTAAGTAGAAAAAAATCCAAGTTTTTTTTTCGAACATTACGGGACAGAGAGCAGCCATATACATTACTACCCGGGATGTCCCAGAGCAATTCCTTTGAGGGGAGGGAGATAGATTCTGACTGCCCGCACCACATCCAAAAAGTGCAACTGTTTCTCTTCTGGCGAGCCAGGCTGAGGGAAAAAAGGTAGAATAATATCTTGATTTAAATGAAAACCGGAAACTACCTTAGGCGAAAGAGGATGTAGCACCTCCTTATCGTGATGCAGAATCAAACATGGATCCTTACAAGAAAGGCCTGCCAGTTCCGATACCCTTCTAGCCGAAGTAATTGCATAAAGAATAGTTTACTTCCATGTCAAAAGAACTAATGGAATCTCCTTGATTGGTTCAAAAGGTTGCTTCTGTAGCACCGACAGAACCAAATTCAAATCCCAAGGACAAAGAGGTAACTTAACGGGAGGCAACAAATGGGTTAGCCAGAGCTACCAGAATGACAGATGTCATCTCCTCTCAGATTCTGCACAAGAGATGTGGCAGGAGAAGAATCGGGGGGTATCCATAGATCTGAGAACTGGGCCCAGGGAACTACCATTGCATCCACCCCAATCGCGAGTGGATCTCTTGCTCTGGACACAAACTGCTGAATCTAGATGCCAACAGATCTACATCCGGCTTGCCCCATTGCTCGCAAATCTGCATAAATACCTGTGGGTGCAGAGACCATTCTCCTGGATGTATCTGTTGGCGGTTCAGTGCCATTAGATCCAGGATCGGTCTTATGTCCCCATTTGGTTTCAGGGCCATGAACAGGTTTGAATAAAACTCTGTACCCCTTTCGGGAAGCCGGACCTCCATAATCACAACTTGCTGCTTTAAGCGAACTAGTGACTGGAATAATAAGCCCTTTTTTGCAAGGTCCGTGGGAACGCTGGACCTTGAAAATCTTTGAGGAGGGTAGGTCGGGAGGTCCAGCCTGTACCCCTGAGACACTGTGGAAATGACCCACTTGTCCTAAATCGGCATTCCCCAAACTCCTGCAAACTACAGCAACCTTCCCCCCACCCACATGAGTTGGGGCGTCCCTTCACAAGGAAGTTTTGGTGTCAGTATTAGAGGGATTTGGATCTAAGGCCTCTTTTGGCCCTGGCCTTACGGTTTACCTTTGGCCTTAAAAACCTGAGAAAACAGCTCATGGTCCCTTAAATGAGGGCCGTTTAGCTACTTTTTTCTTAGGAAGAAGGGAGCCCTTTCCTCCAGAGATCTTCTGGATATACTTATCAAGATCCACCCCAGACAAACGTTCTCCATGAAATGGAAAACCAGCTAGCAACCTTTTACAAGGGAGCTCTGCTGACCAGCTTTTTAACCACAAAATTCTGCGCATGTGCGCATATAAAAGAGCCATACGGGAGATTTGCTGTATGGAGTCTTTGAGGGCATCCGTAGCAAAGCATAGAACTTGAGGCAAATCTGCTGCCCCCTCAGCAGACTGCTTTCCCCTACTGGGCTGTTTAGTGTGATCCTTCAAGGCTTGATAGACACCAATTGCCGCCACTGTGGGCTGAATAGCGGAACCTGCCAAAGCGAACAAAGCCTTTAACAAGGATTCCAGCTTCTTATCCGCAGGATCCCTAAAGACCTCCACATTATCCACTGGACAAGTTAAGGTTTTACTCAGGGAAGAGACTGCTGCATCTACAACCGGTATACTCCACTTTTTACCAAAGCTTTCCTTCATTGGATACAATAGGGAAAATCTCTTTGAAGGCACAAACATCCTATCTGGGTGCTCCCAGTTGGAATATACCACCTGCTCCAAGACTGGATGGAAGGGAAACGCCTGTGCACCCTGCTGAGGTTTCAAAGAAACCAGGGAGGAACAAGTGGTTTCAGGGACCTCTACTGGAAGCAACCTAAAAGCTGTTCGAACCATTTGCGTAAGCTCATGGGTGAGAAGCTTTTGTGATTGAGAAGCTGATACCATCTGAGCCTCTTCAGGCTCTGATTCACCTGAGGTTGATTCCTCTGTATGAATGTCAGCTGCATCAATAGCCATTAACCTCTTCTACCTCATCAACCCAATCTTGCTCCAATATATGAGTAATAGGGGACGGGGATCTGTCATGCTTCCTGCCACCTTGTGTGACAGAAGAGATCATTCCAGCAATCTTGCTTTCTAAACCAGCCAAAGCTGATGATAGATCCTCCTTAAAAACAAAAGCTGAGGTAGAAGCACTGGTAGTGGCCAGAATGCCAGATAGATGCAGCAGCTCAGACTGCCCGGTTTTTCAGGGGAGGTTATTACAGCAGAGTTCCGATTAGCTTCTACAGGAGCTACAGATGGCACACTTGTGCCCCTTGCTGCAGCACTCCCCCAGTGCACTTTCTGGAAGATATATCTTGCTGAAGCAAATGGTAACCGGCTTTGTGAGAATAATACA
Organism: Aquarana catesbeiana; assembly: GCF_042186555.1. Taxonomy (NCBI): domain Eukaryota; kingdom Metazoa; phylum Chordata; class Amphibia; order Anura; family Ranidae; genus Aquarana; species Aquarana catesbeiana. Next base: position 86,090,602 of record NC_133332.1, read on the forward strand.
CAAGTTCCTCAGTACCACAATTTCTCCTTGGAAGACTCCTGTTTTAAATAGATGGTCTTCCTGTTAAAGCAACATAACTAGGCTGCCACTTGCCATCACCCAAAGGACTCACGTGCCACCACAGGATAGCCTGCTCTGCATCCCTGCAGTCGGCCAGCAACAAGGCTTCTGACAGCTTTTTTTTTAAGTTCCCCCGGCCGTGCACTGCCACATGTACGCTCACGAGCGCCCGGGAAGGGAGAAACGCAGGCCAGCAATACCAGGCCCCCTAGAGGGCAAAACAAATACGCACAGTCCAGCAAGGGAAGTTTTTTTTCTTTCAAAAACATGTCAGCCTAGATTAAAACAGAGTTGCAGGGGAATATATAATAATCAGCCCCTGCTGGTACAGGAGCCACTTACCACTCCCGCCACAGGACAATAGCCTAAGCCAGAGGTCCAGCCTTCACCCATCACGGCGGGTTCTGTCAGCCATTGACCTTCAAGAACTGTGTACCCTTTTAATATGAGAGTCCACTCCCTTGGACCTGTACAGCACCCTACAGGAAATACCTTTGTTCTGAAGTGCCCAGGAATTTTGCAATGCAGGGTCCAGCGCCACTCAGGGTCGCATTACAGGCAAAACCTCGTAGTTGCTTCTGATCTTCTTTACGAGGCTTGGGTACCATTTATTTTACCATAGCAGCTTTTTTTAAATAGATCCGATTGAAAAAGCTGTCCCTTGATTCTCAAGAACCAGCTCGGGACCTTTTAGCTCAGAAAAAAAAAGTGACCATCCACCTTTTAAGATACTGGCGGAAAAAATGAAGTACTTCCTGTATAGGAGGGGTTATACAGAGGCAGACTTCCTGTCTTTTTTATTTTGCCAGTGTCCATTCACCTATAGGTGGGGTATAACCCAGGTACTGTAGTGATGTATATGACTGCTCTGTGTCCCGTGATGTACGAAAAAGAAACGAACAATATTCTCATCAAAAAAAGCAATATACGACAGATCTTTTTCTGTGTTTTCACATATATACCCTGTTTCCCCGAAAATAAGACTTAGCGTGATTGTCGGTGATGGCTGCAATATAAGCTCTACCCCCCAAATAAGCCCTACCCTGTTTCCCAGAAAATAAGCCCTCCCTTTAAAATAAGACCTTCTAGGACTTTAACTAGGGCTTATATTGCATGCAGCCATCACCGACAATCACGCTAGGTCTTATTTTCGGGGAAACCGGATATCTATCTATCCATCTCTCTCTATTATATATATATATATATATATATATATATATACACATACACACACACACACATACAAACACACACACGTCATTGTACAAAGAAAAAGCAACAGACAATGTAAAATATAATCATAGTCAGGTGGTAGCCATCAGGTGGTCACTGAGGGCTTACCAAACACACAAGAGCAATGCTTATGCAGGGAAGCATTGGGAAGTCCAGGAAGCCGGTAGATGTGGGAGCCAAATGTAACACAGGCAGATTGAGACAGCTAAAATGGTATACAATACAGTATATAAAGTAATAATATACATGTATACATGTAGGGCATTAATTAATTAGGGTTAAAAGCAGTCCCACTTACCAAGATGGTCACTGTATACTAAAAAGCCACATTTAACCCCAGCCCATGGAGCAAAGGTAGACTCTGATGTAAAAGACAGGTGCACTTTTTTTATACTATGGTCAAATGCAGATTTCCACCCAGATGAATACACGGATAAAGTAAATCCTCCTGGCAACAAACCACAGATCATGAATGGGTAAGGAGCAGTGTCAGTATATATCACCAGGGCAGGACTTAGGGTGGTGGGGGCCCCTGGGCTTGAGTCACTTTCAGGCCCTACCTTCTATATATTACTTTAAACCTTTAGTTTTCTTTTAAGCGTGCCGCTCTGATACCGTTTGTCCGCCATTACATCACTGTCTAATGTAGACAGGTTTTCTCAACGGCAGTAAACGAGGCACTACGTAACTGCAAATAACCAATCAGCAAACCTCAAGATAAGAGTTTAAGGAATTTTAAGGAAAAAAACAATTTAAGGAAAAAAACTTACATTTAAATGCTCATCAGTGCAGCCTTGCACAGCGTCCATCGGCATGCTTGTCCAGTGTCATTTGCAGCCTTGTCAGTGTCATTTCCAGCCTTGCAGCCTTGTCAGTGTCATTTGCAGCCTTGCAGCCTCCATCTGCAGCCTTATCAGTGTCCATCTGCAGCCTTGTCCGTGTCATTTGCAGCCTTGCCCAGGCTGCAGTTAAACTGCAGTGACTTGTCAGTGTCACTGCAGCTTAAATATGGCGCCGCCGAGATACACAGAGCCGGTCCTGTGTATCTCAGCTCCTGTCGGCTTTTCTCGGCTCCTCTCGCAGTCATGCCCAATGATGGACATAACACAGGTCCAATGGCGGGACTGGGCGTGACTGTGAGTGGAGCCGAGTGCCGCCGATATACATACATAGCCGAGTGTACTTGGCTAGCTCCACTCACAGTCACGCCCAGTCCCTGTGTTATGTCCATCATAGGGTGGGACTAGCCGTGACTGTAAGCGGAACTAGCCAAGTATAGCCGAGTACACTCGGCTGAGGCCCGCGGGGCTCCCTATTGGGCGGGGCCCATGGGCTTGAGCCCAGTCAAGCCCAATGGTAAGTCTGGCCCTGTATATCACATAGCTGTATAGAGAGGTAAGTCTAAATTCCAAAGTGCACCAGCAGTCAGAGGTAAATACCTGTGAGGTTGTATAATGTCAGGTTAAAACAGTCCACCAAGCTGGAGATCCCTATGTGCAGGAAGATGCACTAATGGGCTGCCTAGTTATACATGTTGCTCCGCTCTGGAGCCACACCCACTGGAAAAACCTATCCCCAATAGGGGATTCATTAATTAAAGCGGTTGGTCATTTTTACCTACAGGTAAGACGATAATAAGGCATACCTGTAGGTAAAATGAATATCTGCTAAACCTGCATGGGAAACACCTGGGGCAGCATCTCAAAGTATATCTCAATCTGGTTGAGAAACCCTCTGCATTGAACTGGATCACCCCTGAATCATTGGGAAAGTGGAGCGGAACCAGACATGCCTCTTATTGAGGCAATACTCGAGGCGGGTGCCTGCACAGAGACCGGAACAGCAGAGACGGCCTGCGACAGAGGTTGTACCGGAGCGGCCACAATGGGAGGGTCCAGGTGAGCAGTGCAAAATAAGAAGCGTTCGTAACGCTATGGCAAACTGATCCATGCGGTGATCCTGGTCATCCAACCTTGTAAAAATATTACCAGCAAGTGGATTGCCTGCATTTTCTGAATTCATGGCCTTCGCCTACTGTCAGGAACCATGAATCAGACGGAGACAGAAAATGCAGTAAAAATTGCACCATTAAATATAGTGGTAAAAATGGTACAAATAGTAAATGTAGTCAAAACATAGCCAAGTGTAAACAAATCGGGTAGTCAGAACAAGCCAGGAAATCAGGGAGCCAGAGATCAGCGTAGTCAGAGCAGCAGACAGGATCAGGAACCAGAAGGGACATCAGCCAGGCAAGTCTTCAACAGGAAACCAGCAGAGAGTCTCTAGATATGTTGACCAAGGCGAAGGCACAGGATATCTAATCCAGGCAGCTTAAATTGCCAGCAGGGCTTGTTAACAAGTAGGATATGATAGCCGGGTGAGTCACTGTGGAATCATGAGTGCTGGCAATTAACTGACAGCTGAGCAGCCTGAGCTCTGATAAGGGAGGGCTGAGCCCAGCCCTTATACTCCCACGCGCGTGCGGGAGTGACATCATCATGGCTCTGGCCAGTCACAGCGCCGGAGCCTGCGAACCCGGGAAGAAGTGCCGAGGAAACATGTCCGGGCAAGCTGTGGGAGCCTCGTTCTAAGGTAAGTATTTCATAATGTGCTACTATGTGATGCATACCATCACATTATGCTAATGCCTTGCAGGTTTTTTGTTTTTCGTGCAGGGGATTTTTCAGCGGTTTACTACAGCTTTAAAGTAAAGAAATGTCCCACTCACCAAGATGATCACTGTGTACTAAAAAAAAAAAAAAAATCACACTTTACACAGCCCATGGAACAGAGGTAGATTTTGATATAAACCACAGGTGCACCTGGATATTTAACATTATATAGTCAGATGCAAATTTCCACCTGGATGGGTGCATACATGGATAGATTAAATCCTCCTGGCAACAAGCCCCAGAGCATAAAGGCGTAAATAGCAGACTCACTGCATAGCACACACATAAAGTGTCTAAATTCCAAAGTGCACCGCTGCTCAGAAAAAATACCTGAGATTATATAGTGTCAGGCTTAAACAATCCACCAGGCTGGAGATCCCTGTGTGCAGTGAGATACACTGATGATAGATAAAGCTCTGTGATTTTTTCCATAATATTCAAGGGGTTCTGCAGAGCAGAAACCCACAACCAACTATAATGCTCCTCCTCTAAGATAAATTGATTTTTTATTAAATGATAATATTCAACTCTGTGACAATTGTGAATTGTGTAATGTGGAGTCTATAGGACATACTCCGATTCCCTTGTTTCCGTGTATCTATTGTCAAACTCTGTTCCGAAAGATCAGATGCATTCTGTGTTATTTTAAAACTAGATATATTAGAATGTCCCAATTTGGGTGCAAAAGCATTCAAGATAGGTGCTGAGTGTTGAGAAAGACAGAACATTTTGAGGACACCCTGTGACCAGAAGAGGAGTATCCAGCACTTTTTAAAGGTGTTTAACCAGTTCAGCCCGGGAAGGTTTTACCCCCTTAATGACCAGAGCATTTTTTGCATCGCTTTAACTGACAATTGCGCGGTCGTGCGACTCTGTACAAAAACAAAATTCATGTCCTTTTTCCCCACAAATAGAGCTTTCTTTTGATGGTATTTGATCACCTCTGCGGTTTTTATTTTTAGTCAGTTTGAGCAGGAGAGCTGACCTGCCGCAGTATATCTGCGTTAGCAGGTCGGCAAGTGGTTAAAGGTCTTTCCTAAATTAGAGATTAAATGTAGAGGGTGCCCCGCAAATCCTGCAACCCTGCCAAACTGGCCAAGGATCTCCTGAGAGGGAGAGAGAGACTGTCAGTGTCTGCGGTGGGGAATTTCTTCCCCTCTTTTCCTCCTCACTGACTCACACAGGCATTCGCCGCTCTCTGCTCCCTCCCCTGTGTTCCTATTAGCAGGGGGAGAGGGAGCCAATCAGAGGGTAGTCAATAACAAAACCATTGGGAAGGACTTTAATATTAGATCACTAGAAGAGCCTGCCGGTTGCAGGACGTTCATTTGGGCCTTGCCCGCAGGATTGTTGAGAGGGCACTTGTCCATTTGCAGAAAAAAAAAAAATCAGTATTTATTACAAATGTAGTTTAACAACGGTTGTACTGTATATATCCAAAATAAGAATAGTAAGAATACATTCCTTTATAAAACATTCTCTCCTATAAATACCTTAACATGTTTCCCAGGGAAAGCTGCTTCCTCAGGGGCCACGGCGAGCAGAACGTAAATCTAATAAACAAACAATATGCACATCAAAAAAGAATTGCTGATTGCTAAGTAGGGATGAGCCGAACACCCCCCGGTTCGGTTCGCACCAGAACCTGCGAACGGACCGAAAGTTCGCACGAACGTTAGAACCCCATTGACGTCTATGGGACTCGAACGTTCAAAATCAAAAGTGCTCATTTTAAAGGCTAATTTGCATGGTATTGTCCTAAAAAGGGTTTGGGGACCCGGGTCCTACCCCAGGGGACATGTATCAATGCAAAAAAAACTTTTAAAAACGGCTGTTTTTTCGGGAGCAGTGATTTTAATGATGCTTAAAGTAAAAAAAAAAAAAGTGAAATATTCCTTTAAATATCGTACCTGAGGGGTGTCTATAGTATGCCTGTAAAGTGACGTGTGTTTCCCGTGTTTAGAACAGTCCCTGCACCAAATGTCATTTTTAAAGGAAAAAAATCTCATTTAAAACTGCTTGCGGGTTTAATGTAATGTCGGGTCCTGACTCCTGGCAATATGGATGAAAATCAGTGAGACAAACGGCATGGGTACCCCCCAGTCCATTACCAGGCCCTTTGGGTCTTGTATGGATATTAAGGGGAACCCCGCACCCAAATTAAAATAAGGAAAGGTGTGGGGCCACCAGGCCCTATATACTCTGAACAGCAGTATACAGGCTGTAGGTTTGTTGTTAAGTAGAATCTCTTTGTAATTTTGAACGGGTACATTTTTAACGTGTTTAGCTCCAGCCAAAAAATCTTTTTTAAGCTTTTTGGAAAACATAGGGAAGGGTTATCACCCCTGTGACATTTGTTTTGCTGTCTTTCCTCCTCTTCAGAAGATTTCACCTCACTTTTTGTCCCAATGGATTGGAAAGCATCAGTGGAAAGGAGAAATGTTTTTCCCATATTAACTCTTACAGGAGAGAATTTCCCTTCCTAGGGGTAGATTTATTCTCACTTCCTGTTGTCTCCTTCCGTTTGCAAGTAGGAGTCGTTTGTAAGTTAGTTGTTTGAAAGTAGGGTCCTGCCCTATATACTCAGCAGAAATTTGGGCCTTAGGTGTTGCTGTGGCCACAACACTGTAAGCCCTCACAGGGCTCTGCTGTGACATATTAGATCAAGAATTGTAATTACATGCCCCTGTTGAACAGGAGCTGAAAAATTAGGCCTTAGGCACTGGTGCTGGTGCCACAACACTGCAACCCCTCACAGACACTCTAGTTGGAATGCAGGAACGAGCCCTGCTGCAAAGTATTGCATCAAAAATTGTAATTACACGCCCCTGTTAAACAAGGGCTGAAAAATTGGGCCTTAGGCACTGGTGCTGGTGCCACAACACTGCAACCCCTCACAGACACTCTAGTTGGAATGCAGGAACGAGCCCTGCTGCAAAGTATTACATCAAAAATCGTAATTACACGCCCCTGTTAAACAGGGGCTGAAAAATTGTGCCTTAGGCACTGGTGGTGGCGCCCAGAACCAAAAATGCTCTTACAAGCTATCAGCGTGATGATTGAGGAGGAAGAGGATAATTACTCAGGAATAGTCACTCAGCATCAGCATAGGCAGTCTTTGAAGGGATCTGAGATTTCAAAAAAAATTATTCGGTTACATCAGCATCAGGTGCTTGGTAGCTGGTGGTGATCCAAGACTCATTCATTTTTATGAAGGTCAGTCGATCGACCGAGTTAGTGGACAGACGCACCCTGTGATCGGTTACCACGCCTCCAGCAGCACTGAATGTGCATTCCGAAAGAACGCTGGATGCAGGACAGGCCAGTAGCTCAATTGCATACTGTGCAAGCTCTGGCCAGTGATCCATCCTCAAGACCCAGTAACCCAGAGGATTTTCGGTGGGAAAGGTGTCCAAGTCTGATCTTGCCCCTAGGTATTCCTGCACCATGTAAAACAGACGCTGGCGATGGTTGCTGGAACCAATCATACCTTGGGGCTGCGGACCAAAAAATTGTCTGAACGCATCGGTCAGACGGCCACCTTCTCCACCGCTCCTTCTTTGACTGACCGAAGCCTCAGCAACACGTTGTCCAGAAACAGGAGTTTGTAACCTCCCAGTCTCTGGGAACCGCGTTGCACAGACCTTTCTGCAAGGTCTCCTGAAGATGTTTCATCCTCTGCTCCCTCTGCGATGGCAAGATAAGGTCCGCAACCTTACCCTTGTAACGTGGATCAAGGAGGGTTGCCAGCCAGTATTGGTCCTTCTCCTTGATACCACGAATACGAGGATCCTTACGCAGGCTTTGCAGGATCAGGGAGGCCATGCAGCGTAGGTTTGCTGAGGCATTCGGTCCGGAGTCCTCTGGGTCACTAAGGACAATCCTCCCAGCCACGTACAAGTCCATGTGTTTCTTGGGACTGATCCCTTAAAGACTGCTGCTGATGCTGAGTGCCAGGCTCCACCTCCATACTGACACAATCTTCCTCCTCCTCCTCCTCCTCTTCCTCCTCGTCCTCTTCCTGTGTGATCGGCGGGCACGCAGGAACACTGTCTGGATAAAGGGGGCCTTGAGAGCTAAGGAAGTCCTCCTCTTCCTGCCTCTGTTCTGCCTCAAGTGCCCTGTCCATTATTCCACGCAGCGTGTGCTCCAACAGGTGGACAAGGGGGACAGTGTCACTGATGCATGCACTGTCACTGCTCACCATCCTCGTGGCCTCCTCAAATGGTGACAGGACAGTGCATGCATCCCTGATCATGGCCCACTGGCGTGGGGAAAAAAAACCAAGCTCCCCTGACCCTGTCCTGGTGCCATAGTCGCACAGGTACTCATTGATGGCCCTCTGCTGCGTGTGCAGCCGCTGCAGCATGGCCAACGTTGAGTTCCACCTGGTGGGCATGTCACAGATTAGGCAGTTCTTGGGCAGGTTAAACTCCTTTTGGAGGTCCGTCAGCCGAGCACTGGCATTATATGACCGGCGGAAATGCACACAGACTTTCCTGGCCTGCCTCAGGACATCCTGTAAGCCCGGGTACCTGCCCAAGAACCGCTGCACCACCAAGTTAAGGACGTGAGCCAAACAGGGCACATGGGTCATTTGTCCCTGTCGGAGGGCAGAGAGGAGGTTGGTGCCATTGTCGCAAACCACCATTCCTGCCTTAAGTTGGCGTGGCGTCAACCACCTCTGAACCTGCCCCTGCAGAGCTGACAGAACCTCTGCCCCAGTGTGGCTCCTGTCCCCCAAGCACACCAGCTCAAGCACCGCATGGCATCTTTTGGCCTGCGTACTTGCGTAGCCCCTTGAACGACTACGGAGCACCGCTGGTTCCGAGGAAGAGGCCATGGAGGAAGAAGAAGAGGAGGGGGTGGAGGAGAGAGGTGTGTCACAATCATTAGCATTTTGGAGGCGTGGTGGCGGAACAACCTCCAACACTACTGCACCTTGTCCTGCATCCTTCCCAGCTGCCAGCAGAGTCACCCAATGCGCCGTGAAACTTAGGTAACGTCCCTGTCCATGCCTGCTGGACCATGAGTCAGCGGTAATATGCACCTTACCGCTGACCGCCCTGTCCAGCGAGGCATGGACATTGCCTTCCACATGCTGGTAGAGAGCCGGAATCGCCTTCCGTGAGAAAAAGTGGCGTTTGGGTACCTGCCACTGAGGAACTGCACATTCCACAAACTCACGGAAGGGGGCAGAGTCTACCAACTGAAAAGGCAGCAGTTGAAGTGCTAGCAATTTTGCCAAGCTAGCATTCAACCGCTGGGCATGTGGATGGCTGGGAGCAAACTTCTTTCGGCAGTGCAGCAGCTGGGGCAGGGAAATTTGCCTGGTACAATCTGACGTCGGTGTACCAAAATCAGATTGCCCACAAGTACGTGGCTGTGACACACCTAATTCTACACCTTCATTCCTCTCAGTGCAGGTCTCAGAGAGGACTGAAGGTCTAGTGGGGTTGGAAATCTCAGCTGATGAGGAGCAAGCAGAGGTCCTCTTTGTTCTTTGGTGTGGGTCTTTTAGATACGCTTGCCAACGAACTGCATGGCAGGTCAACATATGTCTGGTCAAGCATGTGGTACCCAAGCGGGAGATGTTTTGGCCACGCGAGATACGCTTGAGACATATGTTGCAAATAGCAGCGGTGCGATCTGATGCACTCGTCTCAAAAAAGGCCCACACCAAAGAACTTTTTGAATAACGCGCAGAGACTGCAGCGCCCTGCACATGTGGAGCTTTGGGGTGTGATGCAGTCAATGTGCTGCCCTTAGGCTGGCCCCTGGAGGGCATCCTGCCTCGTTGGTGATGTGCCGCCTCCTCCTCCTCCTCCTCCTCTTCTCTCCTATCAGGCACCCACGTTGAGTCATTGACCTCATCATCCCCTCCCTCCTCATCACTGGAGCAAACCTGGCAGTATGCTGCAGCAGGGGGAGCATGACTGCCAGATTGCTGTCCTTCTTGGGCACCCCCTCTGTCCGTGCTCGTGTTACTGCCTTCATCGAGCTCAGTATCATCATCAGAGCCTTCCAAACGCTGGGCATCCTCCTGGAGCATGTACCCAACACTGTGGTCAAACAGTTCGAGGGACTCCTCAGGAGGACATGGTGGGGCTAGGGAAGGAGTCACTGATGACATTGAGCCGAGGGAAGAGGCCGCTGCTTTGCCAGACAAAGTACCCTGGGCATGGGTGAGAGAGGATGAGGAGGATGAGGACGGCTTGGTCATCCACTCGACCAAGTCTTCCGCATGTTGCGGCTCAACATGGCCAGCTGCCGAAAAAAAGGCCAAGCGTGTCCCATGGCCACGTGCTGATGAGGATGCACCGTCTCCACGACCAGCACTAGACACAGAGCCTGCTTGCCCTCTCTTATTGGCTTGTGACTGTCTGCCTCTCCTTCTTGGCCTTCCAGACATACTAATGGCCTGTAGCTGCACTAAGCTGGGATATATATATATATATATATATATATATATATATATATATATATGTACTGATACTGCAGCTAGCAAAATCAACTGCCTGCCTGTAGTATGAGAACACCACCAACCTTCTACAGGTAGCTTTAGCTGAACACTGTGAGCAAGACGCACCCCACTAACTTGTAGGTTTAGCAGAACACTGTGAGCAAGACGCACTGCACTAACTGTAAATAGTCTAGCTGCCTGACTGTGGTACTAATAGGATCAAAAGAACACCAGCAATTTTATTTAAAATACTGTAACAAGACAAGCCTGCCTGTCAGTAAGAAGATAACAGGAACGGATCTAGCTGAACACTGTGAGCAGGACGCACCCCACTAGCTTGTAGGTTTAGCTGAACACTGTGAGGTGGACGCACCCCACTAACTTGTAGGTTTTGCTGAACACTGTGAGCAGCACGCACCCCACTAACTTGTAGGTTTAGCAGAACACTGTGAGCAGGACGCACTGCACTAACTGTAAATAGTCTAGCTGCCTGACTGTGGTACTAATAGGATCAAAAGAACACCAGCAATTTTCTTCAGGTAGCTGTATTTACTGTAACAAGACAAGCCTGCCTGTCAGTAAGAAGATAACAGAAACGGATCTAGCTGAACACTGTGAGCAGGACGCACCACACTAGCTTGTAGGTTTAGCTGAACACTGTGAGGTGGACGCACCCCACTAACTTGTAGGTTTAGCTGAACACTGTGAGCAGGACGCACCCCACTAACTTGTAGGTTTAGCAGAACACTGTGAGCAGGACGCACTGCACTAACTGTAAATAGTCTAGCTGCCTGACTGTGGTACTAATAGGATCAAAAGAACACCAGCAATTTTCTTCAGGTAGCTGTATTTACTGTAACAAGACAAGCCTGCCTGTCAGTAAGAAGATAACAGAAATGGATCTAGCTGAACACTGTGAGCAGGACGCACCCCACTAGCTTGTAGGTTTAGCAGAACACTGTGAGCAGGACGCACTGCACTAACTGTAAATAGTCTAGCTGCCTGACTGTGGTACTAATAGGATCAAAAGAACATCAGTAATTTTCTTTAAAATACTGTAACAAGACAAGCCTGCCTGTCAGTAAGAAGATAACAGGAACGGATCTAGCTGAACACTGTGAGCAGGACGCACCCCACTAGCTTGTAGGTTTAGCTGAACACTGTGAGGTGGACGCACCCCACTAACTTGTAGGTTTTGCTGAACACTGTGAGCAGCACGCACCCCACTAACTTGTAGGTTTAGCAGAACACTGTGAGCAGGACGCACTGCACTAACTGTAAATAGTCTAGCTGCCTGACTGTGGTACTAATAGGATCAAAAGAACACCAGTAATTTTCTTCAAAATACTGCAACAAGACAAGCCTGCCTGTCAGTAGGAATATAACAGGAACGGATCTAGCTGAACACTGTGAGCAGGACGCACTGCACTAAATGTAAATAGTCTAGAAGATAACAGGAACGGATCTAGCTAAACTGAATACAGTGTATATATATATATATATGCAACACCTGGGATGCATATATATACACAATACACTTTAAGTGCAGCTAACTGACTGACTGTCCTGCCTAATCTAGCTAACTCAAATGAAATGACACTGTCTCTCTCTCTCTCTAAGCACACCGGAACACACTGCACAGGGCCGCCGTGCAGGCGGCCTTATATAGTGTGGGGCGTGTACTAAATCCCCTGAGCCATAATTGGCCAAAGCCTCCTTGGCTTTGGCCAATTATGGCTCTCTGTTAAGGCGGCGCTGTGATTGGCCAAGCATGCGGGTCATAGTGCATGCTTGGCCAATCATCAGCAAGCAATGCACTGCGATGCCGCAGTGAATTATGGGCCGTGACGCGCCACACGAATTTGGCGCGAACGGCCCATATCGTTCGCAATTCGGCGAACGATCGAACAGCCGATGTTCGAGTCGAACATGGGTTCGACTCGAACACGAAGCTCATCCCTATTGCTAAGTAGTCACTGACTATGTTTATGAAGTTTTGTGTGCAGAAAAGCATAGGTGATGGAAGAGTTTATACAAATAATTGTGCTGAGGTTTGTACATGTCTTTTAGAGTCTCGCTTGCGGCACAGGAACTATTCACACAATAATGAATAAAAATTCTCAAATCCTTTAGTAAATGAGCCTGTCTCATACTGTTTTACACAATACACATTGATGTAAGTGACATATTCTGGTTCTTCTACTAAAGGGCAGTTTACACAAAGTGGGTCAGGGCGCCCTGACCTAACTCACAGACTGACCCAAGCTAATAGTTAACTGATTTTGAAGCTGATTTTTATTTGACCAATATCAGTGCAGTTATTGTGTAATGCTAAAATCAAATATAAATATCTCATCAAAACGCACCTCATTCTTAGGAGAGATAAAGAAGTGAATCAGGTAAGTTTAAAGTTATATTTTTTGGTAAAGAGATATTGGAGTAGAATTTCTAAGTACTACCCAAGGATCGTCCGTGTTCATTGAATGCTGCCAGCCAGCATTGGGTTAGTGTGTACGCATAGGCAAAAGATTATTTTTTTTAGTTTGGATAGTAGAGGGAAGGATTAAAACTCCTGTCAAGTCTGTATTGCTATCTGTGCAGAGTAACCTTTACTGTTTGTCCTGATGACCATTTTCATAGATGCAGAAAATAATTGGAAATCTAAAATTGTACAGTTGTCACCAAAGCAAAAAGCTGAAAAGTTCCAATGGGAACCTCTGTTATGGTGATGACTGTCTAATAGAAGATTTCCTTTCACATCCTCTTGTATCAACGGGACAGGAAGTAAAGGGAAATCTCCTCAAGTGGACAAAAGTAGCAAAAAACAAAATAGACAGGGGTCCTTATCCTTTCCTATTCTAACCAAAACTGAACAAAACGTTGGTGGTTATACAGTTTAACAGAATTCTTATACATTTTGGAAAGCCATGCATACCCTAGAAGGGTGGACATAACATTTTCACATGCAATTGCACCTGAAAAAATTCACACTTATTTCCATGTATAACTCTCTCATGGTTGGAAAAGCAAGGTGTTACTTCCTCACTGAAGGAATCGCTACGTCACCAGTGAGGGGGTGATGCCCCACTCACCCAGTCAGCTAGACCATAAAGCTGGCCATCCTGCCGGCAGAATGAAAACAAGGAACAAATTTGTCCATCCACACTGCACACTGTGGATGGACTAATCCCGTACTTCAGCTATTGTATTTTTACAGTACAATAGCTGCAGTGGCTGCATTTGATTGGATGCAGCTGCTGTTGGGTCAGCAAGTTTCCTCATGACATTTTCAATATTTTTAACTACTTCCATATCGGGCACTTTCACTCCCTTCATGCCCAGGCCAATTTTTAGCTTTGAACACTGTCACACTTTAAATAACAATTACTCAGTCATGCAACACTTATACATACTGTCACCAGAGCAGTACAGTGTCATCATATGACTGGTGTGGTGGTTATCAGGGACACTGACTGGTGAGAATGTAAAAAAAAAAAAAGATTTTCAATAATTTTTGTTCTTTTCTATTTTTTACATATTATATTTGTCATTATTATTGTTATTTTATTTTTTTCATACTTTATTTAGTACACAATGAATGGCTATGAATGAAAGTCATTCATTGTGTACAACTGTCATGTGATCGCTGTTATTGGACACAGCATCACATGGTACTGGGGCCGGCCCAGTACAAGGATCTGCTACCAGACACAGCGGGTTGTCTGCTGCAGCGCAGGCCTTAGAGAGCGTGTGAGGCACGTGACCGGGAGGACGTCATATGACATCCACCCAGGATGGGAAACCTCCAACTCGGCCATCATTTGTCTATAGACCAGGCAGGAAGCAGTTAATCAAATGATATTGGACAGAAGGCAGCGGCCAGGACTACCCACTGAGCAAATTTCATAAGGTTTCTCGGGAACCGTCCATAATGTGCATGGAGTATGGCCAGAGTGACACATGGAAGTATCTTTTACTTCATTGTTTAGAGTTGCTTAGCAATTCTATCATTAATCAGTTACTGCCAGCGAGGCTCACTGGTGTGACATGGCCTTTAGACAGACAACACCCCCTGAAGGGTATTAGTGGGTTGGGGTAACTTTACACAAACATGGTCACTTTTCTCTAAATGAGCACTTAGACAATGTCTCTTGATTTCCCTGCCCGATCCTCACTGAAATATGAAGAATAAGTCTCCTGATTGGGATATGAGCTCAGAAACCACACACTGTCACCTGCCTGGCTGTTCAGTATGGCAGATGTGCTAAAACAGAAAACATGCATGATTTCAACTTTGTATTTAACTATCAGCTTGTAATATTATTGGTAAAGGCAAAGTGAACCTGCTATGGCAGAGGACAAACTGGGGGACAAGTGAGTACTACAGCTAGACATACAGTACATTGTTTTTACTTATCTTACTACAGACATTTATATAGCACTGATAATTTATACAGTGTTTTACATTTTGTACATTCACGTCAGTCTGTGCCCTAAGGAGCTTACAATCTAAATTTCTTTTCATACATGCATACACACACTAGTGCAATTTAGGCTGCAGTCAGTTATCCTGTCAGCACATCTTTGGAGTGTGGGAGGAAACCCACACAAACCCAGAGATAGAATATCTTTCCCCTTCATTGCTCTACCTGCTCTACTTGCTCTCATTTGTTTTTGAAAATGAAAAAAAAGACAAGAAAAAACATTTTTTTTTCTTTTTTTCAATTTTCAAAACTTTGTGACAAAAAGTGAGGTCTGCAAAATACTCACTACACCCCTCAGCAAATAGCTTGGGGTGTCTACTTTCCAAAATGGGGTCATTTGGGAGGGGTTTGTGCCACCTGGGCATTCCATGGCCTCCGAAACTGTGATAGGCAGTGAAGAGTGAAATCAAAAATTTACGCCCTTAGAAAGCCTGAAGGCGGTGCTTGGTTTTCGGGGTCCCGTACGCGGCTAGGCTCCCAAAAAGTCTCACACATGTGGTATTCCCGTACTCAGGAGAAGCAACAGAATGTATTTTGGGGTGTAATTTCACATATTCCCATGGCATGTTTGAGCAATATATCATTTAGTGACAACTTTGTGCAAAAAAAAAAAAAAATTTGTTACCTTCCCGCAACTTGTGTCACAATATAAAATATTCCATGGGCTCGACATGCCTCTCAGCAAATAGCTTGGGGTGTCTACTTTCCAAAATGGGGTCATTTGGGGGGGTTTTGAACTGTCCTGGCATTTTATGCACAACATTTAGAAGCTTATGTCACACATCACCCACTCTTCTAACCACTTGAAGACAAAGCCCTTTCTGACACTTTTTGTTTACATGAAAAAATAATTTTTTTTTGCAAGAAAATTACTTTGAACCCCCAAACATTATATATATATATTTTTAAAGCAAATGCCCTACAGATTAAAATGGTGGGTGTTTCATTTTTTTTTCACACAGTATTTGCGCAGGGATTTTTCAAACGCATTGTTTTGGGAAAAAACACACTTTTTTAAATTTGAATGCACTAAAACACACTATATTGCCCAAATGTTTGATGAAATAAAAAAGATGATCTTAGGCCGAGTACATGGATACCAAACATGACATGCTTTAAAATTGCGCACAAACGTGCAGTGGCGACAAACTAAATACATTTTTAAAAGCCTTTAAAAGCCTTTACAGGTTACTACTTTAGATTTACAGAGGAGGTCTACTGCTAAAATTACTGCCCTCGATCTGACGTTCGCGGTGACACCTCACATGCATGGTGCAATTGCTGTTTACATTTGACGCCAGACCGACGCTTGCGTTCGCCTTTGCGCGAGAGCAACGGGGGACAGGGGTGCTTTTTTTTTCTTTATTATTTTTTTGCTTTTTTATCTTATTTTTTAACTGTTCCTTTCATTTTTTTTTAATCATTTTTATTGTTATCTCAGGGAATGTAAATATCCCCTATGATAGCAATAGGTAGTGACAGGTACTCTTTTTTGAAAAAATTGGGGTCTATTAGACCCACGATCTCTCCTCTGCCCTCAAAGCATCTGACCACACCAAGATCGGTGTGATAAAATGCTTTCCCAATTTCCCAATGGCGCTGTTTACATCCGGTGAAATCTAAGTCATAAAATGCTCGTAGCTTCCGGTTTCTTAGGCCATAGAGATGTTTGGAGCCACTCTGGTCTCTGATCAGCTCTATGGTCAGCTGGCTGAATCACCGGCTGCATTCTCAGGTCCCCTGTTGAGACAGGAGAGCCAGAGAAAAACACGGAAGACTGTGGGGGGGGGGCATTCCCTCCCACTGCTTGTAAAAGCAGTCTAGAGGCTAATTAGCCGCTAGGATTGCTTTTACATGAAAACCAACCGCTGGCTGAAAAGAATGATACCAAGATGATACCTAAACCTGCAGGCATCATTCTGGTATAACCACTCAAAGTCGTGAATGGCACACCTGAAGACAAAAAAATGGTTAACAATAAAACACGGTAAACGGTAAAGTATAAAAAATTGCATACCTGAAAAGCAAACATGATAAAACATAATAACAATAAAACATTGCAGAATAGAATACAGTAAAAAAGAGCAGAACAATAGAGAGAGAATAGAGAGAGAGAACAATAAAACGACAACTATTTTTTTTTTTATTTTATATTTTTTTTTTTTTTACACTTTTTTTTGTAACTAACTTTTTTAACTGTAACCGGTTCCAGGTTCGGGTCTCTCAAAATGCGATGGCATCTTGGGAGACCCTGTGAAAGTGTGCCTAGTCTGTGCAATGCTGTACCCTATGCTAATACTCAACTAATGAATGGTAGCGTTCAAAACATTCACCAATGCAAAGACCAGGATTGTCAGGACAGGAGGGACAATAATAGCGGGTGTCACGCCTATATCCGCGCTTTCTACAGACACGACATCTTTTTCGGGGGGTTCGTTGGGTAGGGGTACTCGGGAGGACATAAAACAAATGCCTCTCATGCAGCCGACTGCATTTGGTTGGGGATGTGAATGGGGGAAGTACGGGCGCTGCAGAAGTGGTGGGTTCCCAATTAGGATTGGCGAATGCAGCAGGAAGGGCACTATGGGCACGACGGGCCTGTGTTTGTCTTCTTCTTGTGGCAGCGGGACACTACTTGTGCTTGCCACCTCACCAGCTTGAACTGCACTTATGGGACTCGCCACGTCACCAAGTGTTACTGCAGTGCTGGTTTGACTACGACCGGGGTGTACTAGGCCGCTGGCGCTTGCCAGTTCACCAAAACGCTACCAAAGAAACTGTTAGCGATCGCAGGGATCAGGCCTGACTCTGAGAACGCTGCAGTTATGCGTTTAGTGTTTTGTAAGTGACAGTGATCGATCGATCGATACTGCACTTGGGTGGGCTGGGCTGGGCCGGGCGGAGGGGCAAAACGCATGTGCTAGCAGGTATCTGGGCTGATCCCACTGACACTGCATTTTTGTGAACCCTAAACTGCTGGGGACACTAGTATAGATCTGATCGGATCAGATATTGATCCGTTCAGATACTATACCACTAAGGGAGGTGTACGGTGCGTGCGTGGGTGTTAGCGGTACTGGCGCTAACCTGACGCTGCCTGGGGCTGGTGCTTGCCAGTTCACCAAAACGCTACCAAAAAAACTGTTAGCGATCGCAGGGATCAGGCCTGACTCTGCGAACGCTGCAGTTATGCGTTTAGTGTTTTGTAAGTGACAGTGATCGATCGATACTGCACTTGGGTGGGCTGGGCGGAGGGGCAAAACGCAGGTGCTAGCAGGTATCTGGGCTGATGTGGCTAACACTGCGTTAGCGGGGAACCCTATACTGCTGGGGACGCTAGTATAGATCTGATCGGATCAGATATTGATCCGATCAGATACTATACCACTAAGGGAGGTGTACAGTGCGTGCGTGAGTGTTAGCGGTACTGGCGCTAATCTGACGCTGCCTGGGGCTGGTGCTTGCCAGTTCACCAAAATGCTACAAAAAAAACTGTTAGCGATCACAGGGATCAGGCCTGACTCTGCGAATGCTGCAGTTATGCGTTTAGTGTTTTGTAAGTGACAGTGATCGATCGATACTGCACTTGGGTGGGCTGGGCCGGGCGGAGGGGCAAAACACAGGTGCTAGCAGGTATCTGGGCTGATCCCGCTAACACTGCGTTTTTGGGAACCCTAAACTGCTGGGGACGCTAGTATAGATCTGATCGGATCAGATATTGATCCGTTCAGATACTATACCACTAAGGGAGGCGTATGCTGCGTGCGTGGGTGTTAGCGGTACTGGCGCTAATCTGACGCTGCCTGGGGTGACGCATATCACCGGGCTAAACCTTTATTCGGTAATAAACGGCGGGTGCCCTGACACTATAAAAAATAAACGAACTAACCAGCGTCACCCGTAACAGTTATACGGTGGTCAGTGGTGAAAGGGTTAACTAGGGGGCAATCAAGGGGTTAAAACATTTATTAGCTAGTATATGGGGGTCCCTGTATATGGGGGTCCCTATAAAACACTGACGGCGAACCTAAATATTTACCTCCCTAACTAGCGTCACTAGCGACACTAATACAGCAATCAGAAAAATGATCGCTTAGTGACACTGGTGACAGGGGGTAATCAAGGGGTTAAAACTTTATTAGGGGGGGTTAGGGGGGTATCCTAGGCCTAAAGGGGGCTACTAACTGCCCTAACACAGTAACTGTCACAAACTGACACCATGCAGTAATCAGAAAAAAAACAACAAAAAAAACTGCTTGGTGTCAGTGTGACGGGGGGGGGGATTAGGGGGTGATCGGGGGGGATTTGGGGGTAAAGGGGGCGTTTTGTGTGCCTGGCATGTTTTACTGTGTGTGTGTTTTACACTCACATTGAAGTCTTCTCTCCTCGGCGCCGAAACAGAAAATACCGAGCCGAGGAGAGATGACATCATTTCCTTTGCTGCTGTTTAGCATACAGCAGCAAAAGAATGATTTCATTGGCCGGGAGCGATCGCGAGGGGGGGCCACGAACGGATGGTCTCCCCCTCATCTCTGATCGCCGCTGGTCAGAAGCGGACCGCCCACCCGCGGAAGGCAGATCACGTGTATGTACGTGATTCTGCCTGTCCATTCCACCTTGCCAACGTAAATCGGCGTGAGGCGGTCCTTAAGAGCCCTTGCACACTGGGGCGGTTTGCAGGCGCTATTGCGCTAATAATAGCACCTGCAAACCGACCTGAAAGTGCCGCTGCTGTGTATCCAGTGTGAAAGCCCCGAGGGCTTGCACACTGGAGCGGTGCGCTGGCAGGACGGTAAAAAAAGTCCTGCCAGCAGCATCTTCGGAGCGGTGAAGGAGCGTTGTGTATACCGCTCCTTTACCGCTCCTGCCCATTGAAATCAATGGGATGGCGCGGCTATACCGCCGGCAAAGCGCCTCTGCAGAGGTGCTTTGCGGTGGTATTTAACCCTTTCTCGGCCGCTAGCGGGGGGTAAAACCGCCCCGCTAGCGGCCACATACCGACGGTAAAACGCCACTAACAATAGCGGCGTTTTACCGCCGACGCCACCCCCGCCCCAGTGTGCAAGGGCTCTAAGTGGTTAAAGACTGCTCACCGCATATATACTGCGGCAGGGAGGCTCTATTGCGTGAAACAATCTACCTGTACGTAGGGTTGCCACCTCATCCCTTTAAACCTGAACACATATGAATTACACAGGTTCTGAGGCTAATTAAATGCAGATAAGGCAACAAGTGAGTTTAACTACCACATTAATTAGCCACAGAACCTGTGTAATTGATATGTGTTCAGGTTTAAAGGGATGAGGTGGCAACTCTACCTGTACGTCATTTTGTGCAATAGATACTGTGGGCGCACATGCCCGTTGCACGGAGGGACAGCCAATCAGTGATGTCCGCCGGCTACTCGCAATCGCTCCACAGGGAGACAGAACGGGGATCTGCTTATGTAAACAAGGCAGATTCCCCGTTCTGACAGGGAAGTACACAGAGATCTGTGTGTTCTTCCTGTCAGTCCATCCCCCACACAGTTAGAAAACACTCCCAGGGAACACACTTAACCCTTTGATTGCCCCTGATGTTAACCCCTTCCCTGCCAGTGTCATTTATATAGTAACAGTGCATTTGTTTTAGCATTGATCACTGTATTGGTGTCGCTGGTCCCCAAAAAGTGTCAGATTTGTCCGCCGTAATGTTGCAGTACCCGCTAATAATCGCTGATCGCCGCCATTACCAGTAAAAACAATAAAACAATTAAGTCTCTAAATCAGGGGTCTCAAACTGGCGGCCCTCCAGCTGTTGCGAAACTACAAGTCCCATAATGCCTCTTCCTGTGGGAGTCAGGCTTGTAACTGTCAGCCTTGCAATGCATCATGGGACTTGTAGTTTTGCAACAGCTGGAGGGACGCTAGTTTGAGACCTCTGCTCTAAATCTATCCTGTAGTTTGTAGACATGATAACTTTTGTGCAACCAATCAATATATGCTTATTGGGATTTTTTTTTACCAAAAATATGTAGAAGAATATATATTGGTTTAAATTGATGAAGAAATTAGATTTTTTTAATTTAATTTTTTTGGATATGTATTATAGCAGAAAGTAACAACAATCGTTTGTTTTTTTTTCAAAATTATCAGTCTTTTTTTGTTTATAGTGCAAAAAATAAAAACCGCAGAGGTGATCAAATACCACCAAAAGAAAGCTCTATTTGTAGGAAAAAAAAAGGACGTACATTTTATTTGGATATGGCGTCGCACGACCATGCAATTGTTAGTTAAAATAACGCAGTACTGTATTGCAAAAAATGGCCTGGTCATTAAGGGGGTAAAACCTTCCGCGGCTGAAGTGGTCAACCTGTGGACATTTACTCTACTATAGGATATGCATACAGGACAACAAATGACACTATGCAGCTGCTGATCAATGCACTTCCTATGCAGGTGTTAATGATAAATCTTATTTTATTAGAATATATATATATATATATATATATATATAGTTTCATGAGGTGTTGTACTTTTTTTTTAAAGTGGTGTTAAACCCTAAAGCAAAAATGTTTTAATTTGCAGCTTAGCAATTTTTTAATGTGGTGGCTGCATTCTTTTTTTTTTTCTTCTTTTTCTTTTATTTTCACCTGGAAAATCTGCCATTAAGTCTATTGTTTTTCCACTTCCTTTAACAGACCAAGCTGTTCAGACAAAGGAGCGATTAGAGGGTTGAGACAAACCATTTACCACTGAGAGGGGTGCTTACAATGGTAAGTTTTTAATCATCTATGTTAAACCTTTATCCAAAAAGGATAAAACTGCAACTGTTATAAAGTGTTAGCTGGAGTTCAGCTTCAATTTTAGCCAACTGTATCTAAATCTTCTAGTCTAACTACTTCCACCCCAGGCTTGCAATGCTGCAGTCCAAAGGTGTCTGCTTTACTATTTCATCCAGAATGCAGACACCCTTGGGCAGGAAGTGTGTTACTGGCAGGATCACCAGCATACTGTACCGCCCAACATTTTGAGATGAGAATGAGGGACACCTACTAGCAAACGTATGTAGGCATCGGACACGCCCCCTGCCACACCCCCTTAAAGGAGAATTAACCAAAAAAAAGTTAATTAAATCCACAAGGCATTTTTTTTTACCACTACTATTCATTTATATTGGCAGTTAAATTTTGCAAATGCAGCAATCTAGAATTTGGATGAAAGGTTTAGCACTGGGAAACACTTTTTGAAAGATAAAAAGTGCATTTTATATACAACTTTATAGATCAGACCAAAATGAGGGACAAATGAGGGGGAAAGAGGGACAGAGGGACATTGCTCCAAATCAGGGACAGTCCATCGAAATCAGGGACAGTTGGGAGCTATGCACCAGGTGAAATAAAGAAGAATAGGCATAAAAATGAAAACTAATGCAGCCACCGCATCTAAGGACTGGTAAGCTGCAATATATAAACGTTGTTTTTCGGTTTAATACGACTTTCATATTTACACTTTCATAGAGGCTGGATGGTGTCGCTCTCACTATACTTCCTGTGCTGCAACTATAGGAGCTGAGTCTCTTATACACGGAGGTTGTACTGTTGTTTGTCCACCCCTTCCTCTCTCCTGGCCCTTTCACAGAATGCTTTGTATTGGCCTCAGTGAGCCTAAAATATAGCAAGAGCTTGTAAGGCCTCTATGTAATAGCACAGTGCAGGTGGCAGGTCCTCCTTATGGCAATATCAGAAGTATATTAGACTCCTATACCATAGTTGCCAACAGTCCCGATTTTCCCAGGACAATCCCGATTTTGGGACCCTCGTCCCGATCGGAGGCTGTCCCGAATCGGGATTTTCATCATGAAAATCGGGAATGTTTGTTTTTTAATTTTTGGAGCAGCTGGCTCCAGCAAAATGGCCACCGGCACCACCGCTAGATCTTCCCCCTTGTGTTCAGTGGAGAGAGGAAGGAGGCTCGATTCGTGCAGCCAATGAATCGGCTTCTTTAGCTGCACGGATCGGCCCCTCCCCTCTCCACTGAGTGTCTTGCGCGCCGCAGTTTTCTTTTTTATTGCTATGCCATGCCTACAAACACATGTCCCGCCCCCTAATTATTATACGGCTCCACCTACAGCCAAAAAAGTGTCCCACAAATTTTTTTTGCAGTGTTGGCAACTATGCTATACCTCTCCCTGCACTGAGGCCAAACAGATCGAGTACAGGCATAACTCAATTTGCTCCTCTCCTGGGCCCAGCTGGCCAGGATCTGTCACCTGTAAGAGTGCTCTGAGCAGAGGTTCACTGTACACAGAGCCGGTGCAAGGCTATTTTGTGCCCTAGGCAAAACCAGCTATGTCTCCCCTCCCCCCCCTAAAAAAAAACACAGGTCACTGGACTATGGGTGAGCAGGGACTTAGGTAGAAGTGCACCTGCATCTGTGGTGGCACTGGAAAAAAGATTGTCCCTGCATCTTTGGTGTCACTGAAAGAAAGCCCCAGCTTTGGTGGTTTCACTGGAAGGACAAATATCCTTCTGTCCGTGTTGTCACTGGAAGAAAAAAATTGTCCCTGCGTCCATATGTGACGTGCACCAGGAAATCTAAGCGGGTGGGGTGGTAGGAAGCTGGCAGTTGGGTGCAGGTTGGGATGAAGATGACAGTGGGTGGGGTGGTAGGATGCCAGGCACTGGGGGATTTTGATGAGGATGGAGATAATGATGACATCGAGTGTGGTAGTAGGAAGCTGACATGGATACATGGGGGATGAAGATGACAGGGGGTATGTTGGTAGGAAGCTGAGAGGGGGATGAAGATGACAGAGGGTGGGGTGGTAGGAAGCTGACAGTCAGGATGAAGATGACAGGAGTGGGGTGGTAGGAAGCTGATGGGGGGGTGAAGATGGCAGGGGGTGGGGTGGTAGGAAGCTGTCGGGATGAAGATGACAGGAGTGGGGTGGTAGGAAGCTGACGGGGGGGAGATAAAGATGACAGGGGGATGAAGATGACAGCGGGTGGGTGGTAAGAAGCTGATGGGGGGATGAAGATGACAGTGGGGATGAAGATGACAGGGGGATGAAGATGACAGGGGGTGGGGTGATAGGAACATGACAGGGGGATGAAGATGACAGGGGGTGGGATGGTAGGAAGCTGACAGGGGGATGAAGATGACAGGGGGATGAAGATGACAGGGGGTGGGGTGGTAGGAAGCTGACAGGGGGATGAAGATGACAGGGGGATGAAGATGACAGGGGGGATGAAGATGACAGGGGGTGGGGTGGTAGGAAGCTAATAGGGGGATGAAGATGACAGGGGGATGAAGATGACAGGGGGTGGGGTGGTAGGAAGATGACAGGGGGATGAAGATGACAGTGGGGTACCGGGAGATGATGATAAAAAGTAGGATGATAGGACTCAGAGGTAGGGTGATGGGATACCAGGAACAGGGGGATGAAGAGGAGCATGATGATGACAGGGGGACAGTAGGTGACATCATATCATCAGGTCTGTGTGTGTGAGGTCATGGGTGGATGTTGGGGGTGCCCTCGGTCAGGGAGTGACGTCACGGCCACAGGATGCTGTCAGTGTCGGGCAGCAACACCATCATGCTGTACCTTGTGACCCCGGCAGACTGGCTCCCTGATGATCGCTACTCCTGCTCTGGCAGGTCTTCCACTACGGCCGTCCATTAGCAATGGGAAGTCCGGATCTTTAAAGTGAATCGGTTCATTTCGAACTACTCACTGAAATGAACCGATTCAATGAATCGATTCTTCGGTTCACTTGTTGAGTCTGCTGACAAGCAAGTGAACCAAAGCTCTGACTCAACTATATAAAATGATTGGAATCAGAAGACTGATTAACACAGAAGGTTGGCAGGTCCTGGGGACGTTTACTTTGATTTAGTTCATTGGCACAGAGCACAAGCCTATTTTTGTCAGATTAGCTGGCGTCATGAAGTTTGGTGACACACAAACAGCTGTGTTAGGCTGGGTTCACACTTGTGTGATGCGGGAACCCTGCGATTCCACTCGCACGGCAGTTCACACTGACCTATGCAAACTGCTGTGGAGTGTCATACAATCTTAACGACACCCCCATTTTAGCTCGAATGTCGCACTGCGAAGTGTCAGTTCGGACATGAATCGGATCGCATGGGTGTGAATACCCATGCGATCCGATTCTGGTGCGGACCAAAAAAAGGGTCCTGTGCGAGTTTAGCCCGAATGAGATATGATTTCAGCCATACTAACTGTATGGCTGAAATCGCATTGCACGGACATCGCATGCGATTTGCACTGCAGTGTGGTGCAAATCACATGCGATTTTGCACCACGCAGCAGTGTAAACCGGTCCTGAGCCTAGGTTTCCACAAATCTGATGGCTAGCAATGTTAACTGTGAAGTTGGCCCATCAAAATGCAGTTCACATGCACAAAAACCCGCCTTTCATTTAGGCTCCGTTTACACTTGTGCAACTTGTCCTGCGACTTAGGACTGCAAAGTCGCATGACAAGTCGTACCCCATGATTTCCAATGAGACCGGTCATATCTGTGCGACTTCAAATAACAGCGACTTCAAAGTAGTCCCTGCACTACTTTGGTCCCACTTTGATGTGACTTGAGGTCTATAGACCTCCACATCACATAGGCATTGCTTCAAGTCGCTGCAAAATCGCGGCAAAAAAGACTTTCAGGCTTTTCAGGTTAATGCAGTCTGAAAGTTGCACAATTCTGCCGCAATTTTGATGCGACTTAAAGCAATGCCTGTGTATTCTGGAGGTCTATGGACCTCACGTCGCATCAAAGTGGGACCAAAGTAGTGCAGGGACTACTTTGAAGTCGCTGTGATTTGAAGTCGCACAGCTATGAACGGTACTCATTGGAAATCATGGGGTACGACTTGTCAAGCAACTTTGCAGTCCCAAGTCGCAGGACAAGTTGCAGAAGTGGAAACGGAGCCTAAATGAAAAGCAGGTTTTTGTGCACGTGAACTGCATTCTGATGGGCCAACTTCACAGTTAACATTGCTAGTACTGGTGGTGACTCACGATTCTTTCAGTGTACTGTGTTCTAACAACTCATATGATTCTTTGACTCAGTAACTCCTAGGATTCTTTAACTCGGTGTACTGGGTACTCCTGACTCAAGAACTGGATACAAACTTAAAACAGTTCTGAGTGTCAGTGTGCTGTGAGCCGGCTGATTGGTTGCAGGGAGGGGCGGAGCTCTCTCACTCTAGGATCATACTACCAGGCCTGCTCTGCTATGTATTGAGTGCATACTAGTGAACTGTTTCAAACGGATCAGTTCAGTCAGATGAATCGATTCATCCAGTTCACTGAAAAGAATCGATTCAAAAGAACGATTCGTTCATGAACTGGACATCACTACCGTCCATCCTGGAGAGATCAGGGAGCTGCTCAGCCACAGCGGTCATTATCAGCGCTCTGCACATGGTAGGAGATCCGTAAAAACAAGGGAGGACACGGGGGAGGGGAGCACATGGATCCACCTACTGAGCCAACAACTGGTGGATGGAGGTTGTGACAAGCTCCCAGCGCCTCCTCCTCTTCCTCCACAGGACTGGATGGCGGCAGCTTGCTCCCTGAAAGGACTACTTCTGTCACACATCCAGATAGCGGACGTGGCTGCGCCCTAGGCGGCTGACTAGCGGTAGCGCTGGCCCTGACTCTACGGAGAAGAGATCAGGCATCTGACTTCTCCTCTGTAGTACCCAATGGTCATCCTGGAGGTAAAGCCCACAGTCTGCTGATAAAATGGAAATCAAACTCATGGCTACTCTTCATCTCACTGACACCAAGGGGGGCGCTCTTCATCTCACTGACACCAAGAGGGGCGCTCTTCATCTCACTGACACCAAGGGGGGCGCTCTTCATCTCACTGACACCAACAAAGGGGGCGCTCTTCATCGCACTGACACCAACAAAGGGGGCGCTCTTCATCACACTGACACCAAGGGGGGCACTCTTCATCTCACTGACACCAACAAAGGGGGCGCTCTTCATCACACTGACACCAAGGGGGGCGCTCTTCATCTCTGTTTATTACTTTGCTTGTATTTTTTTTATTTTTTTTTGCAGAAAATCCTTGGCAAGATGTTTTCAGTAACAACACTTCTGTTTATCGGTGGAATTCTCTTTGGCCTTTCCCAATGCCAAGCAGGAGACTGGGAAAGGTTTAAAGAAAAGCATCTCACCATTAATGAGACCGATAACTTCAGCTGCGACAAAGCCATGAGAAACCCTATATTTATTGTAGATGGGCAGTGCAAGGACTTCAATAGCTTCATCCATTCAACTACAACTGCACCAATCAAGGAGATCTGCAGAGATGTCCGTGGTCCTAAAGATAAACAAAGTACAGAAACATTTCTGGTAACTACTTGCAGAAAATTTGAAAAGTGTGAATATACTCAAAGAGTTTATAACAATTACATATGTGTCCAATGCAGAAATTACGTACCTGTTCACCTTGTTAGAGTGGGAACGTGCTAATAAGGAAAAGATTTAATTTTTTCCTTTTGCTTTACTGCATCCTTTGCTTTTATAAATGTATGACAGTCATTTTGCCTCCTAAATCCTATATCTAAGCTCATAAAGTCAGGGGATTCATTCTGACTGACATTTTCCCTTATGCACCGATTGTTTCTCATTACATGACAATCTGTACAATAAAGGAGCTTTACTCTCTTTCACATTGTTTTTTTTTTTCTTTTTTTTTCAGTTGTGTAATCTGCCTTTTAAACCCCGAGCACACTTATTAAATAGACAAAAATATATATTCTTTATTCAATAAAGAACTCTTATGCTTAACTGCTGTAACCCATGGCAGCCAATCAGAATTCATGTACTGGTCTGACTTCATCAGAATTGATTCTGATAGACTCCCTGGTTACTACATGTAATGTGGAACTAAATCCACCAATTTAAGGGCCAGTTCACACCATATGCAGTCTAGTGCGTTTTTGTTCTGCATCAAAAATGCATGGAAAGTAGGTTATATGGTTTCCAATGGCATAGTTCACACCAGTGCAATCAGTTCCAGGGCTTTTCAGTTCCAGGAAAAAAGTAGAACGTGCAGCATTTTTCCTGCACTGGAACACAATACAATGCATCAAAAATGCACTGAAACGCATCAAAACTGGACCCTAGAAAGAAGAAAAAAAGCACCTGGAAAGCATCTGGAAACACATAAAACATGCACCATAAAATGCACCAGAACGCATCAAAAATGTGTTATAATTTTGCATATAGAAACACATCCGGATTGGATCTGGAGTGCATTTTTGTGGTGCGAACCGGTCCTAACTGTTTTTGTTACATTCAAGCCATGCCTTGTTAGTGTGCTTATGTTAGCTTTCAAATGAACTGTCAAGCCATCATATGGCTGGTGTCAGAGCTCATCACATGTGCAGCATCATGGCAACTGTAGATTCAACAGAGGATAAGATGGCAGCTTCCTTGGCTGTAAAAGATAGGAGGTTTTAGTTCTGTTTTAACCACTTCAGCTCCGGAAGATTTTACCCCCTTTATGACCAGACTATATTTTGCCATTCAGCACTGCGTTACTTTAACTGGCAAGTGCGCGGTCATGCAACGTTGTACCCAAATGGAGTTTATATAATTTTTCCCCACAAATAGATCTTTCTTTTGGTGGTAGTTGATCACCACTGAGTTTTTTATTCTTTATTATATAATCGAAAAAATGACCGAAAATTTGGAAAATAAAATAAGAATTTTTATTTTCTGATATAAAACATATCCAAAAAAAAATCAAATTTCTCCATAAATTTAGGCCAAAATGTATTCTACTACATGTCTTTGGTAAAAAAAAATTCCAATAAGTGTATATTGATTGGTTTGCGTGAAAGTTATAGCATCTACAAATGATGGTATAAATACTGGAGTTTTTATTTACTGTATTTATCGGCGTATAACACGCTCTTTTTGCCCCTTAAAATCAGGGGAATATCGTGGGTGTGTGTTATACGCCGATCCCCTGCTGACTGTGAGAGGAGCGATCACCGGCCGCTGATATACATAGATAGCCGAGTGTACTCGGCTAGGTTCGGCTAGCTCCGCTCACAGTCATGCCCTATGATGGACACAGGGACTAGGCGTGACTGTGAGCGGAGCTAGCCGAGTACACTCGGCTATCTGTATATGGGCGGCGCTCGGCTCCACTCAGTCACGCCCATCCCAGGCAGGACTACAAGTGGAGCCCAAAGTGGCCGAGAGCCGCCAAGAAGCGGCTCTGTGTGTCTCGGCCGTGACATTTTCAAACTGCAGTGACACTGGTAAGTCACTGCAGTTTAACTGCAGCCTGGGCAAGGCTGCAAATGGACAATGACAAAACAGGAGATGGGCACTGATCAGGCTGCAAATGGACACTGATCAGGCTGCAAGGCTGCAAATGACACTGGACAAGCTTGCAGATGGACGCTGTGCAAGGCTGCAGATGGACACTGATAAGGCTGCATTGATGGGCATTTAAATGTAAGTTTTTTTTCCTTAACTTTTTTTTCCTTAAAATTCCCTCCTAAACTTGGGGTGCGTGTTATACGCCGATAAATACGGTATTTATTTTTTTATACTAGTAATGGTGGTGATCAGCATCTTACAATGGGTCTGCGATAGTGCAGCGGGAAATCTGACACTAACTAACACTGTGGGGGGGGACTGACACTACCATCACCAGTAACACTAATATAGTGATCAGTGCTAATAATATACACTGGGGGTTATTTACGAAAGGCAAATCCACTTTGCTCTACAAGTGCAAAGTGCACTTGGAAGTGCAGTCACTGTAGATCTGAGGGGAAGATCTGAAATGAGGGGGAAGCTCTTCTGATTTTATCATCCAATCATGTGCAATATAAAATGCTGTTTTTTATTTTCCTTGCATGTCCCCCCTCAGATCTACAGCGACTGCACTTCCAAGTGCACTGTGCACTTGTAGTGCAAAGTGGATTTACCTTTCCTAAATAACCCCCACTGTCACTGTACTAATGACACTGGCTGGTAAGGGGTTAACATTTAGGGGCAATCAAGGGGTTAACTGTGTGCCTTATGCCCCGTACACACGGTCGGACATTGATCGGACATTCCGACAACAAAATCCTAGGATTTTTTCCGATGGATGTTGGCTCAAACTTGTCTTGCATACACACGGTCACACAAAGTTGTCGGAAAATCCGATCATTCTGAATGCGGTGACGTAAAACACGTACGTCGGGACTATAAACGGGGCAGTGGCCAATAGCTTTCATCTCTTTATTTATTCTGAGCATGCGTGGCACTTTGTGCGTCGGATTTGTGTACACGTGATCAAAAATTCCGACAACGGATTTTGTTGTCGGAAAATTTTATAGCATGCTCTCAAACTTTGTGTGTCGGAAAATCCAATGGAAAATGTGTGATGGAGCCCACACACGGTCGGAATTTCCGACAACAAGGTCCTATCACACATTTTCCGTCGGACAATCCGACCGTGTGTATGGGGCATTACAATGTTTAGTGTGTGTACTGTGTGCTGTTTTTCTCAGCAATGTTCCAGTTTTTACTCCCTGTTTTGAAGGGAGGAAAAAAATGGCACATCGCAGCTGTCCGTACAGAGCCCTGTGTTGTTTGCCAGCACAGGGCTCTCTTCTGTCATTCGCTCCGCCGATCAGCGAGTTCTGGCCATAAATCATTGGCAGCATGACAGCACAGCCTGGGCAGCGCACGTGTGCCCCCTACCCGGGGATGCAAATCGCATATATTTACGTGATTCTGCACCGGCGAGCCACCCTTTAGCAGTAAAGCTACAGGAGACAGTTGGCAAGTGGTTAAAACAGACCATGTATCACTGAGGCAGCACATCATTTGCTTTTGTTTCACATCCATGTTGCTCTGTTCAGTGGTCAGAAGCAAAGTAAAATACATACTTCTTCCTGATATAGGAGAGCGTGTGAGTCGCACTTCTTTCTCCAATTTACAGTGACAGTGCTTGGCAAATAGCTGCAAAGACCCCCAGGGCTGTCACATGGTGACCATGAAAGATTTATTAACCTCGTGTATCAACCCTGTGCAGTGTCAGGACAAGGTCATCCAGCGCCCAGGGAGAACATGCCAAGCTGCCCCATGACTAATGCCAAGCCAAGCTGCCCCCCATAACCAATTATCTCACCCATACCTGATCATTATACATACATAGAAATTGCAGAGGTCAGGATTGGATAAATTACAAAATGCAAGGGTCAATAATGTGGAACAAACATGTGGTAGTGAATTTCATGTTAAACAGATATAGGTTACCAAAGGAGGCATCATCCCTAATGGCATAATCCAAAGAAAATAAACAAAGAATAAATTTCGCTAGTCAGTGAATATATCACTCCTTATAATACTGTGACACATTAAACAAGTGGATAAAAATAAAGTGCAATGTGGAAAACGCAGATGATGAAATCCTTAGTAAAACATGAGTCTTTGGAATAAAAAGAAAAAGGAAGAAAAATGGTCCAAGAATACGTGTATATTCCACCACCAAGTGACTGGATGCAGGATTTTTCAGTGGCACACCACATAAGTAATCAGGGACTCTTACCAAATGGTTGGGACCACCTATCTCTAGGATGGTCAAGTAGGGAAACAGAATACCCTCTGATTATCCTCTGCCTCCCAATCATCCAGGGGCAGGGGATAATCATAATAGATGAAAAGCTCCAATAGTGTAATACTATTTAAATAGGATTTATTGAAAATGAAAAGCCAAATGGCTACTTACTTTTTTACTATAATCCAAAGAAAAAAAAAGTGTGGGACTTTGTATATGCCTCCGATTGTACACAGACAGCAGTAAAAAAATTTCCAAATTTTATTAACAAATCACATTAAAGACATGATATAAGTGCATAGTAAAACAATTCATTTATTACACAAGAAGTCACAACTTCACCATCAACCAATCAGAAATATAACCAGAGTGAGATATCTCTGGTCGATGTGATGGGGACAACGCGTTTCTTCAGGACCTTACAAACCTCACTTTTATCCACGTAAGACACCAATACAGTTTAAAAACTGGAAATGAATAAAACATGAAATAAAGATCAATGATATTGAAATTAATCACAGAAGCTATCCTCACAAAAAAAGTATTAATCATTTATACAAAAGATCAATAAAATGTCTAAATCAATTTATGGAATCATCATCCACATGAGACAGAATAAAAGGTTGGATTCCAAATGAAGCCCTGGGGAGAAAAATAATCCCAGATGTAAGGTGTATGTAATATATAATGTGTAGGAGTCAAGAGTACAGAGACCAGGAGTATATACACCCTAGTGCACACCAGTACTCCCTATGCGGCATTTCACACCTACATATATATGCACACATACATACAAACACTCACATATAAATATACATAAAACCACCCATTTACAGTATCTCACAAAAGTGAGTACACCCCTCACATTTTTGTAAATATTCTATTCTATCTTTTCATGTGACAATACTGAAGAAATGACACTTTGCTACAATGTAAAGTAGTACAAAGGTGAGGAGTACAAAGACAAGTGTGTCTTGCCTACAGTTAAGTATGGTGGTGGGGGTGTCATGGTCTGGGGCTGCATGAGTGCTGCCGGAACTGGGAAGCTACAGTTCTTCGAGGGAACCATGAATGCCAACATGTACTATGACATACTGAAGCAGAGCATGATCCCCTCTCTTTGGAGACTGGGCCGCAGGGCAGTATTCCAGCATGACCACTGCCTTGCTAAAGAAGCTGAGGGTAAAGGTGATGGACTGGCCAAGCATGTCTCCTAAACCCTATTGAGTATCTGTGGGACATCCTCAAATGGAAGGTGGAGGAGCGCAAGGTCTCTAATATCCACCAGCTCTGTGATGTCATCATGGGGGAGTGGAAGAGGACTCGTGTGGCAACCTTTTAAGCTCTGGTGAACTGCATGCCCAAGAGGGTTAAGGCAGTGCTGAAAAATAATGGTGGCCACACAAAATATTGACACTTTGGGCCCAATTTGGACATTTTCACTTAGGGGTGTACTCACTGCTTTGCCATGAGGTGCCATGTTGAACTTCCAGTGACCAGTATGAGAGCGATAACACGAAATTGAACACACCTGGTCCCCATTCACACCTGAGACCTTGTAACACTAACGAGTCACATGACAACAGGGAAGGAAAATAGGCTAATTGGGCCCAATTTGGATATTTTCACTTAGGGGTGTACTTACTTTTGTTGCCAGCAGGTTAGACATCAATGGCTGTGTTTTGAGTTATTTTGAGGGGACAGCAAATTTACACTGTTATACAAGCTGTACACTCATTAATCTTCATTGTAGCAAAGTGTCATTTCTTCATGAAAATATTGTGGCATTGGGGATTATTCAGCTCAGTGATAGATGTGTTTTTCTGTAGTGAGTCCACATCAGACAGGCATTTATAGTTAAGGGCCTCGTAGCCCACATTTATTAAATGAACAAAAAAACAAAACAGTCCATAAATCCACTAAGGAATCCCACGCAGGGGTTTACATGTCATTCAAACAAAACTGAGTATGCAAGCCCACCTGGCTACTCTTTAATGGCACTGCTGTTATAGGTACTGGTAACTCAAACCACCAGATCTTCCAGGCCCACGGTCTTGGGTGCACACAACCTTGGGCTCCTTAACCTCTTGGCATCTGAGCTATAGCCAAATGACGGCCACAGCGCGGACCGAACGACGGCCACAGCGCGGACCTGAATTTCCGGGAGGCCGTCATATGACGGCCTTCCCTGTGCACGTGCCCCTGCGGGGCACGCGCTGTGATCACCGAGTCACTGAGACTCGGGTAATCCCGGCCCCATACCATGTGATCAGCTGTCAGCCAATGACAATTGATCACATGACGTAAACAAAAGCTCAGTAATCGTTTTTTTTTTCTCCTCATGCTGACAGCGCGAGGAGAAAAAAAGCCGATCACCGGCTTATCTGCAAGGGACATCGGTCCAGAAGAGGAAGAGGCACCTGCTAGTGCCACCTATCAATGCCCATGAGTGCCACCTATCAATGTCCACAAGTGGTGCCAATCAGTTCCACCTAGAAGTGCTGCCTATCAGTGTAACCGATCAGAGCCCATTATTGCCACCCATCAGTGCCACCCATCAGTGCCGCCTCATCAGCGTACATCAATGAAGGAGAAAAATTACCTGTTTGCAAAATTTTATAACAAAATATTAAATAAAAAAAAACTTTTTTAAAATTCGGTCTTTTTAAAAAATATATAAAACCGCAGAGGTGTTCAAATACCACCAAAAGAAAGCTCTATTTGTGGGGAAAAAAATTATAAAAATGTAATTTGGGTACAGTGTAGCATGACCGCGCAATTGTCATTCAAAGTGCATCAGCGCTGAAAGCTGAAAATCGGTCTGGATAGGAGGGGGGTTTAAGTGCCCAGTAAGCAAGTGGTTAAAGCTTCAAGCCCCTCAATGCACACAGCTTCTGGCTCCTTGGACGCACACAGCGTCTACCCTTACACAGAGACACTCACTAGCAGCCACTGCTCCAACTCCACCTTCCTACTTCTTCTGCTCTCACCAGCCCCTCGTTCTATGGGCTGTGTGTACCTGGGCACACACTCTGCTGGCTGTCCACAAGACCCGGACACAGGGTTGGAGATCCCGTCCCACCCAAGACTCTGAAGGATCTCCAAACTACAGAACCCCTTCCAGAAATAGCAAGATCCGGAGAAAACTGCCAGAGCAGTTTTCTCTGTTTCAAATCTACGCTCTGTAGCTCTGTAATCCGCCGATATGCAGACTCTGTGTCCACTTTACCCCATTGTCATAGGGACAGAGCCTCGCTCTGCCACAATATATAATAAAATATTTACAAATATGTGAGGGGTGTACTCACTTTTGTGAGATAATGGGTGTTATTTACGAAAGGCAAATCCACGTTGCATTACAAGTGCAAACTACAAGTGCAAAGTGTACTTGAAATTGCACTGAAAGTGCACTTGGAAGTGCAGTCGCTGTAGATCTAAAGGGGACACGCAAGGAAAGTAAAAAAAAACAGCATTTTAGCTTGCACATGATTGGATAATAAAATCAGCAGAGCTTCCCCTCAGATTTACAGCAACTGCACTTCCAAGTGCACTTTCATGTACTTTTTTTGTAAAAATATCAAAGCTTTCCATAAAATCTACAGACACGTACCTTACTGTCCTACATCCATGATTCAAAACGTACAGTATCTATTGCTTCTTTACAGATTGTAGGTCATGACACAGGAAGGAGTTGACCAGCTGACCTCATTAGCTCACCCCCTGCATCATCCACCCTCCCAGCTGCACGTTTTTTAAATGAAATGAAATGCAATCAGTGATCACCCTTCTCACTAAATACACAATCAGATTGCATAGTTGCCAACTGTCCCGGATTTCCCGGGACTTACACCCCATTCCCGAATTTTTGGTGTCCCAGGAAATGTCCCGAAAAATCTGGTTTTTGATTTTTGCCGCCGCCCGCCACTGCTAGAGGTCTGCAGCCGGCAGAGACATTGTCTCCGCCGGCTGCCATCTTGAAGAAGCTCAGGAAGACGGGGGGGCTAGACGGAGCTCCTCCATCGCCGCCCACCCTCCGCCCCGCCTCACCCCACCTACCCCCGCCCCGCTGCCAATCTGTTATAGAAAGGGGCGGGGGTTTTGCCATGTGGTATTTCACAAGAGTGACACCGGCGGACACCTCTGAGATAGGGGAGGGGAGGGGGGGGCGCGCGCACTGATGTGGGAATTTGTAAGGGGGGCTCTGCCAGGGACTTATGATGTGAGGGGGGCTCCGTTGGGGACATCTGATGTAAGGGGGGCTCTGCTGGGGACACCTGATGCAAGGACGGACTCTGCTGGGACATCTGACGCAAGGACGGATGGCTGGTGGCAGGTGACGTGGCTGGTGACACACTCGGGGCTCCCACTGATTCTGCATTATGGTGAGTTGAATGATTTCATTTTATATCACAATGTAATAATAGAAATAATGCACTTCAATCATCCTGACACCATAACAACCATGGTGCCGGGATGATTGAAGTGCTAACACCAGGTGTTTGGAGTATCTTTATCTGCTGATTGTTAAACTTTTCTAGAATACACATATTTTTATTGTGTAGGATCTGGGGCTGCTGTCCCGTCATCTCCCTCTCCCCCTTTCCCTCTCCCCCTTTCCCTCTCCATCCCAGACTCTAACCACACCCTCTTGAGCCATGCCTATTTAAGCCACGCCCACTATGACGCATAAACCACGCCCATTTTCGCCATGGCGCACTAAGCGCGCCGCACTTGTATATTTTTCCTAACGCACGCCTACAAACAAATGCCCCTCCCCCTAATTATTGAACAGCTCCGCCTACAGCCACAAAAGTGTCCCACATTTTTTTTTTTACAATGTTGGCAACTATGCATAGTGTATGGCCCTCTTTATACAAGTACATAGAAGGGAGGGAACAGAAACACTCAGCTGTCACATCTCTAATGCGTTTTGGAGTATTTTCACTCATCACACATAGGGCAGCCCATCCACCTGAATGTGCTGCCCTACACACAGCAATCACCCCAAAGAAGCTTCAGAACCTTTTTTTTAGAGTGGAGCTTGGTTGCGTTTTTGGTGCAGCGAATTTCTGAAATGCAAGGAAATACAAAGATATGAACGGAGCCTCATTGTTCTTGTGTTAACGCACCAATTTCACTTTCAGGCCCCATTCACATCTAGCATAGTGGGAGCGAACGTTTTGTGGCTCGTTCTTCCTGTGACACGCATAGGGCAGCCCATTGATTTAAATGGGCTGTGCTATATGTGGCTTATGGGACATGTTGGCGTTTTGTGGGTTGCGTGTTTTTTACTGTGCGTTTTGCAGCATTTGCCATTCTTTTTTTCACATGGCAAAATGTGTGTTTGCTTCTGTGTTTGGTGTGCCGTTACCAATGAATGGCACTGTAAGTGCAACTAGTACTTTTAGTTGTATAAAGGTGGCCATACACTATACAATCTGATTGTACAATCTCCTTTTAGATTTACCAAATTTTTATAATAGGAATCTAGCCAATCACTCTGTATCCAATCAGGCAGGCCCTTACACTGCATAATTGATGGCAGATCTAAAAAACACGCACGCACAGTAAAAAACTGGCTGCCCTGTGCATGTCACAGGAAAAATGAGACACATGCTAGATGTGAATGGGGCCTTAAAGTGGAATTGGTGCGTTAACACAAGAACAATGAGGCTTCGTTCACATCTGTGCGTTTCCTTGCATTTCAGAAATGTACCAAAAATGGCAGTAAAAAACGCACCAAGCTCCACTCTAAAAAATGTTCTGAAGCTTCTTTGGGGCGATTGCTGCATGTAGGACAACCCATTCAGGTGGATGGGCTGCCCCAAGTGTGATGTGTGAAAATGCTCCAAAACACCCCCACCTCGCTAAAAAAAAAACCACGCATGTGGGAATGTGAGTTCCCGCTATACAGAGATGTGAACGGGGCTTGACAGCTGAGTGTTTCTGTCCACTCCCTTCTATGTACTTGTATAAAGATGCCCATACACTATGCAATCTGATTGTGTATTTAGTGAGAAGAGTGATCACTGATTGATTGCATTTTATTTAAAAAACGTGCACCTGGGAATGTGAGGGTGGATGATGAAGAGGGTGTGTTCTAATGAGATCAGCTGGTCAACTCCTTCCTGTGTCATGACCTACAGTCTGTGAGGACGTAAGACAGAAGCAATAGATTGGTATATAGGGGAGCTGGAATTTAGAAAAAAAAAGGTGAACGTAGCCTTTAACCCCTTCCCGACCGGCGCACGCCGATGTATGTCGGCAGAATGGCATGGCTGGGCAAATGGGCGTACCTGTAAGTCCCATTTGAATTCCCCGCCGTGCCATTGCGTGCGCGCCTGCCGGGATCTCCGTGAGTCAGGTTGCTGTCCCGCGGACTCGATCATCGCGGGAATACCCACAATCGCCTCACGGAGAGGACGAACAGGGAAATGATGATGTAAACAGCATCTCCCCGTTCTGCCTAGTGACAGGCTCACTGATCTCTGCTCCCTGTCATCGGGAGCAGAGATCAGTGTAGTGTCACAGCTAGCCCATCCCCCCTACAGTTAGTAATCACTCCCTAGTACTGACTTAACCCCTCCCCGCCCCCTAGTGGTTAACCCCTTCACTGCCAGTGTCATTTACACAGGAATCAGTGCATTTTTATAGCACTGATCTCTGTATTAAGGACAATGGTCCCAAAAATGTGTCAAAAATGTCCGACATGTCCGCCATAATGTCGCAGTCACAATAAAAATCGCTGATGGCCGCCATTACTAGTAAAAAAAAAAAAATAATAAAAATGCCATAAAACTACCCCCTATTTTGTAAACGCTATAACTTTTGCGCAAACCAATCAATAAACGCTCATTGCGATTTTTTTTTTTTTTACCAAAAATATGTAGAAGAATACGTATCGGCCTAAACTGAGGGAAAAAAATGTTTTTTTATATATTTTTTGGGGGTATTTATTATAGCAAAATGAAAAAATATGCGTTTTTTTTCAAAATTGTCGCTCTTATTTTGTTTATAGCGCAAACAATAAAAATTGCAGAGGTGATCAAATGCCACCAAAAGAAAGCTCTATTTGTGGGGAAAAAAGGACGTCAATTTTGTTTGAGAGCCATGTCGCACAACCGCGCAATTATCAGTTAAGGCGACGCAGTGCCAAATCGCAAAAAGTGCTCTGGTTAGGAAGGGGGTAAATTCTTCCGGGGCTGAAGCGGTTAAAGACCTGACATATATGACTTATGACATATATGATACCATAGTGCCATCTTGAGGTTGAATTGGAGAATGTTTCTCATATTGAAACTCAGTATTGTGAAAGGGTCCACACCCATGTGGGGATGGTAAATTTTCCAAATAAAAGGTTGTCAGACATAAGCTGACAAGAGGGCTCTGTAATGACTTAACAGGAAGTTCTGTGCAAGCCAGAAGAAACTATACCTGAAGACGTTTTCCCCTGATCTCCAGCAACTGCTTAACCACTTCAGCCCCGGAAGGATTTACCCCCTTCCTGACCAGAGCACTTTTTACAATTTGGCACTGCGTAGCTTTAACTGCTAATTGCGCGGTCATGCAATGGTGTACCCAAACGAAATTTGCGTCCTTTTCTTCCCACAAATAGAGCTTTCTTTTGATGGTATTTGATCACCTCTGCCATTTTTATTTTTTGCGCTATAAACGGAAAAAGACCGAAAATTTTGAAAAAAAATGATATTTTCTACTTTTTGTTATTAAAAAAATCCAATAAACTCAATTTTAGTCATACATTTAGGCCAAAATGTATTCGGCCACATGTCTTTGGTAAAAAAAAAGTCAATAAGCGTATATTTATTGGTTTGCGCAAAAGTTATAGCGCCTACAAACTAGGGTACATTTTCTGGAATTTACACAGCTTTTAGTTTATGACTGCCTATGTCATTTCTTGAGGTGCTAAAATGGCAGGGCAGTACAAAACCCCCCCAAATGACCCCATTTTGGAAAGTAGACACCCCAAGGAAATTGCTGAGAGGCATGTTGAACCCATTGAATATTTATTTTTTTTGTCCCAGGTGATTGAGTAATGACAAAAAAAAAAAAAAATTTACAAAAAGTTTCCACTAAATGATATATTGCTCACACAGGCCATGGGCATATGTGGAATTGCACCCCAAAATACATTCAGCTGCTTCTCCTGAGTACGGGGATACCACATGTGTGGGACTTTTTGGGAGCCTAGCCGCGTACGGGGCCCCGAAAACCAAGCACTGCCTTCAGGATTTCTAAGGGCGTAAAGTTGTAATTTCACTCCTCACTACCTATCACATTTTTGAAGGCCATAAAATGCCCAGATGGCACAAACCCCCCCAATTGACCCCATTTTGGAAAGTAGACACCCCAAGCTATTTGCTGAGAGGCATGTTGAGTCCATGGAATATTTTATATTTTGACACAAGTTGCGGGAAAGTGACAATTTTTTTTTTTTTGCACAAAGTTGTCACTAAATGATATATTGTTCAAACATGCCATGGGCATATGTGGAATTACACCTCAAAATACATTCAGCTGCTTCTCCTGAGTACGGGGATACCACATGTGTGGGACTTTTTGGGAGCCTAGCCGCGTACGGGGCCCCGAAATCCAAGCACTGCCTTCAGGATTTCTAAGGGCATACATTTTTGATTTCACTCCTCACTACCTATCACAGTTTTGAAGGCCATAAAATGCCAAGATGGCACAAACCCCCCCCAAATGACCCCATTTTGGAAAGTAGACACCCCAAGCTATTTGCTGAGAGGCATGGTGAGTATTTTGCAGCTCTCATTTGTTTTTGAAAATGAACAAAGACAAGAAAAACGTTTTTTTTTTTTTTTTCTTTTTTCAATTTTCAAAAGTTTGTGACAAAAAGTGAGGTCTGCAAAATACTCACTATACCTCTCAGCAAATAGCTTTGGGTGTCTATTTTCCAAAATGGGGTCATTTGGGGGGGGTTTGTGCCATGTGGGCATTCCATGGCCTCCGAAACTGTTATAGGCAGTGAAGAGTGAAATCAAAAATTTACGCCCTTAGAAAGCCTGAAGGC
Organism: Aquarana catesbeiana; assembly: GCF_042186555.1. Lineage (NCBI taxonomy): Eukaryota > Metazoa > Chordata > Amphibia > Anura > Ranidae > Aquarana > Aquarana catesbeiana. Next base: position 86,131,156 of record NC_133332.1, read on the forward strand.
GGGGCTTGGTTTTCGGGGTCCCGTACGCGGCTAGGCTCCCAAAAAGTCTCACTCATGTGGTATCCCTGTACTCAGGAGAAGCAACAGAATGTATTTTGGTGTGTAATTTCACATATTCCCATGGCATGTTTGAGCAATATATCATTTAGTGACAACTTTGTGCAAAAAAAAAAAAAAATTTGTCTTTTTCCCGCAACTTGTGTCACAATATAAAATATTTCATGGACTCGACATGCCTCTCAGCAAATAGCTTGGGGTGTCTACTTTCCAAAATGGGGTCATTTGGGGGGGTTTTGAACTGTCCTGGCATTTTATGCACAACATTTAGAAGCTTATGTCACTCATCGACCACTCTTCTAACCACTTGAAGACAAAGCCCTTTCTGACACTTTTTGTTTACATGAAAAAATTATTTTTTTTTTGCAAAAAAATTACTTTGAACCCCCAAACATTATATATTTTTTTTAAAGCAAATGCCCTACAGATTAAAATGGTGGGTGTTTAATTTTTTTTTTTTCACACAGTATTTGCGCAGCGATTTTTCAAACGCATTTTTTGGGGAAAAAACACACTTTTTTAAATTTTAATACACTAAAACACACTATTTTGTCAAAATGTTTGATGAAATAAAAAAGATGATCTTAGGCCGAGTACATGGATACCAAACATGACATGCTTTAAAATTGCTCACAAACGTGCAGTGGCGACAAACTAAATACATTTTTAAAAGCCTTTAAAAGCCTTTACAGGTTACCACTTTAGATTTACAGAGGAGGTCTACTGCTAAAATTACTGCCCTCGATCTGACCTTCGCGGTGATACCTCACATGCATGGTGCAATTGCTGTTTACATTTGACGCCAGACCGACGCTTGCGTTCGCCTGCGAGAGCAGGGGGGGGCAGGGGTGCTTTTTTTTTTTTTTTTTTTTTTTTGCTTTTTTATCTTATTTTTAAACTGTTCCTTTCATTTTTATTTTTTTTTAATCATTTTTATTGTTATCTCAGGGAATGTAAATATCCCCTATGATAGCAATAGGTAGTGACAGGTACTCTTTTTAGAAAAAATTGGGGTCTATTAGACCCTAGATCTCTCCTCTGCCCTCAAAGCATCTGACCACACCAAGATCGGTGTGATAAAATGCTTTCCCAATTTCCCAATGGCGCTGTTTACATCCGGCGAAATCTAAGTCATGAAATGCTCGCAGCTTCCGGTTTCTTAGGCCATAGAGATGTTTGGAGCCATTCTGGTCTCTGATCAGCTCTATGGTCAGCTGGCTGAATCACCGGCTGCATTCTCAAGTTCCCTGTTAGGACAGGAGAGCCAGGGAAAAACATGGAAGACGGTGGGGGGGGGCATTCCCTCCCACTGCTTGTAAAAGCAGTCTAGAGGCTAATTAGCCGCTAGGATTGCTTTTACAAGAAAGCCGACCACTGGCTGAAAAGAATGATACCAAGATGATACCTAAACCTGCAGGCATCATTCTGGTATAACCACTCAAAGTCCAGCAACATACCAGTACGTTGCTGGTCCTTGTTGGGCATACATTGTAAACTTTTTTTTCATGCAGCCTGTGGGCTGAACGAAAAAAAGATATTGATCGGTGGGTATGCCCACCATTAGAATACCTCCCTTCATCCACCCACTTCTAATGATGGGCATACATGCACCGTATATATATGCCGAAGCATGGGGGCATCCTCCCGCAAAAGGCAGGAGCAAATCGCTCCTCCACCCACTGCTGCCCCCACGCTTCGGCTTATATGCTGAAGTATGTAACTGTGGTGGTGAAATCACCTCCGACAGCGCTGGAGTCACGGCTTTATATATCGTGGGAGCAAACGCTGTTGCTGTCAAGATAAATAAATCCGTGCTGCAACTGAATGGCGTACCTGCTAAGCAAATGATGGTTAACAAAAAAACAAAGTAACATTACAGTATAACAGTAATACTTACCATACCTGCAAAGCAAAATACAAAAAAAAACATAGTAAAAAATAAAACATTTAACGCAACCTGTGCCTACCTAAAAAATATTTATGCCGAAGCATGGGGGCATCCTCCCGCAAAAGGCAGGAGCAAATCGCTCCTCCACCCACTGCTGCCCCCACGCTTTGGCATATATGCTGAAGTATGTAACTGTGGTGGTGAAATCACCTCCGACAGCGCTGGAGTCACGGCTTTATGTATCGTGGGAGCAAACGCTGTTGCTGTCAAGATAAATAAATCCGCTCTGCAGCTGAATGGCGTCCCTGAAAACAAAAAAGTGGTTAACAATAAAAAAAACTAAGTATTAAAAAATTGCATACCTATAAAGCAAACATGATAAAAGCATAACAATAAAACATTGCAGTATAGAATGCAGAACAATAGAGAGAGAATAGAGAGAGAACAATAAAACAACAACAACTATTTTTGGTTTTTTTATTTTATATATTTTTTTGTGGTTTTTTTTTTTCTTTTTTTTTACTTTTTTTTGTTTTTTTTACACTTTTTTTTGTAACTTTAACTTTTTTAACTGGTACCAGGTTTGGGTCTCTCAAAATGCGACAGCATCTTGGGAGACCCTGTGGAAGTGTGCCTAGTCTGTGCAGTGCTGTACCGTACGCTAATACTTCACTAATGTATGGTAGCGTTCAAAACATTCACCAATGCAAAGACCAGGATTGCCAGGACAGAGGGGACAATAATACCGGGTGTCACGCCTAAATCCGCGCTTGCTGCAGACACGACATCTTTTTTGGGGGGTTCGTTGGGTAGGGGTACTCGGGAGGGCATAAAGAAAATGCCTCTCATGCAGCCGGCTTACTGCATTTGGTTGGGGATGGTGAGGTAGAGCACCGTCTGGATACAGAAGGGCTCTGACGATCTCTTCCTGGAATTTAAGGAAGGATCCAGTCTGTCCTGAAGCTCTGTATAGCACATAAGCATTCAGCAAAGCCAATTGAAATAAATAAACAGACACTTTTTTGTACCAGCGTCTGGCCTTACGGGCAATTAGGTACGGCGCCAACAACTGGTCGTTGAGGTCCACCCCTCCCATATTAAGGTTATATTCGTGGACACAGAGGGTTTCTCCACAACACCAGTCGCCGTAGGAATTTGGACCATCGTGTCTGCATGAAGGGAGGTGAGAACGAAAACATTCTTCTTATCCCTCCACTTCATAGCGAGAAAATTATTATACTTCAAGCAGGCTCTCTCCCCCAGCCTAAGACGGGAATCTACAAGCTGCTGGGGAAAGCCCCGGCGATTAGGTCGCACGGTGCCACATGCTCCAATCTGATGATCAAAAAGGTGGCTAAAAAGTGGCACGCTCGTATAATAATTGTCCACGTACAAGTGGTACCCCTTTCCGAATAAGGGTGACACCAAGTCCCACACTATCTTGCCAGCACTTCCTATGTAGTCAGGGCAGTTTGTCGGCTCTACATGACTATCTTTGCCCTCGTAAACCATAAAACTATATGTATAGCCTGTGGCCCTGTCACAGCGCTTATACATCTTGACCCCGTATCTGGCACGCTTGCTGGGAAGGTACTGTTTGAATGACAAGCGGCCAGAAAATTTAACCAGGGACTCATCAACGCAGACAACTTGATGGGGAGTAAACAAGTCTGCAAAACGTTGGTTGAAGTGGTTTACGAGGGGCCGAATTTTGTAGAGCCGATCGTATGCAGGGTCTCCACGAGGACGACAGAGTTCATTGTCGTTGAAGTGCATGAACCGCAAAATCTGCTCGTATCATGCCCTGGCCATGGAGGCAGAGAACAAGGGTGAATGGTAAATTGGGTCAGTGGACCAATATGACCGCAACTTACTCTTTTTATTCAACCCCATGAGGAGGGAAAGGCCCAGAAAGATCTTAAATTCAGAGACCGTAATTGGTCTCCAATCTCTGGCAAGGGAGGACTGGGGATTAGCGGCGATGTATTGACCAGCGTATAAATTGCTTTGGTCCACAATAGATCTATAGAGATCTTCGGTGAAAAACAGCGAATAAAAATCCAGTGGCATAAAGTCAACTGTTTCCACCTGAATTCCGGGTTGGCCAGTGAAAGGGGGAAGTACGGGTGCTGCAGAAGTGGTGGGTACCCAATTCGGATTGGCAAATGCAGCAGGAAGGGCACTATGGGCACGACGGGCCTGTGTTCGTCTTCTTGGTGGCAGCGGGACACTACTTGTGCTTGCCACCTCGCCAGCTTGAACTGCACTTATGGGACTCGCCACGTCACCAAGTGTTACTGCAGTGCTGGATGTACGACCAGGGTGTACTAGGCCGCTGGTGCTTGCCAGTTCACCAGAAGGAATAGCGGCACTAGTAATTCTCTGCTCCATACGAGAGCCCTGCGGTTCTTGCACTTCAAGGACAGAATAAGTTCGGGGTCTGGTACACCTGACCTTAGCAGGGACCACAACTCCGTCGTCAGAGCTATCTGTCATGGAGCCGCTGTCCTCTACAGGATCGTATTCTGAGCCTGAATCTGACAGATGAGTGACTTCCTCTTCACTATCTGTCATGCTCAGAAACCTGTAGGCCTCTTCACTAGTGTACCTTCGATTTGCCATTTTGGGCTCTAAATTTAGGGGTACACTAGTGAGACTCACAGGCAAAAAAGCTCCTGACTGTCAGCGACTGATTCAAAACGCTATCAAAAAACTGTTAGCGATCGCAGGGATCAGGCCTGACTCAGCGAACGCTGCAGTTATGTGTGCTTAGTGTTTTGTAAGTGTCAGTTATCGATCGATACTGCACTTGGGTGGGCGGGGCTGGGCTGGGCTGGGCTGAGGGGCAAAACGCAGGTGCTAGCAGGTATCTGGGCTGATCCCGCTAACACTGCATTTCAGGGAACCCTAAACTGCTGGGGAGTATAGATCTGATCGGATCAGATATCGATCCGTTCAGATACTATAGCACTAAGGGAGGAGTATGCTGCGTGCGTGGGTTTTAGCGGTACTGGCGCTAACCTGACGCTGCCTGGGGCGACGCAGACCTTATCTGATCCTAAAAACTTAACTTCTATCACCGCCGGGCAATTAGGGGGTTAAACCTTTATAAGGTAATAAACGGCGGGTGCCCTAAAACTATAATAAACTATAATAAACTGTAATAAACTATAATAAACTACAAAAAACAAACTATCTAACCAGCGTCACCCGTAACACTTATACGGTGATCGCTGGTGAAAGGGTTAACTAGGGGGCAATCAGGGGGTTAAAACCTTCAGCAGGTAGTATATGGGGGTCCCTGTCCCTATAAAACACTGACAGCGAACCTATATACTTACCTCCCTAAACTAGCGTCACCTGTGTCACTAATACAGCGATCAGAAAAACGATCGCTTAGCGACACTGGTGACGGGGGTGATCACGGGGTTAACCTTTATTAGGGGGGGTTAGGGGGGTACCCTGGACCTAAAGGGGGGTACCCTAGACCTAAAGGGGGCTAACCTAACTGCCCTAACACTTATAACTGACACAAACTGACACCAATGCAAAAAAAAAAAAAACACTACTATTGGTGTCAGAGTGACAGGGGGTACAGGGGGGTGATCGGGGGGTGACAGGGGGGTGAAAAGTGTGCCTGCGTGTTCTACTGGAAGTGTAGTGTTGGTGCACTTACTTGGATGTCTTCTCTCCTCGGCGTCGGATCAAAAAGACCGGCTCCAGGAGAGATGACATCACTTCCTCTCCCTCTGTTTACATTACAGAGGGAGAGGAAGCATTTGATTCGCTGGGAGCGATCGGGAGGGGGTGGCCATCAATGGATGGCCTCCCCCTGACTCCTCATCGCCCGCGAACAAGAGCCGACCGCCTACGGCACCGGGGGGGTCCGATCGGACCCCCCGCCCGCGGGAAGGCATCACGTATCAGGTACGTGATTTTGCCTGCCCGTGCCGCTCTGATCACGTATATAGGCATGAGACGGTCAGCAAGTGGTTAAAGGCTTGGGTCCTTGTTGCCTACAGAGATCATGAACCCACTCTTTTCAGTGTATTTCTATAGACCATAGGCTGCTTATTTGCTATTCTGCATGCTGGAAGTGCACACCTAGCTGCACTTGTTCGTAGCATTCCATATGCGCAGTATATCAGACTAAGAAGAAATCACACACATTTGTCAGATTTCAGATATCAGGCTAATCTTCTGAGCCAACAGTTACTACAGAGAGGAATCAAGAAATCCCTTTTATGGAAGGCTTGCAACAGAGCCCTTAAACAACCCCGTAATGTACTTTTGTATACATCTAATACCAAGTAAAATACCTCCACCATGAGATTCATCACCAAATTCTCAGGTCAGCAACAACTCAGGAACATTCTATCAGATCACTGGCATTTGCTATATCATGACCCTACTCTTAGGAAATAGATTCGTGATCACCCAGAGATCACCTTTAGATGTGCCACCCCACTCCGGGATAGGCCATTGTGTATCCATCACACTCCTGCCCTGAGAAGGGAGGCACATGCTAGAGGATCTACAAATGTGGTCATTGCAATTTCTGTCCATGGATCTCCACTGGCTCCCATTTTGTACTCCCAAACGGAGAGACTTTTTACCCCAAATGTGTGCCAGACTGTAACACCCAAGGAGTGATATATCTGATGTTGTGCAAATGCGGGGCCTTTTACGTCGGAAAAGCCATCTGCCAATTTAATCAGAGGCTCAATGACCACATATATTATTCAGCTAATAGCAAAATGTTCACCCCTGTGAGCAGACACCTTGACCTGTACCACAAATTTGACACGTCCTTTGTCACATTCCTGGTCAAGGAGGTTGTTTCCCAGGACCCTAGGGGAGGGAATTGGGACAGACGAATATTACAAAGGGAAACCCTATGGATAGAGAGTTTGAATGCTACCTACCTACCGGGAATTAATGAGGTCCAATCATATAAGTCTTTTCAATAAAATATGTGTTTCTAGGTAGGTTTGTTCCTGTATGTATAAATGTTTTCAGACTTATTGTAGATTCCTTCTGCTATAATTACTGGTGTCTTGAGCTATTTCTAATGCCCCGTACACATGGTCGGATTTTCCAATGGAAAATGTCCGATCGGAGCGTGTTGTCGGAAATTCCGACCGTGTGTGGGCTCCATCGGACATTTTCCATGGGATTTTCCGACACACAAAGTTGGAGAGCAGGAGATAAAAATTTCCGACAACAAAATCTGATCACGTCAATTCCGACCGTGTGTGGCCTGTTCCGACGCACAAAGTGCCACGCATGCTCAGAAGAAATTCCGACACAGAACAGCTCGTTCTGGTAAACTTAGCGTTCGCAATGGATACAGCACTTTCGTCACGCTGCAATGTTAAAAATGGTTTAATACAGCGCACTCTGTTCTTCTTTATAATGTGACAAGAATAAAGTAGTTTTGCTGCTCATATTCACACACACTTCTCACAAATTTTTTTGTTTTGTTTTTTTATTGGGATTCCCTGAATATATTGTTATTTGTCACATCTGACAGAATGTTTTTTTTTTTTTTATTTTTTTTTTTGGATTTTCAGCCATTTTTGGTTTTGATTTTATGTTTGTATTTTTTCCAAGGCTGATCTTTGTTTAATGTTGTTTTTAGTTTTACTCCAGACTATTGTTGTGTGTGTTTTGTGTGTCAAGTAGGGATGAGCTTCGTGTTCGAGTCGAACCCATGTTCGACTCGAACATCGGCTGTTCGCCCGTTCGCCGAATTGCGAACGATATGGGCCGTTCGCGCCAAATTCGTGTGGCGCGTCACGGCCCATAATTCACTGCGGCTTCGCAGTGCATTGCTGGCTGATGATTGGCCAAGCATGCACTATGACCCGCATGCTTGGCCAATCACAGCGCCGCCTGAACAGAGAGCCATAATTGGCCAAAGCCAAGGAGGCTTTGGCCAATTATGGCTCAGGGGATTTAGTACACGCCCCACACTATATAAGGCCGCCTGCACGGCGGCCCTGTGTAGTGTGTGTTCCGGCATTCATTAAGAGAGAGAGAGAGACAGACAGTGACATTTGATTTGAGTTAGATAGATTAGGCAGAACAGTCAGTCAGTTAGCTGCACTTACAGTGTATTGTGTATATATATGCATCCCAGGTGTTGCATATATATATATACACTGTATTCAGTTTAGCTAGATCCGTTCCTGTTATCTTCTAGACTATTTACATTTAGTGCAGTGCGTCCTGCTCACAGTGTTCAGCTAGATCCGTTCCTGTTATCTTCTTACTGACAGGCAGGCTTGTCTTGTTACAGTATATACAGCTACCTGAAGAAAATTACTGGTGTTCTTTTGATCCTATTAGTACCACAGTCAGGCAGCTAGACTATTTACAGTTAGTGCAGTGCGTCCTGCTCACAGTGTTCTGCTAAACCTACAAGTTAGTGGGGTGCGTCCTGCTCACAGTGTTCAGCTAAACCTACAAGTTAGTGGGGTGCGTCCAGCTCACAGTGTTCAGCTAAACCTACAAGCTAGTGGGGTGCGTCCTGCTCACAGTGTTCAGCTAGATCCGTTTCTGTTATCTTCTTACTGACAGGCAGGCTTGTCTTGTTACAGTAAATACAGCTACCTGAAGGAAATTGCTGGTGTTCTTTTGATCTTATTAGTACCACAGTCAGGCAGCTAGACTATTTACAGTTAGTGCAGTGCGTCCTGCTCACAGTGTTCAGCTAAATCTACAAAAGTTAGTGGGGTGTGTCCTGCTCAGTGTTCAGCTAAACCTTCAAGTTAGTGCGGTGCGTCCTGCTCACAGTGTTCAGCTAGATCCGTTCCTGTTATCTTCTTACTGACAGGCAGGCTTGTCTTGTTACAGTAAATACAGCTACCTGAAGAAAATTGCTGGTGTTCTTTTGATCCTATTAGTACCACAGTCAGGCAGCTAGACTATTTACAGTTAGTGCAGTGCGTCCTGCTCACAGTGTTCTGCTAAACCTACAAGTTAGTGGGGTGCGTCCTGCTCACAGTGTTCAGCTAAAGCTACCTGTAGAAGGTTGGTGGTGTTCTCATACTACAGGCAGGCAGTTGATTTTGCTAGCTGCAGTATCAGTACATATATCCCAGCTTAGTGCAGCTACAGGCCATTAGTATGTCTGGAAGGCCAAGAAGGAGAGGCAGACAGTCACAAGCCAATAAGAGGGCAAGCAGGCTCTGTGTCAAGTGCTGGTCGTGGAGACAGTGCATCCTCATCAGCACGTGGCCATGGGACACGCTTGGCCTTTTTTTCGGCAGCTGGCCATGTTGAGCCGCAACATGCGGAAGACTTGGTCGAGTGGATGACCAAGCCGTCCTCATCCTCCTCATCCTCTCTCACCCATGCCCAGGGTACTTTGTCTGGCAAAGCAGCGGCCTCTTCCCTCGGCTCAATGTCATCAGTGACTCCTTCCCTAGCCCCACCATGTCCTCCTGAGGAGTCCCTCGAACTGTTTGACCACAGTATTGGGTACATGCTCTAGGAGGATGCCCAGCGTTTGGAAGGCTCTGATGATGATACTGAGCTCGATGAAGGCAGTAACACGAGCACGGACAGAGGGGGTGCCCAAGAAGGACAGCAATCTGGCAGTCATGCTCCCCCCTGCTGCAGCATACTGCCAGGTTTGCTCCAGTGATGAGGAGGGAGGGGATGATGAGGTCACTGACTCAACGTGGGTGCCTGATAGGAGAGAGGAGGAGGAGGAGGAGGAGGCGGCACATCACCAGCGAGGCAGGATGCCCTCCAGGGGCCAGCCTAAGGGCAGCACATTGACTGCATCACACCCCAAAGCTCCACATGTGCAGGGCGCTGCAGTCTCTGCGCGTTATTCAAAAAGTTCTTTGGTGTGGGCCTTTTTTGAGACGAGTGCATCAGATCGCACCGCTGCTATTTGCAACATATGTCTCAAGCGTATCTCGCGTGGCCAAAACATCTCCCGCTTGGGTACCACATGCTTGACCAGACATATGTTGACCTGCCATGCAGTTCGTTGGCAAGCGTATCTAAAAGACCCACACCAAAGAACAAAGAGGACCTCTGCTTGCTCCTCATCAGCTGAGATTTCCAACCCCACTAGACCTTCAGTCCTCTCTGAGACCTGCACTGAGAGGAATGAAGGTGTAGAATTAGGTGTGTCACAGCCACGTACTTGTGGGCAATCTGATTTTGGTACACCGACGTCAGATTGTACCAGGCAAATTTCCCTGCCCCAGCTGCTGCACCGCCGAAAGAAGTTTGTTCCCAGCCATCCACATGCCCAGCGGTTGAATGCTAGCTTGGCAAAATTGCTAGCACTTCAACTGCTGCCTTTTCAGTTGGTAGACTCTGCCCCCTTCCGTGAGTTTGTGGAATGTGCGGTTCCTCAGTGGCAGGTACCCAAACGCCACTTTTTCTCACGGAAGGCGATTCCGGCTCTCTACCAGCATGTGGAAGGCAATGTCCATGCCTCGCTGGACAGGGCGGTCAGCGGTAAGGTGCATATTACCGCTGACTCATGGTCCAGCAGGCATGGACAGGGACGTTACCTAAGTTTCACGGCGCATTGGGTGACTCTGCTGGCAGCTGGGAAGGATGCAGGACAAGGTGCAGTAGTGTTGGAGGTTGTTCCGCCACCACGCCTCCAAAATGCTAATGATTGTGACACACCTCTCTCCTCCACCCCCTCCTCTTCTTCTTCCTCCATGGCCTCTTCCTCGGAACCAGCGGTGCTCCGTAGTCGTTCAAGGGGCTACGCAAGTACGCAGGCCAAAAGATGCCATGCGGTGCTTGAGCTGGTGTGCTTGGGGGACAGGAGCCACACTGGGGCAGAGGTTCTGTCAGCTCTGCAGGGGCAGGTTCAGAGGTGGTTGACGCCACGCCAACTTAAGGCAGGAATGGTGGTTTGCGACAATGGCACCAACCTCCTCTCTGCCCTCCGACAGGGACAAATGACCCATGTGCCCTGTTTGGCTCACGTCCTTAACTTGGTGGTGCAGCGGTTCTTGTGCAGGTACTCGGGCTTACAGGATGTCCTGAGGCAGGCCAGGAAAGTCTGTGTGCATTTCCGCCGGTCATATAATGCCAGTGCTCGGCTGACGGACCTCCAAAAGGAGTTTAACCTGCCCAAGAACCGCCTAATCTGTGACATGCCCACCAGGTGGAACTCAACGTTGGCCATGCTGCAGCGGCTGCACATGCAGCAGAGGGCCATCAATGAGTACCTGTGCGACTATGGCACCAGGACAGGGTCAGGGGAGCTTGGTTTTTTTTCCCCATGCCAGTGGGCCATGATCAGGGATGCATGCACTGTCCTGTCACCATTTGAGGAGGCCACGAGGATGGTGAGCAGTGACAGTGCATGCATCAGTGACACTGTCCCCCTTGTCCACCTGTTGGAGCACACGCTGCGTGGAATAATGGACAGGGCACTTGAGGCAGAACAGAGGCAGGAAGAGGAGGACTTCCTTAGCTTTCAAGGCCCCCTTTATCCAGACAGTGTTCCTGCGTGCCCGCCGATCACACAGGAAGAGGACGAGGAGGAAGAGGAGGAGGAGGAGGAAGATTGTGTCAGTATGGAGGTGGAGCCTGGCACTCAGCATCAGCAGCAGTCTTTAAGGGATCAGTCCCAAGAAACACATGGACTTGTACGTGGCTGGGAGGAGGTGGCTGCGGACCATGTCATCCTTAGTGACCCAGAGGACTCCGGACCGAATGCCTCAGCAAACCTACGCTGCATGGCCTCCCTGATCCTGCAAAGCCTGCGTAAGGATCCTCGTATTCGTGGTATCAAGGAGAAGAACCAATACTGGCTGGCAACCCTCCTTGATCCACGTTACAAGGGTAAGGTTGCGGACCTTATCTTGCCATCGCAGAGGGAGCAGAGGATGAAACATCTTCGGGAGGCCTTGCAGAATGGTCTGTGCAACGCGTTCCCAGAGACTGGGAGGTTACAAACTCCTGTTTCTGGACAACGTGTTGCTGAGGCTTCGGTCAGTCAAAGAAGGAGCGGTGGAGAAGGTGGCCGTCTGACCGATGCGTTCAGACAATTTTTTGGTCCGCAGCCCCAAGGTATGATCGGTTCCAGCAACCATCGCCAGGGTCTGTTTTACATGGTGCAGGAATACCTAGGGGCAAGATCAGACTTGGACACCTTTCCCACCAAAAATCCTCTGGGTTACTGGGTCTTGAGGATGGATCACTGGCCAGAGCTTGCACAGTATGCAATTGAGCTACTGGCCTGTCCTGCATCCAGCGTTCTTTCGGAACGCACATTCAGTGCTGCTGGAGGCGTGGTAACCGATCACAGGGTGTGTCTGTCCACTGACTCGGTCGATCGACTGACCTTCATAAAAATGAATGAGTCTTGGATCACCACCAGCTACCAAGCACCTGATGCTGATGTAACCGAATAATTTTTTTTGAAATCTCAGATCCCTTCAAAGACTGCCTATGCTGATGCTGAGTGACTAACCCTGAGTAATTATCCTCTTCCTCCTCAATCATCACGCTGATAGCTTGTAAGAACATTTTTGGTTCTGGGCGCCACCACCAGTGCCTAAGGCACAATTTTTCAGCCCCTGTTTAACAGGGGCGTGTAATTACAATTTTTGATGTAATACTTTGCAGCAGGGCTCGTTCCTGCATTCCAACTAGAGTGTCTGTGAGGGTTTGCAGTGTTGTGGTACCAGCACCAGTGCCTAAGGCCCATTTTTTCTGCCCCTGTTTAAAAGGAGTGTGTAATTACAATTTTTGATGCAATACTTTGCAGCAGGGCTCGTTCCTGCATTCCAACTAGAGTGTCTGTGAGGGGTTGCAGTGTTGTGGCACCAGCACCAGTGCCTAAGGCCTAATTTTTCAGCTCCTGTTCAACAGGGGCATGTAATTACAATTCTTGATCTAATATTTCACAGCAGAGCCCTGTGAGGGCTTACAGTGTTGTGGCCACAGCAACACCTAAGGCCCAAATTTCTGCTGAGTATATAGGGCAGGACCCTACTTTCAAACAACTAACTTACAAACGACTCCTACTTGCAAACGGAAGGAGACAACAGGAAGTGAGAATAAATCTACCCCTAGGAAGGGAAATTCTCTCCTGTAAGAGTTAATATGGGAAAAACTTTTCTCCTTTCCACTGATGCTTTATCACCAATCCTTGTTTCAAAAAAAACCCCAAATTTTCAAAAAACATTTGTCATTAGGACAAAAAGTGAGGTGAAATCTTCTGAAGAGGAGCACAGACAGCAAAACAAATGTCACAGGGGTGATAACCCTTCCCTATGTTTTCCAAAAAGCTTAAAATAGATGTTTTGGCTGGAGCTAAACACGTTAAAAATGTACTAGTTCAAAATTACAAACAGATTCTACTTAACAACAAACCTACAGTCACTGTCTTGTTTGAACCGCCTGTATACTGCTGTTCAGAGTATATAGGGCCTGGTGGCCCCACACCTTTCCTTATTTTAATTTGGGTGCGGGGTTCCCCTTAATATCCATACAAGACCCAAAGGGCCTGGTAATGGACTGGGGGGTACCCATGCCGTTTGTCTCACTGATTTTCATCCATATTGCCAGGACCCGACATTACATTAAACCCGCAAGCAGTTTTAAATGAGATTTTTTCCTTTAAAAATTACATTTGGTGCAGGGACTGTTCTAAACACGGGAAACACGCGTCACTTTACAGGCATACTATAGACACCCCTCAGGTACGATATTTGAAGGAATATTTCACTTTTTTTTTTTTTACTTTAAGCATCATTAAAATCACTGCTCCCGAAAAAACGGCCGTTTTTAAAAGTTTTTTTTGCATTGATACATGTCCCCTGGGGTAGGACCCGGGTCCCCAAACCCTTTTTAGGACAATACCATGCAAATTAGCCTTTAAAATGAGCACTTTTGATTTCGAACGTTCGAGTCCCATAGACGTCAATGGGGTTCTAACGTTCGTGCGAACTTTCGGTCCGTTCGCAGGTTCTGGTGCGAACCGAACCGGGGGGTGTTCGGCTCATCCCTAGTGTCAAGTTACCACAACACCATTGATATCTTTTATTATTTAATCTCAAGAAGATTGTTTGGTGTTGGTGCCTCTTGTTAATTTCACATTGTATTTTTGAAATGTACCTGCCTCCTCACAAACCAACTGTCCTTTTTGAAGTAAAACACACATAGGCAATTATAATTCAAACAAAAATTCCTTTATTAAGGGCTCAGAACCAAACAAAGAGGGAGGCAACACTGGATCAACATGAGAAATTAGCGAAGCCTGGGACCCCCAGGGCAGACATCAATTCTTGAACATCAAAATTGGTGGCCTGAGGAGTCCATATGTAAGGGAGGGCAGTCTGGTCCAGAATTCGCAGAGATTTGGAAAGCAGCATATGACATCTGTGTCCCCAGGCTGTGGTACCACAAGAGGCTGCATCTTTTGGCCGACCAGACTGGATCCAGGGTCCTCACTTTCTGGTCTTCCTTCCATGCTGTGGCTGTGCTGTTGGAGATGTGGCAGGAGGAGGAGTAGGACCTGGAGGAGGAGGAGGACTGGGAGGACCTGGAGGAGAAGGAGGAGGAGGAGGAGGACCTGCAGGAGGAGGAGGAGGACCATCTGTGAGTTCGCAAAGGTGTGTCTGAGATGTAGTTTGGCCCCTCATACCTTTGTTAAGAGCCTCCAATATGAGCGACTCACACATGAGTTGTTGTCCCTCCTCCATCCTCTGCAGTTTAGAGGCAATGGTGGCAGCAATGTCCTCCTCCATGCTGTGTGGTGCTCCCAGGACCTCTGTAGCCCTCCAAAAGAGTCCTCTGCCAGCCTCCTCTAGGGCACTCCTCCTACTGCCACTTTCTCTTTCCAGGGGGAGGTGAGGGACCGGCATATCAGGCAGCCGGCTCGGCCCGGCCACCTCCTGGCTGAGACTTCCCTGTGTATGAAAAAGGGACATGGTTTTAGTTTTTGCTTCATCAATCACAATCCTAAATTAGTACTCCCAACTAACATCTAGTTAACATCTTTGATTGGACAAGCTGAAATATTTATAGGAATGCTATACCTGGCTCAATCTGGGCTCCTCCAGATGCGGCCTGGAAGGCCCAGGTTGGGCGTCAGAAGCCTCAGCCGGGGGGGAAGGAAGCGTGGAAGGAAGACTGGAGAGTGATGACCTGGGTTCAGTCTGGCCTGCCAGAAAATGCAGCCTGTCATAATACCACATCCTGGGGACATAGATGTCATCTGCTGCTCCGGATCTCTGTGAATCCTGGACTTTCTGGCGCTCCCTTACATATGTGCTCCTCAGGCCACCAATTAAGATCTTCAAATAGATGATGTCTGCTGTGGGGATCACCTGCTTCACAATTTCACACAATTGATCCAGTGCTGCCTTCCTCTTTGCTTGGTTCTTGTAATGTGGGTGTTTAATCTCCCACAGACATGGCAGCTCCCTTAACATATCAATGAATAGTGACATGAAGTCTTTATCTTTAACTAAGATATCCATGTTCACTGCTGAACACAACACAAGACAAAGCCTAATGTCAGACAAAACTCTCCTAATCTTGTTACAATATAGGCCTCAATCTAGAAGCAGTATAGGCACAAGTTTGTCTCTTACCTTCGTTCTTACGATCGGCGCGTCCAATGCTCCTTCCTCCGCTCACAGATCGTACATAATACGCACGTGTGTTACGCTTTATATACACTGCGCATGCGTGTAACTCCGCCCGTTCCTGACGTTCTGTCTAGTCTATTCCCCGCCCCTTTTCGTTCGGCGCAGTGGGGGAAGAGCACATGGCGGAGTCACAGCAGGTGCGTGCTAATTATAGCAACGAGAAGGAGGCGGAGGAAAGCCCAGATCCAAATACGTCCCGATCCAGAAGGAGCAGATTTAAGGCCACAAATATGTCCTTTGGGGAGATGTTGGAGATGGTCGACATCCTGAAGAAGGCCGACTATGACGGAAAGTATGGGCCTTACCCCAACCCCAATATCAGAAAGGCCAAGATCACGGCGAAAATGGTCAAAAGTCTGCACAGGAATTTCGGGGTACGACGATCGAAAGATCAGCTCAGGAAGCGGTGGTCGGACCTCAAATTACGAGAGCACGAGCAGTACCGAAAGATCCGGAGAGTGCTGCAAAAAAGTAAGTAGTTGTGCTGTGTTCATATTATTTTTGTCTTTATTACGTTCGTGCTGCTCCATATGCTTTTCTTAATTGTACAGTTTCAAATGTCAATTTTAATGTTCATGGGCCCATTATTCGTTCGTATCCAACATTTTGTTTCCCCTATAAAACACCATTGTGTTGGCCATATGCATTTTCCTACATTTTTTAAGGCCTACTTGGATGCAAAATATTTGGTTGTGTAGATGGCTTTGTTACTAGAATGAAATGTAAACTAGATTCTGTGTAAGGAGAGGACACTGAGCAGCTGTTTTCACATCTGGACACTGGAGCACTAGTGTGGGACACAAGAACACCCTTTTTATTAGGGGGGGGCACACAGGTGCTCCAGTGTATACTATAGGGGGGTCTCCATCTGTGAAGCTTGTACAAAACAGGTAAAGTATTGCAGCTTGACAAAGGCCAATAAAAAAACGACATTTTGGAACTCTGCTAAAATTGACAATTGTACCCCACTTCCAAGCAATGTTTCCTATTTATAGTTCTGCCATCAAATATCTGTGTGCTAATTATACCATTTTTGTTTTACATAGGGGAGAAAAGACTTGGAGGACACCCCTCATCCGAGGAGACCACAGACCCCTCACCTCTGGAAGAAGGTGAAATACCCCAAACACAAGCGGAGCAGGAGGAGGAAGAAGAAGTGGTGGAACTAGTCACCACAACAGGTGAGTGTCTGCGACCACAGGCTCAGGTAAGAGATGGATGTCCGCAGATTTTTGATACCTGTTTTTGTTTGGTTTCTCTCTTTTTAGGTGATCGTGATGTTAGGGCTCGAGATCCTTTCACATCTGAAAGTGCCCAGATCCTGATCGGGGAGATCATGGGGTGTAATTTAGAATTGGAAAACATCCAGAAAAAAATAAATGATGTGATAAAAAAAAATAACATCATTGATGTTTTGGGGCGAATTTAAAACCCCACAAAATCCCTTTTTTTTTGTGTGGTACAATGTTTATAATCTTTTAGCAATGTTTGGAAAAGCCTAATTTGGAGGATGCACACAGTGTGTCAACATGTGCTATCTGCCATCACGGGAGATCAATGGACGCGTTTTGGGGGTGCAACCCCTTCCTCAATAATAAAGTAGCGTTGAGGAAGGGGTTGCTCCCACAAAACACGTCCCTTGATCCCCCGTGATGGCAGCTAGCACATGTTGACATTTGTAAATTGGTGTGCATCTTCCAAATTTGGCTTTTCAAGGGGTGATTTGACCCCATCTGAACGCAATATCAAACACAGTTCCTAAATACTCATGTCTGATATTGCCTTCAAGTTTTACCATATGTGAACTTTGTAAGTTCAATTTTTTTCTCTTTCTTGTGGGTTTTACACAGGCGTGTTTTATCGTCAATGGACATTTCTATTTTTGATAATGCCACCCCAAAAATGGGTAGACAACAAACATGTTGTTTTGTTTGAAAAACCTTTTGTAAATGCACATGTGATTGTGCAGGTATTAAAAAGATTGTTAATCAAGAATGTGTGGATTATTGTCTCAACGCTACAACACTTTTGGGGTGATGTCATTGCTGCTTTTAGAGAAAATGGGGGTTATTTCCTAAGGGCAAATCCTCTTTGCACTACAAGAGCATTTTCATTGCAGTTTCAAGAGCACTTGTAGTATAAAAAGTGTATACGCCTTTAGTAAATAACAGCCAACAGTGCTTTGTATAAGGTTACACAATCACGTCATTTTCATGACTCCACACATTGCTGTCAGGGTCAGCTAAAACAAACAGAAGCAGTAAATGTCCACAAAGAATTTCTTTTTTTTTTTTTTTTATTGGAAAAAGGCTTCACAAATTTGAAGGCATATTGATGGCCCCCCTACCCGCAAAGAACTCCAGGTATCGTAACCGGACATCACGGGCACTCAGGGAGGGCAAGCCAGGACGGCCGCTTTCAAGTGCCGTCAGTGTTTCAGGTATCACTCCGGCCTCAGGCCCAACTGAGCTAGCATAGTTGGCTGAATGTTTCCTTAAAAAGTTATGGAGAATACAGCACGCCAGTATAATATGGTTCAGTTTATACTCCGCCGATGTCCGATGGTGGAGTCATCTCCACCACTCTTCGGGCTCTGGCCAGCCGGTAATTAAAAACCCTCTGTTCTGGGGTGAGAGTCCTCATCGGGAATGGCCGCATCAGGTGGTCCCCCAGCGCAAACGCTTCATCAGCAACGAACACGAATGGGAGTCCTTCCACATTGTCCTCTGGAGCTGGCAAGTCCAAGCTGCCTTTCTGGAGACGCCTGTAGAACTCCGTCTGGGCGATGACTCCACCATCGGACATCCAGCCATTCTTCCCCACGTCCACATACAAGAAGTCGTAATTAGCCGACACCACCTAATGGTGGACGTGTTTCCCATCAATTGCCCCTCCGCAGTTAGGAAAGTCCCACTGCTGGGCAAAGTGGGAGGCCACAGTCTGCCATTCCTGTGGCGTGGAAGGAAACTGTAGAGGAAAAAAAAAAAATTACTATTTTTGCACATAAACATGGCAAGCAGATTAGACACAAACATTCTGGGGCAACCTCCAGATAGCATTTATTAAGGGGAATTTAACACCAAAGTATAAGGTACGCCTATCATATTCCCCCTCCCCCCCCTCTCATGGGCCATTTCTAACATTATGGGGTGTGTGGAAATCTTGGACAGGTAACCCTCTTCACTTCATTGAGAGATGAATGCCTAAATACAGGGTATTACTTTGAACAGCCTCTCCTTAGTTACACTATTGGCAGCCCACTGGACAGGTAAGAAGTGTCATAATACAAAGATATAAATACACACTGTACACATTTGAGGACATTTGGACATTCTGCTATTACCTGCCAAGATAATAATAGGATACAAAAACTTTGAACAGTACCATTAGAAAGTATACAGGCAGGCCCTTGCACTACATGCTTTGGGGAATTCATCCATAAATCAGAGCACAAAAGAGATGAGTATAGCGTGTATGGGTTTGGCAAAGTCAGCAGATAGATGATTGAGGATAGATAGAGAATTGGGATCAGCTGACTTAGCAGTTGGGGGAGGGAGGGTTACTAAAAATGATTTGGGGACACCACAAAAAATAAGCCTCTGCCACTCTGCCTGAATTTAAAGCTAAAATAACATTGGGAAACATTTTGGGGGGTGTTTGGGGTAAAGCACTACTATGGAGCTGATAAAATACATTGTTAAGTGACTACATGAGGTGAATATAGGGGCCGGAGACCATGCTGGGGAGGTTAGTGAAGGACAATCTGTATGAAGGACCTAAAAAATTAATTACATAAAAATCCAGCATGCATGAGGACAAAGGGGACATTCACAGCATATTACAATCATGGTAATTAGGGAATGAGGAAAGAAATACAAGATATTAGCAAACATTAAATACAATAAAAGTGATATTAAAGGTTAAAAATCTTACCTTCATATACTCCTTCTGCAGGACCTGGATGATGGCAGAACGGGTCTCCGGGATAATGATCCCCAGAGCCTGGGGGGAGATGCCTGTCGAGAACTTGAGGTCCTGCAGGCTTCTCCCCATCGCCAAGTACCGCAGGGTAGCGACCAGCCTCTGCTCCGGAGTGATGGCTTGCCTCATGCAGGTATCCTGCCTGCTAATATAAGGAGTCAGTGAAGCCAACAGACGGTGAAACACGGGGTCCGTCATCCTGAGAAAGTTCCTGAAATCATCAGGATTATTCTCACGGATCTCACGGAGCAAAGGCATATGAGAGAACTGGTCACGCTGAAGCAACCAATTCTTGGTCCATGAATTCTTGGGCCTTTCCAACACTGACCCATGGTGACAATGACACCCACTGGCACAGTGTGAAACTACATGCAACACAGCCAAACTGGAACAGAGGCTAAATCTGACTATGTATGAAACAGATAACCCCACTAAATTTACCTATAAGCGGTAGATTGAAAATCTACCAGCGCTACATGTGCCTCCCACTTTTTAAGGGATCAAAAGTAATGGGACAGATTAACCGCTTCCGGACCACAGCACGCAGATGTATGTCCAAACTTTGAAGGGGGATATCGTTGTTATGGCAGCAGGTAGCTGCCATAACCCCGGTATCCCTGTTTTCGTGCGGCGGTCCGCTTTCTGATAAAAGTAGTCCCTGCGGCGGTGAAGCGTCGTCCAATGAGTTCTGAAGCATTTTGCTGAATATGAGCAGATAATATTGCCCGAAACACTTCAGAATTCATCCTGCTGCTTTTGTCAGCAGTCACATCATCAATAAATACAAGAGAACAAGTTCCATTGGCAGCCATACATCCCCACGCCATGACACTACCACCACCATGTTTCACTGATGAGGTGGAATGTTCTGGATCGTGAGCAGTTCCTTTCCTTCTCCATACTCTTCTCTTCCCATCACTCTGGAACAAGTTGATCTTGGTCTCATCTGTCCATAGGATGTTGTTCCAGAACTGTGAAGGCTTTTTTAGATGTTGTTCGGCAAACTCTAACCTGTCCTTCCTGTTTTTGAGGCTCACCAGTGGTTTACATCTTGTGGTGAACCCTCTGTATTCACTCTGAAGTCTTCTCTTGATTGTTGACTTTGACACACATACACCTACCTCCTGTAGAGTGTTCTGGCCAACTGTTGTGAAGGGTGTTTTCTTCACCAGGGAAAGTATTCTTCGTTAATCCACCACAGTTGTTTTCCGTGGTCTTCCGGGTCTTTGGTGTTGCTGAGCTCACCGGTGCTTTCTTTCTTTTTAAGGATGTTCCAAGCAGTTGATTTGGCCACACCTAATGTTTTTGCTATCTCTCTGATGGGTTTGTTTTGTTATTTCAGCCTAATGATAGCTTGCTTCACTGATAGTGACAGCTCTTTGGATTTCATATTGAGAGTTGACAGCAACAGATTCCTGATGCAAATAGCACACCTGAAATGAACCCTGGACCTTTTATCTGCTCCTTGTAAATGGGATAATGAGGGAATAACACACACCTGGCCATGGAACAGCTGAGCAGCCAATTGAATGAATGAATGAATGAATGAATTGTCCCATTATTTTTGGTTCCTTAAAAAGTGGGAGGCACATATACAAACTGTTGTAATTCCTACACCGTTCACCTGATTTGGATGTAAATACCCTCAAATTAAAGCTGAAAGTCTGCAGTTAAAGCACATCTTGTTCGTTTCATTTCAAATACATTGTGGTGGTGTATAGAGACAAAAAGATTAGAATTGTGTCAATGTCCCAATATTTATGGACCTGACTGTATATGTCCCTCCCTTTAATCCAGGCTCCAATCTAGGAACTAGAAGTCTACTTCTTATGAATAAAAGCATCTGGTAAGCATGCATTCTCAGATCATCATCACGCTTTGTAAAATATATATAATTGTGATTTATGATGTGTTAGGCGATTGTTTGTTTGATATTTTTTCATGGCAATTTCCAAGTACAATTGTTCATGATTGTTGTTTCTTTTGTAGTATTTAAACTTCATGCAACACTCTCAAAAGCTCCTGAGGAAACTCTTATAAGCGAAACATGTAGAGTAAGAAGTGTTTGCACATGATATTTGAATGATATGCAATTTTTTTGAACATTTACTGTCATTTTAAAGAAACTCTGTTTAATAAAAATGTATCTCTTTATAAATTTATTTTTATATTACTTTGGTACCTTTAAAGTCCCGCTTGCTTCCTCTCAATTGACTTTATTCATTTAATGGGATGTGGTACCTCCTACTGACCTCTCATTACCCAGTCCCAAAACTCATGACTTGTCATGGTTTGTTGCGGGCCGTGGCGTCTGGATGCTACACCAGAGGGTGCTCCCCTTTGTCTGTGCACCCTGTTGGAATGCTCTGTCCCTCTCCCCACTCTATGGGCTGGCAGACATCCTTCTGTCACCTGCGCATGCGTGTGCGGGATCACTGGGGGACATGCGTAGTTCTATCTGGCTGGGTCGGGTGACGCAGACGCCGCGGGGTGTGGGCATCCCCATTGGTATACGCATTTAAAGACTCATTAGTGAGCCATACTCTCTGACAGACACCTCCACCACTATACCTGATCATCCGACCGCAAGCTTTGTTCCAGCAACATGATTGGGGTATGTACTCTTGTATATAGCTTGTGTCTTTCCATATTGAGCTCTGCTAGTTTGCTGTGTTTTTTTGCCATCACAAATAGTATCAATATTCCTATGATGCCTTTCCTTTTCAGCAAAAATTATAAGGCCAGACCTCCTCTGTAACTCAAAACATGCAACCTATAGATTTTTTTAAGCGTCCCCTATGGAGATTTTGTAAGGGTAAAAGTTTGTCGCCATTCCATGAGCAAGCGCAATTTTGAAGCGTGACATGTTGGGTATCAATTTACTCAGCGTAATATCATCTTTAACAATATAAAAGAAAATTAAAAAAAGTGTATTTTTTCCAAAAAAAGTGTGCTTGTAAGACTGCTGAGCAAATACAGTGTGACAGAAAGTATTGCCATTTTATTCTCTAGGGTGTTAGAAAAAAAATACATATATAATGTTTTGGGAGTTCAAAGTAATTTTCTAGCAAAAAAAACTGACAGCTGAATGTAAAAAAAAATACCGGCAAAAAAAAAAAAAATTCACGAAAAAAACAGCATTAGCCCCCCCCCCAAGACCATGCCATGCCCCCAGATCCTGGCCCCCCCACCCCCATGTGAATGGGATTCAGGTACATCATACCCCTACCCATTCACCAAAAAAGCAGTGAAATGTAAAAATGTAAACGAGAGCCAGTTTTTGAAAAGTCCTTCATTAAAAAAATAGGTCCGAGCTGTCTCCTTCCTGAGCCATCTTCTCCCACCGCCGTCTCTCCCGGTGCTGTCTTCTCTCCAAACCGTCTTCTCCCACCACCGTCTTTTCCCGCCGCCCCCTTGTCCCAGAGCTGTCTTCTTCCTCGCTGCCGCTGTCTTCTTCCTCACCACCGGTTACCTGCTGGAAAAAAAAAAAGGCTGTTCTTGTCCTAAGGCTGTCTTCCTCCGTTGTGACGCCCCCCGCTGTCTGACATATCTTATATAGCCATGAGGCATAGCCATCCGATGGCATCTCCCAGAGAGCCTGCCCCCTTGTGAGGTCACATCAAAGTATCCACCCCCCCATGTTGAGGGCATGTGGCCTGGTATGGTTCAGGAGGGGGGGGCACTCGCTTGTCCCCTCCTTTTCCTGACATACCGGGCTACATGCTCATATAAGGGTCTGATATGGATTTTGGGGAGGACCCCGCGCCATTTAAAAAAAAAATTTTGGCGTGCGGTGTCCCTTTCCTAATCCATACGGTATGGTCCTGGTGAGGGACCCCACACCATTTTTTTCGTGAACATTTTTAGCCGGCAACTTTTTTTTTTACATTAAGCTGGGACATGGCGGCCAGCCTCCCGGCCCGCTCCTTAGCAACCAGCTATATACAGTGAATGTAAAAAAAACCTCAAATCGCAAAACACAAATTGTGGCAAAATTACAGTAAAAACGCAGTACTTGTGTTTTGGATGCGGGTTCATTCAAGTCTATTAAATGCAAAACGCTGCATTTTGCGGGGAAAAAAATCCCTGACCTTTCCAAAAATGCAGAGGCACAAAATGCATTGATGTGAATGTGTTCCATAGGAACCCATGTAAAATAAAATTCCCTGCATTTCTGCAAAATGCAAAAAGCATCAAAAAATGCATTTGTGTGAATCAAGACTAAGGTATAAATACTTAAAGGTTAAGTTCACCTTTAATTCAAAAATAATAAATGCACATA
Organism: Aquarana catesbeiana; assembly: GCF_042186555.1. Lineage (NCBI taxonomy): Eukaryota > Metazoa > Chordata > Amphibia > Anura > Ranidae > Aquarana > Aquarana catesbeiana. The sequence continues at coordinate 86,155,016 of NC_133332.1, forward strand.
TTTTTGCAGGTAGAAATTGTGCATTTTTTATTATTAAAACAGGAGCCTGTAAAGTATTGCACCTGCAATCAGTAGATTATGGGTGCAATGTCATGTCAGGCTCCTGCAGACAATACCTACAGCTCTGTGCATGTACCTCTGCACAGGCTGTCATTTTCAGAGACAGTGTAAATGAACTACAGGTGACTGATCCATGAGCTTGCAGGTCATTTAAAACTGCAAGTCGGTCTGCCATGGTGGTAGAAGGAACTCTACATTTACAGATTCTTGTGAATGAATGATGTGGCTATGTTGGTGACAGCAAATGTGGGGAAAAGAACCTCTGCCTGCTGTCACACTGGGGAAGGGGGGTGCTAAGGAGTAGAGGGGAGCAACTTGTTCTAAAAGGTGAACTTATCATTTAGGCTGGTACACATGCACACTTTTTTTTTTGTTCAGCCCACTGGCTTACAGATTCCTCGATCCACACAAGCGAGGTGGATGGTGGAATCCTCCATGCTGGGGCATTGTATTCTGACAGAGGCGCTCTCCGCAGTCAGAATACACTGATCAGTGTTGTAGCTATTTGTTTGCAAACCGCTAATTGAAGCAAGGTTTTCCAGCAGTCCTATTTAGCAGGAGCCGATAAAATGATCAGCTTCTGCCTAATGCCCTGTACACACGATCGGACAGTGATCGGACATTCCGACAACAAAATCCATGCATTTTTTTTTTCCGACGGATGTTGGCTCAAACTTGTCTTGCATACACACGGTCACACAAAGTTGTCGGAAAATCTGATCGTTCTAAACGCGGTGACGTAAAACACGTACGTTGGGACTATAAACAGGGCAGTAGCCAATAGCTTTCGTCTCTTAATTTATTCTGAGCATGCGTGGCACTTTGTGCATCGGATTTGCGTACACGCGATTGGAATTTCCGACAACGGATTTTGTTGTCGGAAAATTTTATAGCCTGCTCTAAAACTTTGTGTGTCGGAAATTCCGGTTGAAAATGTGTGATGGAGCCCATACACGGTCGGAATTTCTGACAACAAGGACCTATCACACATTTTCCGTCGGAAAATCTGATCGTGTGTACAGGGCATAACAGGGAGGGCTACATACATATCAAAATTTGGCTGGTCCCTACTGAACCAATTGAATTTCAATCTGTGTTTACAATCATGTGTTGACACATAAGTTATTAAAGTCCACTCTGTGAATATGGTACCATGATGACTATAATAGGCTGCTATGCCATTATGTTGTTTTATGATGTTTCAATAATATTTATCTTACTATGAAATAAAGTTTCCTTGATTTATTACAATTTACTGTTTATACATTTATTACTATGCAATACGATGCGGTCGCATTTATGGTGCATTTATTAGATATTCATATCATTACTATGTTGTGTCACCTTCCCAGCTGCATGCCTCATATAAAGTCCCAAAAATCCCCATTTCTCTGTGTTTTGTATACATTTTGGGGATGGAGGTACATTTCTGTAAATGTCCTCATATAAAGTCCCATTTAGTTAGTTTTCTTTTTTTTCACTCTGTGAATATGTGCAAAGAAAGTCTCTTGGTGTACAATATCCTTGTGTCCTCGTATTGGTTAAGCCTTGTTACATGCACCAGTCACCAGAGTCGTAATGACGAAACACATCAGGACAGGACCATATGGCAACCAGAAGTGATGACAGCACGCCATCAAGAGTGACATGCACCAAACTAAGTGAGAGTGTCAGGGCGTTGGGTGAGATGCCATTGATTGTTTGGCAATCTGTCATGTACCTTGTATTAGAGCCTAATGTTAGAAGGACTCCTCTCTTACAGCCCTGGCTCCGGGACCACTGGGGTTGCAAAAGTGGTCGCGAGAGTAGAGATGATCCACCGGAAAGACTGGACTGTAGTAGTAGCTGGAGACGGTGGTTACAAGTGTGGGTCAGCGACCCCTAGGCACTGGCAGGGAAATGATCAGGAGCAGGCTGGAGCAGAGTGAGACAAGCCGGGTAACAGGTATGTAATACAGCAGGCAGAGAGTAGTCAGCATGCAGGCAGAGGTTGGCAACTGGAGATGTACAGGTATAGCAGGGTCAAGGCAAGCCGGGTCAGGATAGGAGAAGGCAGCAGTAGTCAAACAGAGCTGGGTCAGTATAATCACAGGCAGGTACAGGATCAGGGCTCAAGTAAAGCTACAGATCAGACAGCACTGCACTAAAGCAGCTGCTGTCCTTTTAAAGGGTCATTGGCGCCAAGCCGAGATAGAGCACGCCTGCCTTCTGCGTGTTCCCGCGCACGCGCCGCTGCCCGGCCCGGCGGGCTCTCATAGGAACACATGTGCGCATGTGCAAATGCCCAAGCATCTGCCTTGCTACAGAGTATCCCTGACACAATCAAACTACTGATGTTGATGTGAACAAAGCGTGTTATGACCTATGTTTGTAAGTGCATTTTAAAGAGGGAATGGTTTTAATAGAGCTAGATTGAACAGGATTACACTATGTGGAGCTTTCTTCTTATATAAGATCAGTGTCTCCAAGATTGTTCCAGTGGTTAAGCGGTACGTACTCTGTACGAGTGATTGACAGCACTTTAAACAAAGGCGTGTTTAATTGATATATCTTGTGAGTGCAAACCCTGAGTGCAAACGTGAGGGACCCAGGTGGTGACAATCTGATGATTGGAGCATGTAACAACACTTAACCAACACAAGGATACAAGGATATTGTACACCAAGAGACTTTCTTTGCACATATTCACATGGTGGACTTTAACTTATGTGGTCAACACATGATTACCTGCCGATTGGTTGAGTCTTTGGACGGAAAGCCGTATTTTGATCATTCTTAATGCTTTTATATGTGTTATAATTGCTGTATTTGTTATAGTGGCAGATAATTTTATTTGATGTCTAAACTGGAATAATGTATCCAGAGGATTGTGTTTGATCCTCTGTATATTGGCGCTGAGTAGATTGTTTTCAGTTATCTAAAACATATCTTTTTTTAATGATTATGTATGGTAATGACTACTCCTAGTGGAGATGTCCTAAAGTTAATTCACTGATGACTGATGTGGCATTAATCTTATACAGAGCATCAAGATAACGTTATGTGACGAAATCCCTATATAAACATCTTTGCTGTGGCTTACAGTTACAACCAGTAATGATGAAAATAGATGTCACACAGCATATTCGTGCATCTTGTCATATGGATTATAGAGATAAAGAAATTGTGGCAATCTGTACAGGTGCAAACAGATGGACATGTATTTGCAGAAATGAGTAAGTAGTAAGGCAGATTGTGGCAGAGTACAGAAGGACCAACATTCAATAAAGGCTGAAGTGAGGGGGCGTGTCCGGACGTTCAGCTGAGGAGACGTGCGGGAGCCCAGCTCCTCATACACAGCGCAAATCCAGTGCCATCCGCTGCTCTAGACTGGACTGTTACGGCCGCAGAGTGCAGTTCTCTGGCCCCAGACCCCTGCTGCCTTCATCCCAGAGCACATCTGGGATTCCCTGTTAAACTGAGTCTCCCTCCAGGCCGTCGAGGCCCGCCGCCATCTTGGGGCCTACGGACGGACTGGGGATCCCCGCAGCCTGGACCCACGATCCGGAAGGTGGATGGCCAATCTGTTCATACCGGACGGCCGATCCACCTCTGAGGAACTCTCGGGATAGCCCAGCAGCACCCAGAAGGTATAGGAGCCTTCCCACAGCCACCCTCGGCATCCTGTGGCCTTCCATTCAGCCGCGGCCTGTGGGCTTGCTTACGGACGATCCCCAGGGACACAGTGAGTAGCCTATTCTACCCATCCACCTACAGTTAAGTCCCCAGAGGGTGTTAATCTACCCGATTCTCCACCACTGCTTGCCCTGGAGGAATTCTAGTGATTAAAGGCAGCGGAGTCCCCTCGCCCGGCGGCCGTCCACTAGGATACACCGCGGCTTCGGCCTGCTCCTGGAAGCCGGCGGCCATATTGGGACTCCATAATACACCCTACAGCTATCCTCTCTTCTCTCTCTTTTCCCTCAGCTACACTGCCCCCCATAAGGCATCTGGACTTGCAGAGATTGTCTCCCTCCTGCATTGCTGATGGTGAGGGAAGGTTGAGCTGCAAATTGGTGTTTCTGTCAATCTAAATAAGACACAACCTTACCTATAAGATGAATATTGTCTAAATAAATCCAAAGTCTCGAGGGGACGCAGTGAGCAAGATGGCGAACGCATAGAAGGATAGCTCTGGTCCCCGTCTCTTTATTAGTGGCTCCTACAAAAGCTAAAAGACCTTCTTTAACACCAGGAATGACATGACCACCTACCAGATACTCCCTGGCATTGCATGGGTAAGATTGGCTTCCAGAAAACGATCTATAGTGGCATTATCCCACCGCCACCTCCGTGGCCCTCTCACAGTATGGAGCGGTTCCTATACAAGCCGCAATCCCCTGCCCCGAGTGAACAGCCCGGCCAGCCGGACACAGCTGTCCCACGCACCACATTGGGAAACACTCCAATGGAGGACAACAGATCCCAGCAAACCCAGCACCCCCATTCACCCGAATACCCCACAGATGTCGTGACGGTGGCCATCCTCGATGCAAAACTAAATTCTTTACTACATGACCTGACTAGCAGCATTGCCAAAGAGGTCGGTAAAATAGCACACGAGTTACGGGGGGAAATTGACCAGTTAGGAGAACGTACCAATACTCTGGAGAATAAGTTTGATGAACTGACCCAATACGTACATTTTCTCGAGGAGGATAACGCCTCCATCAAACATACAGTCTCCCAACTCCAGTTACAACAGGAAGATTTGGAAAATCGCGAAAGACGCCAGAATCTGAGAATCAGAGGAATCCCAGAGGCGGTAAATGACAAGGAGCTACGTCCCTATCTTTTGGGCCTGTTTGTTACTCTAGCGCCCCTTATACCGGACACAGACTGGCGCCTGGACAGGGCCCATAGATCCCTTGCCCCAAAACCTCCTCCAAACGCTAACCCCAGAGACGTTATAGTTCGTTTCCACTTTTACGAAAGCAAAGAAGCTCTCACAACTGCAACACGCAACAAGTCTCATATTGACTTTAAGCAAAAACAGATCCAGATATTCAACGACCTATCCCCGATAACTCTGGCCAAAAGGCGCAGCTTTCGACCTATCACTACACACCTACAGAATTATCAGGTCCCTTACCGCTGGGGGTACCACTTGCGCTTATCCACCTCTAAAGATGGCGTCCAATATTCATTGAGAGATCTTTCTGAAAGTGAAACCTTCATCCGCAACCTGGGCCTTCCACCATTACCCGAAGAAGATCTTCCACCTCAAGCTCCGAATCCCAAGCCACTCACCACACCAGCGCAGATCTGGACCCCAGTGCGACGAAAATCCCAGAAGGCCTTTTCCACACTGCAAAGATCCAACTCCAACAGATTTCCGACCTGAAGGCTCCTTCTCATCACTATTCTTCTTGGTTGTTTACTCCATGACTAGATGACTTGTGTCATGGCCACTCGGGTGATCTCCCTGAAGTTAGGTCACTTTCTCTCACGATATAGAGAGAGTTGCCCCTCGTTGCGGGTTTTTTTTTTTTGGTTAACCTCGCGGAAAACGTTTCTTCCCCCCCTTGTTTTATTATGTTCCTACGTTCCTATATATTTTTTGCTTTTCAGGAGCCAATTTTTGTTATGTTTTTTTTGAGCTGAGACGGGGATCCCCCCCCCCTCGTCTACACCTGTAGGCTATCATGCCCCCCCCCACCATAACCCATGGCTTCTGCCTGGGTAGCCTGAAATTTTTTTTATTTTCAGGCTTTTCAAAAAAAGATTTTTTTCTTTTCTTGATCTGTTGTATTTTTTTTTTTTTTATTCATTTTTTTTCTTCTTTGTCTTTTTTTTATGCTTTTTCTTGACTTTTCAATTTACAGGTCTTCTTTTTTTTTTCCATATACGACCTTATTATGGTACTCATTGATGTATTCACAATTGTGTGTCAACCCCGAATTATGTACAGTTTTGTATGTTATAACCTAAGGATGTTCATTTACCTGTCTGCATTGTACATAACGTTAGCACTACGTCTTTCGATTAGACATGGCTCTTAAGATCTACTCATGCAATGTTAAAGGTCTAAACTCCAACGGGAAACGATGGCAAGCTTTAAAGGAATTTAGGTCCTCTAGAGCGGAGGTGATTATGATTCAGGAGACTCATTTTAAAGCTGGAGGCTCCTTTAAATTTGCCTCCAGATATTTCCCTAGAACCTATATGGCATCCGATCCTTCCGGAAAAGCAGGGGTAGCTATTCTTGTTGGACGATCTTGCCCGATACGGATACTCTCCTCCTACCTAGACCCTCATGGCAGGTTTATACTCCTGAATTGTAGTCACCTCAACACTCGATTTTCTTTAGCTAACATCTATGCACCAAATGTGGGACAAATAGGTTTTCTCACAACTGTTTTTGAAAAGTTACAACATTTCTCTCAGACTTTTATGATACTAGGAGGCGACTTCAATGTGTGCATGTCCCCGACCAGGGATAGAAGATCCCTATTCCAAATTGCCCCACAATCAGCTTCCCAGAACTCGTCTGCCTCTTTTCGTAAACTAACCAGATCTCACAATCCATTCGATACTTGGAGAGTAAAACACCCTACCCAAAAGAGTTACACATTCTATTCCCACTCTCACAAGTCATACTCCAGGTTAGATCATTTCCTGGTTACAGGCTCTCTACTTCCCTATGTAGTCTCCTCTGAGATCAACCCTATTACCTGGTCGGATCATGCACCCATTGAACTCGACATCCTGCTGACGTCAACATATACTAAAACATGCCACTGGCGTCTTAATGAACTACTGCTCAAAGACCCAATATCCCAAAACCAACTACAACAGAAACTAACTGAATTCTTTCAAATTAACGATGGATCGGTCTCGGAGATTTCCACCTTGTGGGAGGCCCACAAGGCTTTCTTTAGAGGTGAATGTATATCTGCGAGCTCCCGCTTAAAGAGAGACTCTGCAAAACTTAAAATTGACTTACTTACTCAATTGCGGAATGCGGAAAGGCGCCTGTTGGTATCCCCCACGGTGGAAAAACTAAGGATTGTTACGGCTATCCGAGACCAAATCAAGTTGTTTGACTTGCACAAAATCTCTAAATCTATGCTATGGGCCAAACAGAAATTCTATGATTTTGCAAACAAGCCGCATAAAATGCTAGTTAACAAGCTGAAGCCACGGCCCTTTCTAGCAATCCCAAACACTTGACGCAGCCTGATGGTACTCCCACATATTGTCCCAAAACTATGTCAAAAGTCTTTGGGGATTTTTATTCTAGATTGTATAACTGCTTAGGCCCAGACTCACATCCTCAATTCTCACAAACCCATTTTGACGATTTCATGTCTTCTCTAAAATTACCCAAACTCTCCGCTGAACAAATCACATCTCTCAACTCCCCGATCACTGTAGAAGAGATAGGAGAAGTGATTAAAAATTTGCCAGCCCACAAATCCCCGGGCCCTGATGGCCTTCCGTATACCTACTTTAAAACGTTCTCACAGACCTTAACACCTTATCTCCTATCTCTATACTCCTCCTTGCTTAAAGGTACCATTCCGCACTCACAGTTCCTACATGCTAACATAACGGTTTTCCCTAAACCGGGTAAAGATCCCGCATTACCAGATAACTATCGCCCCATTGCTTTATTAAATTCGGACTATAAAATTTTTACCAAAATATTAGCTAACAGACTTTCCCCTCTATTACCAGCCCTGATTCATAGAGACTAGGTGGGTTTCGTACCCACAAGACATGCTGGAGATAATACGAGAAGAACCATAGATTTTATCGATTTAATAACTAAAACTAAACGTCCCACTATAGTACTAAGCTTAGATGCACAAAAGGCATTTGATCGTTTGAGCTGGCCATTTATGTTTGCAGTCCTAGCCAAATTTGGAGTTTCAGGCCCCTTTATACAAGCCTTACGAACCCTTTATTCTCACCCCACATCTCAAGTCCAGTTGTCTTCCCACACATCACAAAGATTTACCCTTAGCAATGGCACCAGACAAGGATGCCCTTTATCACCCTTGCTGTTTATATTAAGTCTCGAACCATTAGCAGCAGCCGTCAGATCCCACCCTGAAGTCCGGGGAGTTTCTTTACGCCAACAAGACTACAAATTATCCCTTTTTGCAGACGACATCTTACTGACCATCACCCGTCCCGACACCTCCCTACCCTTTCTACATGATATATTATCCACCTTTGGAGCCTTGTCCGGTTTTAGGATTAACCAGACTAAAACAGAAGCCCTCCCAATCAATATACCCCCAGACATGCTTAGCTCTCTGCAAAACAGATTTAAATATAGGTGGTGTCAAACATGGTGGTGTCCTAGTTGCAATCTTGAAACACCCAATACGAGGACAATATGCGACCGGTCTAAACTATGTGGCATGTTCACCAATGTAAGGAGCATGGCGGACAAGATGGGTGAACTAGAGATACTGTTGTACAAGGAGGACTTGGATTTTGTGGGAATTTCAGAGACCTGGTTCAACAGCTCTCATGATTGGCTGGCAAACATTCAAGGGTATACCCTATACCGCTAGGATAGAGAGGGTAAAAAAGGGGGAGGGGTATGCCTATATATCAAGAATAATGTACAAGTGAATGTGAGAGATGACATCACTGAGGGAGCTAGGGAGGAGGTGGAATCCTTATGGGTAGAGCTCCAAAGGGATGAAGCTAAGGGGAAAATAATACTGGGAGTATGCTATAGGCCCCCTAACCTGAGGGAGGAAGTGGAGACGGATCTCCTATCACAAATTGGATTAGCAGCAAGGATGGGAAGTGTTATAATAATGGGGGATTTTAATTATCCAGACATAGACTGGGCGGAGGGAACCGTGCATTCATTTAAGGCTTGCCAGTTCCTTAATGTCTTGCAGGACAATTTTATGGGTCAGATGGTAGACGCACCAACTAGAAATAAAACATTACTGGATCTACTGATTACCAACAATACAGACCTGATCACAGATGTGGAAATACGGGGCAATTTAGGTAACAGCGATCACAGGTCAATTAGTTTCAGTATAAATCACACAAATAGGAAACATGAAGGGAACACAAAGACACTGAATTTCAAAAGAGCCAACTTCCCTACAAACCTTGCTAAAAGGCATAAATTGGGATAAAATATTGGGAACAAAGAATACGGAGGAGAGATGGGTTTGCTTTAGGAGCATATTAAATAAGGGCATTAGCCAATGTATCCCATTGGGTAATAAATTTAAAAGAGCAAACAAAAATCCTGGATGGCTTAACTCCAATGTAAAAATGCATATAAAAGCAAAGGAGAAGGCCTTCAAAAAATACAAGGTTGAGGGATCATCCTCAGCATTCAGACTTTATAAAGAATGCAACAAGAAATGTAAGGGTGCAATTAGGACGGCTAAGATAGAACATGAAAGACACATAGCGGAGGAGAGCAAAAAAAATCCCAAGAAATTCTTTAAGTATGTAAACAGTAAAAAAGGGAGGACAGACCATATTGGCCCCATAAAGAATGAGGAAGGACATCTGGTTACAAAGGATGGGGAGATGGCAAAGGTATTGAATTTATTCTTCTCCTCAGTATTCACGAGTGAATCGGGGGGCTTCAGTAACCAAAACTGCAGTGTTTATCCTCATGACACAAAACAGGAAGCACCTACATGGTTAACAGAGGACGGAATTAAAATTAGATTTGAGAAACTTAACATTAATAAATCACCGGGACCAGATGGCTTGCATCCGAGGGTACTTAGGGAACTCAGTCAGGTGATTGCCAGACCGTTGTTCCTAATTTTTACAGACAGTCTATTGACTGGAATGGTACCAGCTGATTGGAGAAAAGCCAATGTAGCACCAATATTTAAAAAGGGCCCAAAAAACATCCCTGGGAATTAGACCAGTTAGCCTAACATCAATAGTATGTAAACTCTTGGAGGGGATGATAGGGGACTATATACAAGATTTTAGTAATAAGAATGATATCATTAGCAGTAATCAGCATGGATTCATGAAGAATCGTTCTTGCCAAACCAATCTATTAACCTTCTATGAGGAGGTGAGTTGCCATCTAGATAAAGGAAGGCCCGTAGACGTGGTGTATCTGGATTTTGCAAAAGCATTTGACACAGTTCCCCATAAACGTTTACTGTACAAAATAAGGTGCATTGGCATGGACCATAGGGTGAGTACATGGATTGAAAACTGGCCACAAGGGCGTGTTCAGAGGGTGGTGATAAATGGGGAGTACTCAGAATGGTCAGGGGTGGGTAGTGGGGTTCCCCAGGGTTCTGTGCTGGGACCAATCCTATTTTTAATTTGTTCATAAACGATCTGGAGGATGGGATAAACAGTTCAATCTCTGTATTTGCAGAAGATACTAAGCTAAGCAGGGCAATAACTTCTCCGCAGGATGTGGAAATCTTGCAAAAAGACCTGAACAAATTAATGGGGTGGGCGACTAAATGGCAAATGAGGTTCAATGTAGAAAAATGTAAAATAATGCATTTGGGTGGTAAAAATATGAATGCAATCTATACACTGGGGGGAGAACCTCTGGGGGAATCTAGGATGGAAAAGGACCTGGGGGTCCTAGTAGATGATAGGCTCAGCAATGGCATGCAATGCCAAGCTGCTGCTAATAAAGCAAACAGAATATTGGCGTGCATTAAAAGGGGATCAACTCCAGAGATAAAACGATAATTCTCCCGCTCTACAAGACTCTGGTCCGGCCGCACCTGGAGTATGCTGTCCAGTTCTGGGCACCAGTCCTCAGGAGGGATGTACTGGAAATGGAGCGAGTACAAAGAAGGGCAACAAAGCTAATAAAGGGTCTGAAGGATCTTAGTTATGAGGAAAGGTTGCGAGCACTGAACTTATTCTCTCTGGAGAAGAGACGCTTGAGAGGGGATATGAATTCAATTTACAAATACTGTACTGGTGACCCCACAAAAGGGATAAAACTTTTTCGCAGAAGAGAGTTTAATAAGACTCGTGGCCACTCATTACAATTAGAAGAAAAGAGGTTTAACCTTAAACTACGTAGAGGGTTCTTTACTGTAATGCCCCGTACACACGGTCGGATTTTCCGACAGGAAATGTGTGATAGGACCTTGTTTTCGGAAATTCCGACCGTGTGTAGGCTCCATCACACATTTTCCATCGGATTTTCCAACACACAAAGTTTGAGAGCAGGATATAAAATTTTCCGACAACAAAATCCGTTGTCGGAAATTCTGATCGTGTGTACACAAATCCGACGGACAAAGTGCCACGCGTGCTCAGAATAAATAAAGAGATGAAAGCTATTGGCCACTGGCCCGTTTATAGTCCCGACGTACGTGTTTTACGTCACCGCGTTCAGAACGATCGGATTTTCCGACAACTTTGTGTGACCGTGTGTATGCAAGGCAAGTTTGAGCCAACATCCGTCGGAAAAAATCCTAGGATTTTGTTGTCGGAATGTCCGAACAAAGTCCGACCGTGTTTACGGGGCATAAGAACGGCAAGGATGTGGAATTCCCTTCCACAGGCGGTGGTCTCAGCAGGGAGCATTGGTAGCTTCAAGAAACTATTAGATAATCACCTGAATGACCGCAACATACAGGGATATGTAATGAAATACTGACACATAATCACACACATAGGTTGGACTTGATGGACTTGTGTCTTTTTTCAACCTCACCTACTATGTAACTATGTAACATCTTTGAAATACTTAGGAATTCATCTTACCCCCTCATACAATTCACTCTATCAGGCCAACTTCCCTCCTATGTTTGCAGAAATCTCAAGACTTCTAAACCTCTGGACCCCCATCCCACTCTCTCTCCTGGGCAGAGTCAACGTCCTCAAAATGTCGATACTGCCCAAACTGCTGTACTTATTCGAAACATTACCAATTCCAGTCCCAATCTCGCAGCTGAAAAATCTCCAGAGAAAGTGCCTTAATTTTATTTGGAATAATGCCTCCCATAGAATTGCCCAATCAGTAGTCTTCTCCCCCAAAAATAAAGGGGGGTTGGCTGCCCCTGACCTCATCAAGTACTACTACGCTTCCCACTTCAGGGTATTGACTACCTGGACCTCAATGAAAGCTCCAAGTAGGTGGGCTGAAATTGAAATGGGGATCACGGCTCCAGTACATCCCTGTTACCTGTTATGGCCTTTCTCAAATAAATTCACGACCCAATTGAGATCTCTTTGTTTATCCCCGATGCATAGTTACATAGTTACATAGTAGGTGAGGTTGAAAAAAGACACAAGTCCATCAAGTCCAACCTATGTGTGTGATTATGTGTCAGTATTACATTACATATCCCTGTATGTTGCGGTCATTCAGGTGATTATCTAATAGTTTCTTGAAGCTATCAATGCTCCCCGCTGAGACCACCGCCTGTGGAAGGGAATTCCACATCCTTGCCGCTCTTACAGTAATGCTTTTTACTTTATCTATCTGGAAGAGATGTGCAGATAAGTTCTCTCTTTCCTCACCGTGTTCCCCGCTCCAGAACATCCTTTTTAACCCAGACATCCCAGATGGACTGTCTTTTGTACGAACAACCCCATGGACTCAAGCGGGTATATTTCAGCTGCGACATTTGGTACATCCGGTTACACGCATACTATCATTCCCAGACCTCAAAAAAAAAGACGATCTCCCCGCCTCTATGGAATATTTTTATATACAAATTAAACATTATTTCCATACCATTTCACCATTTCATTGTCCTTAGAAAAACCTACAGACTTTGAAATACTATGTGCAAATGGCCCATATGAAACTAAACTAATTTGAGCTATATATAAAATGCTCCACGCAGTACCCCCTCTAACTGACACCTCACATAACTACATGGTAAAATGGTCTAAGATGTTAAATCGTCCAATCTCACTGTTATGCCCCGTACACACGGTCGGATTTTCTGATGGAAAATGTCCGATCGGAGTGTGTTGTCCGAAATTCCGACCGTATGTGGGCGCCATCGGACATTTTCCATCGGATTTTCCGACACACAAAGTTGGACAGCAGGAGATAAAATTTTCCGACAACAAAATCCGATCGCACCAATTCCGACCGTGTGTGGCCTGTTCCGACGCACAAAGTGCCACGCATGCTCAGAAGAAATTCAGAGACGGGACAGCTCGTTCTGGTAAACTTAGCGTTCACAATGGATACAGCACTTTCGTCACGCTGCAATGTTAAAAATGGTTTAATACAGTGCACTCTCTTCTTTTTTATAATGTAACAAGAATTAAGTAGTTTTGCTGCTCATATTCACACACACTTCTCACAAACTTATTTCGTTACTATTTATCTGGATTCCTTCAATATATTTTGATTTCTCACATCTGACAACATTTTTTTTATATTTTATTTTTTTTTTGTCTTTAATGTAGATTTTTTTTTTTTTTTCTTTTTTTTTTTTTTTTTTTTTGGTGATTTTGATTTGTACTCCCGAAAATGTTTGTGTGTGTTTTTTGTGACAAGTTCCCACAACACCATTGATATGTTGTTCTATTTAATCTGTAGGAGATTGTTTGTTTCGTGTTGTTGTCCCTTGTTAATTTCACATTGTACTTTAGAAATGTACCTGAATCGTCACCAACAAACTGTCCTTTTTGGATGAAAACACACACAGGAGAGTAGAATTTACCTAAAAAATTTTATTAAGGGCTCACAACTAAACGAGGGAGGCAACGCTGGAGAAACTGCAGAAGTGGGTGAAGCCTTGGACCCCCAGGGCAGACATCAATTATTTAAAAGCAAAATTGGTGGCCTGAGGAGTCCTTATCTAAGGGAGGGCAGTGTGGTCCAGAAGTCCCAGAGATCCGGAAAGCAGCAGATGACATCTGTGTCCCCAGGCTGTGGTCATACGAGACACTGCAGCTTCTGTCAGACCAGACTGAACCCATGGTCATCACTTGTCACGGAACGTCCCACACTCCGCTTGAGTGCTTCCGTCATATACCGCTTCCTAAGTTCTGGAACACAAGTCCAATGGATCTGGCTATAGGAACCCCAAGAACTAGACAACACCAGTCTTGGAGTACATCAGAACTGCCTTTTATTTTGAGATTTCACAGACCTTTATACAGCAGGGATGACTGAAAGCTAACCTAATTAACATGAGCTAATTTACTACAAAATGTACCCAGACCAGATGACAGACTTGTAGGCACCGAGCACACATTAATATAAACACAATAGCTGGAGCTAATTAAAACTAACAATACAAACAACAATCTCCCCCCTCCTCAGCCCAGACCATTCGTCTATTAGCCAGTGCTGGTGGCTAATGTGATCAGCTCTCTCAATTAACATAAACAACAATGGGTGAAAAGACTCTTAGAGCTACACTAAACACATTATAGCAGAATTAACAGTACGAGTCCCAATGGTATAAATCAGTCACCATTCTAATATGGCATATAAAGGGTTCCAGAGTCTGTGTGTTTTGGGGGGACATGGAGCTGAATCCATAGTAACATCAACCCCAGGGTCCCCAGGCATACAGCTCACAGAGAGCACCATTCCCCCAAATGCTAGGGCCCATAATCGGTGGGCAACAGGCTTGCATACAGTCCTCTCCAACAGCCTCCGTCCCGGCCAGGTCCGTGACATTTCTCCCCTTTCGGCAGGAGACTAACACAGGAGGAGACCCCAGACGGGTTGACTCCGAAGTTAGTAAACAGCTCCAGTCCTCTACTGCCTGTACCCACACTGTACCCCAAATAAATTATTCCAAACAGAGTATCACTCACCCAGCCAACCTCTCTGTCATGTTGTTGGGGATCGGGGCCCACTGCCCAGCATCCCTGGGGTATACAGGTGGAGACTGAAGTCCCATCCACCTTCACAGGAAATCCATCCTCTGTTAGTTGAGGGCAGAGTCCAGCAGTCCTCGGCCCTGTTGCCAGCCCTTCTGCTGGAAACTCCACACCATCTGTTCCGGCTAACTGTTGGAGAGGGAGGCCGACTGCCCCGCCTCCCTGGAACTCTGTAGTTGTTGCTGGTGCTGGGCAGAGGTTGGTAGCACTCTGCCCTGTTGCCAGCACTTCTGCTGGGGACTCCGCATCCTCTGCTCCAGCTAACTGTTGGGGCAGGCAGCTGGCTTCCTCCCCTCCCAAACTGTGTAGCTGCCATTGGGGAGGTGAGCCGGCTGCTTCCTTTTCCATTCCCTCATCTGGCTGCTGGGACGACATGTCGATGGCACTGTCTCCCAGGTACACGGATCTTTGCTGGGGAGGAAAGCCCACTTCCTCCACCCTGGCCAACTGTTGGGGAGGGACAACACACACCTCCTCTCCCTTCTCCCCCTGTATCTGCTGCTGGGAAGTGATTGCCATCTTCTCACCCTGAGCCTCCACAATTGCTGCAGATGTGGGGCAGAGGTCTTGGACCCTCTGTCCGGTTGCCAGCACTTCTGCTGGGGGTTTGCTAGGTGGTTCCTCCTCTACAGAAATGTCTATTAAATCCCCAGTCTCTGGAAGTGGTAAAAGTGTGGGACAGAGGTCTTGGACCCTCTGTTCAGTTACCAGATCTTCAGCTGGAGAAGTTTGTTTTAACTCCATAGATGCTGCTGGCAGAAAATCACATGTCCCTGTCAGTGTTGTGGGAGAAAGGCCGACTACCTCTTCTCTCAGGAAGGCCGAAGCCACTGTTGGTGCTGGGCAGAACACAGTGAACTTTGGCCCTGATAGCAGCTCTTCTGCTGGAGGCTCATCAGGTTGTTCTTCCTCAGCAGAAAAGTCTATCAAATCCCATGTCTCTGCAACTGATGTCGGGGAATAGGGGTTCACCATCTCCTGTCCATGGAACCCAGAAGATGTTATCATTTCTGGACAGAGGTTAGCAGAGCTCTGCCCTGTTGTCAGCACTTCAGGTTTGGGGACGGCAATCTCCGGATTTTCCACTGCCGATTCTCTGGCATGCTGCTGAACTTGTTCTAGCAGTTTCCTGTATGCCCTTTCCAGATGCTGTTCCTTCCTTAGCAAATGGTCCAGATCAGGTTTGAGCTCTGAGACCCCTGCAAGACCGAGCATAGACTCTCTATAGTCTCTCATGTCCTCAAGGTCAGGTTCCTCTTCATTGCCAAACATAAAAAGATCTGTAAGGTTCTCCCACAGCAATCCAGGGCCGCCAAAGTCATATCCCTCCGGAGAGCATTCTGTTGTCTCCCCTAAATATCCCTCCTCTGCGTGCCATTGCAGAGCCCGATATCGATTGTCCAGCTCTATCTCCTGCTGGACCAACCTGTCCAACTCAGTCACCCATTGCTCCTGGGGCTGCTCTCCCAGGAATGCCATCCGCAATGCCCGTTGGTCACTGGCCCGTTGCTCTTGGGTTGGAAAGCACTTGCCCTGTTTTATACCAGCGAGACGGAGGGCTGCAATCCAGAGCTCCACCCGAATCAGCTGCCTGAGCTCCAGGTATTCATCCTCAGACACAGTCCTGGTGTACGTTGAAAGGATGATCCGCAGCAGCCCCGGGAATTCTGATGCCAGGTCCATATCTCCGCTGGGGTGACTGAAGTCTGCTATGCTGATCTTGGATCCAGTTGGAGGTTTGGATGTCCCAGACTTCAGACTTCAGGAAGCTTTCCCGCTGCTTGCCACCAATGTCATGGAACGTCCCACACTCCGCTTGAGTGCTTCCGTCATATACCGCTTCCTAAGTTCTGGAACACAAGTCCAATGGATCTGGCTATAGGAACCCCAAGAACTAGACAACACCAGTCTTGGAGTACATCAGAACTGCCTTTTATTTTGAGATTTCACAGACCTTTATACAGCAGGGATGACTGAAAGCTAACCTAATTAACATGAGCTAATTTACTACAAAATGTACCCAGACCAGATGACAGACTTGTAGGCACCAAGCACACATTAATATAAACACAATAGCTGGAGCTAATTACAACTAACAATACAAACAACAATCTCCCCCCTCCTCAGCCCAGACCATTCGTCTATTAGCCAGTGCTGGTGGCTAATGTGATCAGCTCTCTCAATTAACATAAACAACAATGGGTGAAAAGACTCTTAGAGCCACACTAAACACATTATAGCAGAATTAACAGTACGAGTCCCAATGGTATAAATCAGTCACCATTCTAATATGGCATATAAAGGGTTCCAGAGTCTGTGTGTTTTGGGGGGACATGGAGCTGAATCCATAGTAACATCAACCCCAGGGTCCCCAGGCATACAGCTCACAGAGAGCACCATTCCCCCAAATGCTAGGGCCCATAATCGGTGGGCAACAGGCTTGCATACAGTCCTCTCCAACAGCCTCCGTCCCGGCCAGGTCCGTGACATCACTCTTTGGTCTTCTTTCCACGCTTCCTTCCACGCTGTGGCTGTGGTGGTGGAGTTGTGGCAGCAGGAGGAGGAGGAGGAGGAGGATCGTCGATCTCAATGACATCCGTCTTGGGTGTTAGTTCCCCACTCAACCCCTTACGTAGGACTTTATAAATCAGGTCCTCAGAGAGCTTGCGTTGACCCTCCTGCATGCCCTGCAATTTTGTGGCAGCCATGCAGGCAAAGGCCTCTTCAGGACTGGGGAAGGCTCTGAGGGACGCAGAAGCCTCCTGGATCAGCCTGTACGCTGAATCCTGCACGGGACTCGGAGTCGTCTTCCTGGCTCGTTTATGTGGCAGGCGGAGGGGAGGAACCTGAGACTCAGTCAGGCTGCGACTGGTCCCAGGCTTCTCTTGGCTGACACTTAGCCCCGCCTCCTCCTGGCTGCCACTAATCCCCGCCTCCTCCTGACTGCCACATTCCACAACCTCCTCCTGGCTGAGGTCTTCCTGTGTATGAAAAAGGGACATTGTGTGTGATTGACTAAAAATCTCAAACTATTTTCACCTCCTGACTGCTGCAAATTCAATGTTAACAAATATAACAGACTATCCTTCTGAGCCCAGCAGTTTTCATTCTTGTCCCAATTTTGGGTGCCCACTACTGTCTATTGATATGTAAAACACTTTTTTTTATCAGCAATTAGTGATTAATAATAACATCTAGTAAACATCATTTATTTTTGACCAGAAATCTGTAGAAGAATGCTATACCTGACTCCAGCTGGGCTCCTCCACTTCTTCCTGGCTGGAAGGCCCATGTTGGACATCGGAAGCCTCAGCTGGTATGGAAGGAAGCGTGGAAGGAAGAGTGGACAGGGATTCCCTGACTTCAGTCTGGTCTGGCAGAAATCGCAGTCTCTCGTAGTACCACAGCCTGGGGACATAAACGTCATCTGCTGCAGCTCCTGCTCTCTGGGAATCCATGACCTTCTTTTTGTTTTCAATAGTTTTTATTGGAATTTATACAAAGTTGTCGTGTATACATTGTAAATCAATAACATTAAGCAAGTACATAAGTGCATGCGTTGATTACTCAATGGTTGATCGTCAATAGCACAAAATATAACACAAAATATAACAGAATTTTGGACCTGTCTTGTTCGTATTAGGGAATATCTGAGGTTGAATAGTTGCATATAGCTCCGCCCTCGGGGGCCCCATTGGGAGCTATTTGCCTCCCGAGGGGGTCTATTTCTATGTACAGAGTCCAACGAATACACATTAAATAGCATGAACCAGCAGTAGGAGTGGATGGTAATAACTAACATAACTCTAGGTGATTGTTGTATGTCAAGATAGAATATCAGGTTGCCGTTACTTTATAGGAATTTCTCGGCCCCAGCCCATGACTCCCACGGTCTCCATTTTGTCCCTTCTTTATTCAAGCGGCCTGCACTGGAGGCCATAATTATTTCAAAATTGTAGTGAAGGTTCACTGTGTCAAGAGTTTGTTCTACTGTTGGGGGTTTGTCAGATTTCCACGATCTTGCTATGGACAGTCTCGCTGCGAGCAAGACGTGGGTCAGGACATGCCGGTATTGTGGTAGGACAGAGTCTATATTGAGGTTTAGTAATGCCAAGTCGGGGGAAGGGAGTATGGTTTGGTTTGCAATGTCTGTCAGTATGAGAAATATTTTTTGCCAATATTTCTGGAGCCGAGAGCAGGACCAAAAAATGTGGAGCATGTCTCCCTTGGCTGATTTGCATCTCCAACATTGGTCGCTTGTGGAAGAGCTGAACTTAGCTAGTTTCGAGGGGGTTAGATACCACCTAAGGGACAGTTTTTGAGTTATCTCCCAAAGTGCGGAGCATTTTGTGACCGCGTATGTAGACCTAAGCGCTCTTTGCCATCGGTGCACCGTGTATGATTGCCCTAGGTCACTTTCCCAGTGTACGTGGGGGGGTTTTTTAGTAAATTGTTGTTTGTGGTTTAGTATATTGTAGAATAGGGATATGCCTTTCAGTTTGGGGGAGGAGGTCGTGAAGTACTCCCATGCATTGGAGTGTAATGTGTATAGAGGAAATTGGATGACTTTGAGGCAATGGGTAACGCGTACGTAAGTGAAGAGGTCTGATGGGGGCAGGTTGAATTCGCGTTGAAGTCGGGAGAAGTGTTTCGGACTGTCTTTTTGAAGGATATCTTGTATGTTTTTGATTCCCTTTTTGGACCACTGGCCTAGGTGTAAATCGGGTGATAAATGTTGGAGAGATTCTATCGGGATAGGTATGGAGGCGGTGTCAGGGATATCGCGACCATTGTGTAGTAGTTTTTTCCATGCCGTGATTGTCGCTAACATTGTAGGGGGTAAAGCCGACGATATTTTTGGACCCCAGGGTGTGCTCATTGCCCAAAATTTTAAATTTGGACGGAGCAAGGTAGAGTTCTCGATGGAGCTCCAGAGCTTGTTAGGACTGGACTGGAACCAGTCGTCCATTTGAGCTAGGATTGCCGCTGTGTGATAATCTTCAAACTCGATAGTGCCCGAGCCTCCCGCCGTTCTATGGTGTCTGAGTATAGCGTGTGCGCATCTGGGTTTAGTTCCGTTCCAAATAGCTTTGTTGAACATAGTTTGTAGGGATTTGAAATATTGTTTAGGAATGGGGATGGGGAGAGTTCTGAACATATATAGGATCTGTGGTAAATGGATCATTTTGAACGCTGCGAGTCTCCCGGACCAGGAGAGGTTGTGTTTGGTTAGGTTTAGTGTTTCATTTTTTAATTTGGCTAGGAGAGGTTTGAAATTGGCTGTGAAGAGTTGCTTGGTTGATTTAGTTAGATGGATTCCCAAGTAGGATATACTGTTGTCTGCCCAGGCAAAGGGGAATTGCGCCTGTAAAAGATGTCTGGTGGTGGCGTCTATTTTAATGTCCATAATGTGAGATTTAGTTACATTTAGTTTGTAGTATGAGACTCGCCCAAACCACTCTAGCAGTTTTTGGGCTGCAGGAAGGGAGGAGTTAGGGTTGGTGATTATTAGTATGACGTCGTCTGCGAAAAGACTAATCTTGTGTTGGGTTTTGCCTATCTTTAGACCAGTAATGAGGGGGTTTGAGCGAACGTGTTCTGCCAAAGGTTCTATTAGCATATTAAAAATTAGTGGAGATAGTGGGCATCCCTGGCGAGTTCCATTCGTTATGTGAAAAGGCCGTGATAACATATCTGCAGAGTAGACCTGTGCTGATGGGCTAGTATATAGTGCCATTATAGCGTCATATATAAAATTCCTGAACCCAAACTTGGTCAGCACCTCTCGTAGGTAGGACCAGTGGACCCTATCGAACGCCTTCTCTGCGTCTAAGGAAAGGAGCAGAGAAGGCGTTCCACTAGACTCAATGTGATGTATCAGATTTATCATCCGTCTTGTGGCGTCGGGAGCCTGTCTATCTTTAATGAACCCGGATTGATCTTTGTGTATGAGATCCGGCATTACCGTCATCAGGAGTCTGGCAATTGTTTTGGCATATTTTTTAACGTCTAGATTTAGCAGAGATATCGGACGAAAGTTTGGGGGAGAGGTTGGATCTTTTCCCGGCTTCGGGATGGTAATAATGATAGCATTGAGGGATTCGTTTGCGAGTGTGGAAGAGGAGGCAGCAATATTGAAGTATTCAGTCAAATGGGGAATTAGGTGGCTGGAAAATTGCTTGTAGTATTCTCCCGTGAACCCATCAGGTCCGGGAGCTTTGTTCAAAGGCAGAGATGAAATCGTGTTTAGGATTTCCTGATCTGCGAACGGTTTGTTTAGAGAGGCTAATTGGGAGTTTGTCAGGGTCGGTAGTTTAATTTGGTGGAGAAAGTCAGTAATGTCAGCAGAGAATGGTTGGTAAGTATCGGGGTCCTGTTTGATGTTGTACAAGTTGCTATAATATTCGCTAAATGCGTTTGCTATGTCTTGGGGGTTGGTTAGTTTAGCATTAGAGCGGGGGTGGAATAGGTGGGTTATTTTGGACTTGGTTTTGAGTCCCTTGAGGCGTTGGGCCAATCTCTTGCCCGCGTTGTCGGATGTGGAGTACATATTGGCTTTGATTTTGCGTTGGAGTTGTTCATATGAATACAGGAGTAGGGAGCGTAGGTCGCGTCTGAGGGTCAGTAGTTGGGCTAGAAGTGTCGGGTTTGGGTTGGTCTTGTGTTGGGATTCAAGAGCTGCAATTTGGGATGTAAGGGTGTCTATTTGCTGCGTCCTCTTTCTCTTGCATATGGCACTTAATTTCATAATCGTACCCCTGAGAACTGCTTTGTGTGCGTTCCACACCGTGACGGGGTCCCCCACCGAACCTTTGTTTAAATCAAAATATTCCTGCAATTGTTGTTTGATATCTTGGGAGTAGGTTGGGTGTTGCAGAATGTAATTGTTCGCACGCCATAGGAATGTATTCCGCTGGGGTGCAGTGTCATTTATAGATATAGTGATAGGAGCATGGTCCGACCACGTCACGGTGTGGATTACAGATGCACCAATGTTTTGTAGTAACCACTTGTCTGTGAGGAACATATCATTCCTGGAATACGATTTGTGGTGTGGAGAAAAGTAGGTATAGTCCTTTTCAGATCCATGGTGGCATCTCCACACGTCAAAGACCTGCTGTGACGTGAGGAACTGCCCCAGGGGTGACTCCCTTCTTTTTGCAGCTGAAGTAGAGTCCATGTGGATGTCTGCGACCATATTGAAGTCTCCACAGATGATCAAGTGGCCTTGCCGTGCCTCTCGTGCTTTGAGGAAAACTCTTCGAAGGAAACACATCTGGCGGGTGTTGGGAGCATATATGTTCATCAAGGTGTAGGTGATCTTGTTGAGGGTGAATATTAAGATGAGGTAACGACCATTGGGGTCGGGGATTTCTTGTATCAGGTGGAAGTCTAAACCATTTTTAATGGCGATTAGGACTCCCTGTTTCTTGGAATTGTAGGTGGCGTGGAATATTTGGGGATATTTACTATTGAGACAGAGAGCTGTAGCTGTGGAAAGCAGGTCTGTTTCTTGGACACATAAGATATCACTGTTCAGTTTGACTGCCGTGTGCCATAGCGAGTGGCGCTTTGCCGGATGGTTGAGCCCCTTGGCATTGAGGGACAGTATGTTGCATGGCATGGTTTCTTGTTGAGAGTGTCGGAGATGCAAAGAAATGAGTAACACTTACAGTTAGTTGAATCAAGGGTGTAATGCGTAGGTGTTCCCGCTGCGAGGGAGGGAGAAATCCTGTTGTGCGTCGTCGTGGAGTAGAATTCCTGGAGTAGATGCCGTGGAAGATGGCTGGGGGGAAAGTAACAAGTCAGCAGGCTAGATGATAAATGCGTAAGGGTGATACCTTAGGACAACAATCAAAAAAGGAGAAAAAAACAAGAGAAGAAAAAAAAACTGTAACAGATCCTCTGGTATGCTATAACTGAGTGGTAAAAAGAATGTGGCGGCGTGGGTAACAAGAAGCTACGTATAGATATGCCGCAAGAGGGGGAAACCAGTTTGTAGGTAATGGAACTGAAGAAAAGAATTCACACAAGGTAGCAAGGGAGAAATGTGGTGGTGGTTGTGACCCGACATGTTCAGGTGTTGATTTGGGGTTGGTGCGCTCTGGAGGTTTGGTTGGTGCGCCTGTGAGGTGGCTTGCGTTGTGGCAGGGGTGATATTCCTTCCGCTGGGGGTTCAAGAATTATACCCCAGTCGTGGAGTAGGCGCAGTCCTTTCATGAGATCGCTGACAACGTGGGTGGTGCCATTTTTTGCAATAAGCAAAGTCGCAGGATATCGCCATTTGTACTGAACTTTATGGTTGAATAGGCCTTTGGTTATGGGGTTTAGCTTCCTTCTTTGTTGAAGCGTATATTTGGACAGGTCAGGGAAGATCTGGATACCGTCATAGGGTCTGGGCAGTGGGCCTTTGGATCTGGCTTCTGACATCATCTTTTCTTTGATGTGAAAAAAGTGAATTCTCATGAGAACGTCTCTTGGGACTGATGCTGCTAGGTGTGAGGGTTTTGCAATCCGATGGATTCTATCAATGACAATGTCTCTGGGAGCTGCATCGGGTATGATAGTATGTATGAGATCTTTGGCGTATTTCGGAAGATCACCCGGGGGAATCGTTTCAGGGACCCCCCTCAGCTTGACGTTGTTACGTCGTGAACAGTCTTCCAAATCGGCTAATTTGGCCCGGACCCAATCTTGTTCCCCTTTAATTTCATCCACTGCATCAATTATGTCATTAACTGTAGTGGAGCATTCTGTCATGCCCTGCTCTATGGTGGATATTCTGTTGCCCATAGAGTGCATGTCTGTGGAGATTTTTGTGAACATGGATGTCAGATCCGTCATCAAAGAGGTTTGCAGGGACATGAGCATCTCTTTGAGAGTGGTGTCGATAACTGGGAGACCAGATGTGGGGAATGAAGCCATAGAGTTATGCAGGGCCTGGTTGGAAAGGAATGGAGTGAAGGCCTGGGTCTGAGTTATGATCCTAGCAGGAGGAGTCTGCTGGTGCGATGGATCCATCCGCATCCGAGCTTTGGCTGGGCTGGAGGTAAGAGGGTCAGAGCCTGGGTCGTGTGTGGGGGATAATGGCAGTGGAGCAGTGCCCATTTCTGCTAGGATGGCGTCTGGGAGGTCAGTGTAAGCCTCTCTCTGCTCCGTCAGGCCGCCGGCGCCATCTTGGATCACACTGACCTTGTCCTGAGGGAACATGAAGGTGGTGAGCTTGCTGATGCCGTGTTCGCCCATCCGCTTGCGGGACATCGTCGGTCGGCCCTTGGGGAAGCTGTGTGGCGATTTTGGGGTGATTCTGTGGGGTCTGTCGGGTTCTAGACGTTCCGGTGTTCTCCCTTGCTGAGGAGCTGTGTGTTCAGGCGTCCATCTTCAGCGCCGGCTAGCCACGCCCCCCGGAATCCGTGACCTTCTTGCGTTCCCTAAGATATGTGCTCCTCAGGCCACCAATTTTGGCTTTTAAATAGGGGATGGTTGCCGTGGGGACCACCGGCGTCACCAACTCCAGCAGTTTCTCCAGCGCTGCCTGCCTCTTCTGTTTGTGGCTATAATGGGGGTGTCTCACTTGCCACAGACAGGGCAGCTCCCTGTACTTGTCTATGAACAGGGGCAGGAAATTGTGGTCGTTGAACCCATCCATTTTCTCTGCAATACACAACACAATACAAACCCTAATGTCAGGCCAAACTCCCCTAATCTTGTTAGAATATAGGCTTCCATTTCGAAGCAGTATAGGCCCAAGTTTAGATCCTACCTTCGTTAGCACGATCGGCGTCTCCGATGCTCCTTCCTCCGCTCACAGATCGTACGTAAGACAAACGTGTGTTACACTTTATACACACTGCGCATGCGTATAACTCCGCCCGCCCCTGACGTTCTTTCTAGTCTATTCCCCACCCCTTTTCGTTCGGCGCAGTGGGGGAAGAGCACACGGCGGATAGACAGCACGATCGTGATAATTGGAGCAACGAGGAGGAGGAGGAAAGGCCGGAGCCTGAAACGTCCCGATCCAGAAGGAGATTAAAGGACTCAAATATGTCCTTTGGGGAGATGTTGGAGATGGTGGACATCCTGAAGAAGGCCGACTATGATGGAAAGTATGGGCCTTACCTCAACCCCAATGTCCGAAAGGCCAAGATCATGGCGAAAGTGGTCAGGAATCTGCACCGGAAATTCGGGGTACGACGATCGAAAGATCAGCTCAGGAAGCGGTGGTCGGACCTGAAATTACGAGAACATGAGCAGTACAGAAAGATCCGGAGAGTGCTGCAAAAAAGTAAGTAGTTGTGCTGTGTTCCTATTCTTTATGTTTATTACGTTCGTGCTGCTCCATGTGCTTTTAGGAACTGTTGTACAGTTTAAAATGGCAACTTTCATGTTCATGGGCACATTATTCGTTCGGATCACACATTTTTCTTTCGGACTATAAAATACCATTGTTTAGCCCATATGCATTTGGCCAGCATTTTGAGGCCCTATACTTGTCTTCAAAGAATTGGGTTGTGTAGATGGCTTTGTTACTAGAATGAAATGCAAACTAGATTGTGTGTAAGGAGAGGACACTGAGCAGCTGTTTTCACATCTGGACACTGGAGCACTAGTGTGGGACCCCAGAACACCATTTTTATTAGGGGGCCACACAGGTGCTCCAGTGTATACTATAGGGGGGCTACATCTGTGAAGCTTGTACCAAACAGGTAAAGTGTTGCAGCTTGACAAAGGCCAATAAAAAATATACATCTTGGAACTCGGCTAAAATAGACAATTGTACCCCACTTCCAAGCAATGTTTCCTATTTCTAGTTCTGCCATCAAATATCTGTGTGCTAATTCTACCATTTTTGTTTTACATAGGGGAGAAAAGACTCGGAGGACACCCCTCATCCCAGGAGACCACAGACCCCCCACCTCGGGAAGAAGGGGAAATACCAACAACCCAAGAAGAAGAGCAGGAGGAAGAAGAAGATGTGGTGGAGATTGGCACCACAACAGGTGAGTGTCTGCGACCACAGGCTCAGGTAAACGAGATGGATGGTGGCAGATTTTTGAGACCTTTTTTTTTTTTTCTTTATCTCTTTTTAGGTGATCGTGATGTGAGGGATAGAGAATGCTTTACTTCTGAAAGTGCCCAGATCCTGATCGGGGAGATCATGGGGTGTAATTCCGAACTGCAAAACATCCAGCAAAAAATCCATGATGTTATTATAAAAAATAATAACATCATTGATGTTTTGGGGCGAATTTAAACCCCACAAAATCACTTGTTTTATTGTGGTCCAATCTTTTAAAATTTTTTGCAATGTTTTGAAAAGCCAAATTTGGAGGATGCACACAGTGTGCCAACATGTGCTATCTGCCATCACGGGAGATCAATGGACGCGTTTTGGGGGTGCAACCCCTTCCTCAATTATAAAGTAGCATTGAGGAAGGGCTTGCTCCCCCAAAACACGTCCCTTGATCCCCCCTGATGGCAGATAGCACATGTTGACATTCGTAAATTTGTGTGCATCTTCCAAATTTAGCTTTTCCAGGGGTGATTTCCCCCCATCTGAACGCTATATCAAACCCAGTTCCTAAATACTGATGTCTGATATAGCCTTCAACTTTTACATAATGTGAACTTTGTAATTTCCAGTTTTTTGGCTTTCATGTTGGTTTTACACAGGCCTGTTTTATCTGAAATGGATATTTCGATTTTTGATAATGCTACTGCAAAAATTGTTAAACAACAAACATGTTGGTTTGTTTTAAAAACCTTTGGTAAATGCACATGTGATTGTGCAGGTATAAAAAAGTGGCTTACTCAAGAATGTGTGGATTATTGTCTCAACACTACAACACTTTTGGGGTGATGTAATAGCTGTTTTATGCAAAAGTGGGGGTTATTTCGTAAGGGCAAATACACTTTGCACTACAAGTGCAGGTTCAGTGCAGTTGCAAGTGCACTTGGAGTGAAATGTGTTTTTGCATTTAGGAAATACCAGCCAACAGTGCTTTGTATAATAAGGTTACACAATCATTTTCTGGACTCCACACATTTCTGTCAGGTTCAGCTAAAACAAACACAAGCAGTAAATGTCCACAAAGAATTTTTTTTTTATTTGAAAAAGGCTTCACATATTGTCTGGCATATTGATAGCCCCCCTACCTGCAAAGAACTCCAGGTATCGTAACCGGACATCACGGGCACTCAGGGAGGGCAAGCCAGGACGGCCACTTTCAAGCGCCGTCAGTGTTGTTGGATGTAGGATTCCGGCCTCAGGCCCAACTGGGCCAGCATAGTTGGCAGAATGTTTTCTTAAAAAATTATGGAGAACACAGCACGCCAGTATTATATGGTTCAGTTTATACTCCGCCATATGGATGGGTGTCAGGAATAGTCGGAACCGGCTGGCCAGGATTCCAAATGTGTTCTCCACCACTCTTCGGGCTCTGGCCAGCCGGTAATTAAAAACCCTCTGTTCCGGGGTGAGGGTCCTCATCGGGAATGGCCGCATCAGGTGGTCCCCCAGCGCAAACGCTTCATCAGCAACGAACACAAATGGGAGACCTTCCACATTGTCCTCTGGAGTTGGCAAGTCCAAGCTGCCATTCTGGAGACGCCTGTAGAACTCCGTCTGGGCGATCACTCCACCATCGGACATCCGGCCATTCTTCCCCACGTCCACATACAAGAAGTCGTAATTAGCCGACACCACCGCCAACATCCCTATACTATTAAACCCCTTGTAATTATAATAGTATGACCCCGAGTTGGGTGGTGGGACGATGTGGATGTGTTTCCCATCAATTGCCCCTCCGCAGTTAGGAAAGTCCCACCGCTGGGCAAAGTGGGAGGCCACAGTCTGCCATTCCTGTGGCGTGGAAGGAAACTGTTGAGGAAAAAACAATAAACATTACTATTTTTTCACAGAAACATGGCAAGCAGATTAGACACAAACATTATGGGGCAACCTCCAGATAGCATTTATTAAGGGGAATTTAACAACGCCAAAGTATAAGGTACACCTATCATATTCCCCCCTCCACCCCTCTCATGGGCCATTTCTAACATTATAGGGGGGGAACTCTTGGACAGGTAACCCTCTTCACTTCATTGAGAGATGAATGCCTAAATACAGGGTATTACTTGGAACAGCCCCTCCTTAGTTACACTATTGGCAGCCCACTGGACAGGTAAGAAGTGTCATAATACAAAGATATAAATACACACTGTACACATTTGAGGACATTTGGACATTCTGCTATTAAAAAACTTGAAACAGTACCATTTGAAAGTATACAGGCAGGCCCTTGCACTACATGCTTTGGGGAATTCATTCATAAATCAGAGCACTAAAGAGGTGGGTATAGTGTGTATGGGTGTTAGGTACCTGGTAGTAGAGCCTGACTTGTAGGAGAAGACCTCTCATACAACGCTGGTTCAGGAGCCACTGGAGTAGGAACAGTGGTCTCCTGAGCACAGTTGGGTAGGAGTGCCTGAAGAGCAGAGTCTCTGATGCTGAAGTGATGAGAGATCCTACAGGGATGGCTGGACTGCGGATCAGGTGAGACTGGAGGCAGCAAGCTGGAACACTTGGAGATGCAGAGATCACTGGAGCTGAAGCTGAAGGTGCAACAGCAAGGACAACAGCAGGCACAAGCAGGGTCAGACGGTCCGGGTCAGCAGGGATATGAGACAGGCAAAACAGCAGACAGAGGCAAAGTCGGTAGGCAGGCAGAGATCGGCAACGGTATCAGGCAGGCAACAGAAGAGTAGTCAGACAGGCCGGGTCGGATTGGAGCAAGGCGGATGGTCAGACAAGCCGGGTCAGATGAGTAGCAAATAATCAGGTTCAGATAACAAGGATCAGGAAGCTGAGACGAAGCAGCAATGTGCCAGAGGCACAGGGGGACTTTTATGTGCACTTTGGCGCCAAACCGGCGCTATCGCGAACGCACGTGCACAAGCGCGCGCACAAGCGCCGCGTACCCACGCGCGCCCTAGCGCCGCGCTGACGCCCGGGAACAACAGAGACTTGCTGAAAAGGGCGTAACGGAGCGCGCCGGCGCATAGGCATACGCCGATGCCCAGGTCCGGCGCCAATGGTACCCTGACATTGCCCCCCCAAGGGGCAACCTCTGGGTGCCCAAAAGCCTTTTCTTTTCAGGATGGTTAGAAAAATAGGCTTGCACTAAACGCCTGGCATGTACATTGCTATCTGGTTCCCATGAATTACTTTCTGGCCCGTAGCCCCTCCACTTGATTAGGAACTGGATCTGCCCTTGTCTTTTCCTGCAATCCAGGATAGCCTCAACTTCAAATTCCTCGTTGCCATCAATCATAATAGGTTCAGGAGGTCTAGTTCCTCTACCGGGGAAGGGATCAGGTACAGCAGGTTTGAGCAATGACACATGAAACACAGGGTGTATTTTAAGAGAGTCAGGCAAAGTCAGTTCATACGAAACTTCATTGATCTTTCTTTTAACTGGAAACGGTCCCATAAATCTAGGTGCCAACTTCTTAGAAGGACATGCTAGTTTGATATTACTTGTAGAAAGCCATACCTGATCGCCAAGCTGAGGCTTCAATTCCCCTCTTCTCTTCCGGTCAAAGATCCTCTTGCTGTCCGCCTGAGCCTTGGATACTGCTTCCTGCAACATCTGGTTGTTATGATTGATGAAGTCTACCGTACTCTGTACTGCCGGGACTGAGGACTCTGGAATGAAATAAGGTAAAAAGGTTAGATGGAAACCATAATTAGCGAAAAAGGGGGATTGACAGGTGGCCGAATGTTTGGCATTGTTGTAGGCAAATTCTGCCAAAGGCAGCAAGGATACCCAGTCATCTTGTGAGAAAGAAGTGAAACATCTAATATACTGCTCAAGAGTCTGATTGGTCCTTTCCGTCTGACCATTGGTCTGAGGGTGATAGGCCGAAGACAAGGCCAGTTTGATTTTTAAAGTCTCACACAGGGCTCTCCAGAAACGTGAGGTAAATTGTACCCCTCTGTCAGAGGTTATGTTTACAGGGACTCCGTGAAGTCTAATGATTTCCTTAATGAAGATGTGAGCCGTTTCAATAGCTGACGGAGTTCCTTTTAATGGAAGAAAGTGGGCCATCTTGGTAAAGCGGTCTACTACCACGAAGATAGCAGAACACCCCTCAGAACATGGAAGCTCTACAATGAAGTCCATGGATATCATCTTCCAGGGCCTATCGGGTACAGGTAAAGGTTTTAACAGGCCCCAAGCTCGACTCCTGGAAGTCTTATTCTGGGTACAGGTAGGGCAAGATCTGACATACTTCTCGCAAAAGTCCTTTAAATTGGGCCACCAGAAGGTACGCTGTACCAATTCCAGGGTTTTACGAACCCCAAAGTGACCTGCCAGTGGGTGATCGTGAAGGAGTGCCAAGACCTTGACCCGAACCTCTTCAGGAACAAAAATTTGACTCCCTCTCCAGAATAGTCCGTCCTTGTTACTTAAGGTAAACCCTGTGGGTCT
The DNA here is from genome assembly GCF_042186555.1 of Aquarana catesbeiana. Lineage (NCBI taxonomy): Eukaryota > Metazoa > Chordata > Amphibia > Anura > Ranidae > Aquarana > Aquarana catesbeiana. Next base: position 86,185,411 of record NC_133332.1, read on the forward strand.
GGCTGATTCAGAGGATGCTTCCTTAATCTGAGAGAGAAGATCAGTTTGTATAAGCAAAAAATTGTTTGCAGGTAAAATGGTGTCAGGAGCAGATAAGTCCCTTGGGTTGTCATGCATCCGTGATAATGCGTCTGGTTTGACATTTTTTGAACCTGGCCGATAAGTAATGTGGAAGGAAAAGCGTGAGAAAAACAGTGCCCAACGGGCTTGACGGGGTTTTAGTCTCTTAGCAGATCGTAAATATTCTAAATTTTTGTGATCAGTATAAATTAGTACTGGATGCACAGCCCCCTCCAACAGGTACCTCCACTCCTCCAATGCAGTCTTGATGGCAAGAAGCTCCCGATCGCCGACATCATAGTTTCTCTCCGCAGAGGAGAGTTTTCGGGAGAAGAATCCCACGGGATGCATAGCATTTTTACTGCCCTTTCGTTGCGAGAGTATCGCACCGACCGCTATCTCTGAAGCGTCCACTTCTAAAATGAATGGCAAGGATGGTTCAGGGTGACTGAGAATGGCTGCTCCGTACTGTTAGGTACCTGGTAGTAGAGCCTGACTTGTAGGAGAAGACCTCTCATACAACGCTGGTTCAGGAGCCACTGGAGTGGGAACAGTGGTCTCCTGAGCAGAGTCTCTGATGCTGAAGTGATGAGAGATCCTACAGGGATGGCTGGACTGCGGATCAGGTGAGACTGGAGGCAGCAAGCTGGAACACTTGGAGATGCAGAGATCACTGGAGCTGAAGCTGAAGGTGCAACAGCAAGGACATCAGCAGGCACAAGCAGGGTCAGACGGTCCAGGTCAGCAGGGATATGAGACAGGCAAAACAGCAGACAGAGGCAGAGTCGGTAGGCAGGCAGAGATCGGCAATGGTATCAGGCAGGCAACAGAAGAGTAGTCAGACAGGCCGGGTCGGATTGGAGCAAGACGGATGGTCAGACAAGCCGGGTCAGATGAGTAGCAAATAATCAGGTTCAGATAACAAGGATCACGAAGCTGAGACGAAGCAGCAATGTGCCAGAGGCACAGGGGGACTTTTATGTGCACTTTGGCGCCAAACTGGCGCTATCGCGAACGCGCGTACGCCCATAAGCGTACCCACGCGCGCCCTAGCGCCGCGCTGACGCCCGGGAACAACAGAGACTTGCTGAAAAGGGCGTAACGGAGCGCGCCGGCACATAGGCGTACGCCGACGCCCAGGTCCGGCGCCAATGGTACCCTGACAATGGGTTTGGCAAAGTCAGCAGATAGATGATTGAGGATAGAGAATTGGGATCAGCTGACTTAGCAGTTGGGGGAGGGAGGGTTACTAAAAATTATTTGGGGACACCACAAAAAAAAGCCTCTGGCACTCTGCCTGAATTTAAATCAAAAATAACATTACCAAACATTTTAGGGGGTGTTTGGGGTAAAGCACTACTATGGAGCAGATAAAATACATTGTTAAGTGACTACATGAGGTGAATATAGGGCCAAGAGACACCATGCTGGGGAGGTTATTGAAGGGCAAATATGTATGAAGGACTGAAAATAATAATTACATAAAAATTCAGCATGCATGAGGACAAAGGGGACATTCACAGCATATTACAATCATGGTAATTAGGGAATGAGGAAAGAAATACAATATATTATCAAACATTAAAGACAATAAAATGTGATATAAAAGGATAAAAATCTTACCTTCATGTACTCCTTCTGCAGGACGTGTATGATGGCAGAACAGATCTCTGGGATAATGATCCCCAGAGCCTGGGGGGAGATGCCTGTCGAGAACTTCAAGTCCTGCAGACTTCTCCCTGTGGCCAAATACCGCAAGGTAGCGACCAACCTCTGCCCCGGAGTGATGGCTTGCCTCATGCAGGTATCCTGCCTGCTAATATAAGGGGTCAGCGAAGCCAACAAACGGTGAAACACGGGGTCCGTCATCCTGAGAAAGTCCCTGAAATCATCAGGATTATTCTCACGGATCTCACGGAGCAAAGGCATATGACAGAACTGGTCACGCTGAAGCAACCAATTCTTGGTCCATGAACTCCTCGCCACCCTGTTCATGGACTGGACTTGTGTCAAGGTCAGGACCCCAACACCAAGCCCCCGCACAGCATGAACTCTACGAGGAGTACGCATACGAAACATGGCTAGAAAACGGTCGGCTGCTCAGAACGAAGTAACAGAACGCACTGAAGAACAGCAAGGCCTGTGAAGAGCGACCTGAAAAACAGCAACGAGCAGGCAAGATCACACAGAAAACTCTGATACGAACTGACTGCACGCACTGAAGAGCAGATACAAACCCACAAGCACAAACTGAACGGCAGAAAACTATCTGAAAGCCACGAGTCTGAGAAAGCGCGAATCGTCTCTCACCAAACTTTTACTAACACGAGATTAGCAAAAGGAGCCCAAAGGGTGCCGCGCTTGGTTCTGAACCGGCCTTTTCTAGTCTCGTCGTACGTGGTGTACGTCACCGCGTTCTTGGCGATCGGAAATTCCGACAACTTTGTGCGACCGTGTGTAGGCAAAACAAGTTTGAGCCAACATCCGTCGGAAAAAATCCTAGGATTTTGTTGTCGGAATGTCTGAACAAAGTCTGACTGTGTGTACGCCCTATTAGACTGGGGAAAATTTGGGAATCATCTTCAAAAGTCTCAAGATGTGTAGCACATAGGGAAACCGCTATCAAGATAATATTCTTGTGGTACAGAACTCCTGATTTGCTACATGCCCAGAATTCTACCCTTTCTAAACTGTGCTGGAGATGCGGTCAGTCTGTTGGAACCCTCCTCCACATCTTTTGGGAATGCCACATCCTAGGCCCATATTGGAGCGAGGTTCAAAGATTATTACAAACGATCCTTTCTGCAACCATTCCATTAAATCCCATACATTTTCTTCTGGGTCTTCCTTTCCCGGATATTCCCAAATCATCACAGAAACTTGCATCATTCATATTATTAGCAGCAAAAAGAGCCAATCCTAGGCTCTGGCTCTCTACCTCCACCCCCACTTTACATCATACCCTCTCCATAATATCATATATATGCAGGATGGAGCAAATGACTGCTAAGAGTGAAGGTAACTCCCTCCTATTTGACAGAATATGGAAGGCTTGGGATATTTCAATATTCTCCTCAGAACCTGCAGTTGTCACACCTTTTTAAAAGTCTGCTAGAAATACCCTTTGACCAACATTTTATTTTATTTTATTTTGTTCTTGACCCAAATCTAGATATGGTATGGACATTTTTTTGTTGAGATGATCCATTAATGGAAGCCGCTGGAACTTGACTATACTGGTATCCCCATCAAGATGTATTATATTATTTTATTTTGTCTATTGTTTTGATATTGATAACTACTTCTTTGATGCTAACTTGGCTTGATCTCTGTACCTTATGAAACAATGTTTTATAATTGTTAAAATTTTTTGAAAAATAAACAATTAAAAAAAAAAATAAAGGCTGAAGTATATTGCTGTGTTTGAAGGAGTTAGCAGGTGAGCTGGTTAGTAAACAGTCGTCTTCCTGATACTAGGAAAATAGATATACAGTATCTCACAAAAGTGAGTACACCCCTCATATTTTTGTAAATATTTTCTTATATCTTTTCATGTGACAACACTGAAGAAATTATACTTTGCTACAATGTAAAGTAGTGAGTGTACAGCTTGAATAACAGTATAAATTTTCTGTCCCCTCAAATTAACTCAACACACAGCCATTAATGTCTAAACCACGGGCAACAAAAGTGAGTACACCCCTAAGTGAAAATGTCCAAATTGGGCCCAATTAGCCATTTTCCCTCCCCCGGTGTTATGTGATTTGTTAGTGTTACAAGGTTTCAGTTGTGAATGGGGAGCAGGTGTGTTGAATTTGGTGTTATCACTCTCACTCTCTCATACTGGTCACTGGAAGTTCAACATTGCACCTCATGGCAAAGAACATTCTGAGGATCTGAAAAAAGATCCTTGTTGCTCTACATAAAGATGGCCTAGGCTATAAGAAGATTGCCAAGACCCTGAAACTGAGCTGTAGCACGGTGGCAAGACCATACAGTGGTTTTAACAGGACAGGTTCCACTCAGAACAGGCCTCACCATGGTTGACCAAAGAAGTTGAGTGCACGTGCTCAGCGTCATATCCAGAGGGTGTCTTTGGGAAATAGACGTATGAGTGCTGCCAGCATTGCTGCAGAGGTTGAAGGGGTGGGGGAGTCAGCCTGTCAGTGATCAGACCATACGTCGCACACTGTATCAAATTGGTCTGCATGGCTGTCGTCCCAGAAGGAAGCCTCGTCTAAAGATGATGCACAAGAAAGCCTGCAAACCGTTTTCTAAAGACAAGCAGGCTAAGGACATGGATTACTGGAACCATGTCCTGTGGTCTGATAAGACCAAGATTGACGTTTTTGGTTCAGATGGTGTCAAGCATGTGTGGTGGCAACCAGGTGAGGAGTACAAAGACAAGTGTGTCTTGCCTTCAATCAAGCATGGTGGTGGGAGTGTCGTGGTCTGGGGCTGCACGAGTGTTGCCGGCACTGGGGAGCTACAGTTCTTTGAGGGAACCATGAATGCCAACATGTACTGTGACATATTGAAGCAGAGCATGATCCCCTACCTTCGGAGACTGGGCCGCAGGGCAGTATTTCAACATAACAACCCCAAACACACCTCCCAAGACGACCACTGCCTTGCTAAAGAAGCTGAGGGTAAAGGTGAAGGACTGGCCAAGCATGTCTATAGATCCTAAACCCTGTGGGGCATCCTCAAACGGAAGATGGAGGAGAACAAGGTCTCTAACATCCACCAGCTCTGTGACGTCGTCATGGAGGAGTGGAAGAGGACTCCAGTGGCAACCTGTGAAGCTCTGGTAAACTCAATGCCCAAGAGGGTTAAGGCAGTGCTGGGAAATAATGGTGGCCCAAAGTGTCAATATTTTGTGTGGACAAAATATTGACACTTTGGGCCCAATTTGGACATTTTCACTTAGGGGTGTACTCACTTTTGTTGCCAGCGGTTTAGACATTAATAGCTGTGTGAGTTTTATTTTGAGGGGACAGCAAATTTACACTGTTATACAAGCTGTACACTCACTACTTTACATAATGAATGCCGTTGTAAGACTCATCCACCTTACCAACCATTCAATGTCCTCCACCCCTCTCTGCCAATCCCTCCACTGGCTTCCACTCACCCAACAAATAAAATTCAAAGTACTAACAATAATTTACAAAGTCATCCATAACTCTGCCCCCAGCTACATCCCTAACCTAGTACCAAAATACCAACCAAGCCGCTCTCTTCGGTCCTCCCAAGACCTCCTGCTCTCTAGCTCCCTTGTCACCTCCTCCCATGCTCGCCTCCAGGATTTCTCCAGTGCTTCTCCCACCTTTTGGAACTCCCTACCCCAATCTGTCCGACTGTCCCCTAATCTATCCATCTTTAGACGATCCCTGAAAACTCTTCTCTTTAAAGAAGCCTATCCTGCTTCTAACTAACACTGTTTTACTTCCTCCATCAGCTCATCCCCCACAGTTATTACCTTTTGTATCAACTGACCCTTCCTTTTTAGATTGTAAGCTCTAATGAGCAGGGCCCTCTGATTCCTCTTGTGCCAAATTTTAATGTAACTGTAATGTCTGCCATTATTTTGTTAAGCGCTGTTGCAAACTGTTGGCGCTATATAAAACCTGTATAATAATTGTAGCAAAGTGTAATTTCTTCAGTGTTGTCACATGTAAAAATATAATAAAATATTTACAAAAATGTGAGAGGTGTACTCACTTTTGTGAGATACTGTATGTTAACCAGTGTATGAGCATTGGAGACAGTATACTGTATAAACCCATGGAGCATCAAGCTCATAACCTGGCTGATGAATCCAGGGTTAGGGCAGGCATATGCAATTAGCGGACCTCCAGCTGTTGCAAAATTACAAGTCCCATCATTCCTCTGCCTCTGGGTGTCATGCTTGTGTCTGTCAGAGTCTTGCTATGCCTCATGGGACTTGTAGTTCTGCAACAGCTGGAGGTCCGCTAATTGCATATCCCTGGGTTAGGGGATCACTCTGCTGGGAGCAAACGGCATACACAGTCACTCCGTTTAGAAACCATGTAAACACTTAGCCTAGCTTCACACTTATGCATTTTTTAGTGCCTTTTGCAGTTTGCAGAAATGCACTACAGTCCATTCAACATGGTTTCCTATGGTACAGGTACACATCTATGCGTTTTTCAGCTGGTGCATTTTTGGAAAGGGTCAGGGACTTTTTGCATGTAATAGACTTCAATGAAATCACACCAGAAATGCAAGTGTTGTGTTTGTGATGCAGTTTTTATTTTTCAGTTTAAAACACTGTATATAGGTGGTTGCTAAGGAGGGGGCTGGGAAGCTGGCCGCCCCATCTTTAACAACCGATTAGTCATCAGCTGTCAGCGGGCTTCCCCGAGACCCCTTATACGAGTGAGTGCTAACAAAATACAAGAGCCGGTTTTTGACAAGTCCTTTATTAAATAAGAAGCTATCTTCTCCCAGTGTCTTCTTCCTCGCCACCACTGTCTTCTTCCTCGCCACCACTGTCTTCTTCCCCGCATCCGCTATCCTTTACATCACCGCCGGTTACCTGCTAAAAGACAAAAGCCAGTCTTGTCCTTAAACTATATTCTTCCAGTGTGATATCCCCCCCCCCCGTTGTCCGGCACCTCTTATATAGCCATGGGGTATGGGCATCCAATGGCATTGCCTGGAGAGCCCGCCCCTTGTGACGTCATGTGACAGCTGATGAAGGACACAGCGGCCAGCTTCCCGGCTCCCTCCTTAGCAAACAGCTATATACAGTGCGTTTACAGTGCATTTCAAAAGAGAGGGAAAAAACGTAAAAAGCAAAATGCATGAAAACTGCATTCAAAAACGCATAAATATGCAAAACGCATTGCAAAACATGTCTGAAAAACACATTAAGTGCAGCCGCATAGATATATTTTTATATATATATTTATATTGTGTGTCATCTCCAGCTCACCAGACCCAGTCCTTGTTTATCTTCTAGTGCTGATCCACTGCCACTCCTGATTTTCTCCTTCTTAACATCTCCTATATGTGTACGTTCTGCTTCTCTCTGGTACCTCCACTTATTCTCCTGATGCCGCCCAATTTCAAAAGGACTACGATTAGCTTTCCATCAACCAGAGGCAGGAGGACGTAGTACAGGAGATGGTCAGAAACTACAGACATAGTACAGGAGATGGTCAGAGACTGCAGACCTACTACAGGAGATGGTCAAAAAATGCAGACCTACTACAGGAGATGGTCAGAGACTGCAGACCTACTACAGGAGATGGTCAAAAAATGCAGACCTACTACAGGAGATGCTCAGAGACTGCAGACCTACTACAGGAGATGGTCAGAGACTGCAGACATAGTACAGGAGACCATCAGAGACTGTGGAAATACTACATGAGATGGTAAGAGACTGCAGAAATACTACAGTAGATGGTTAGAGACCGCAGACATACTACAGAAGATAATACATGGCAAACATATTACTGGAGATCAAGAGAGACAATGATTATGTATGCCACAAATAAAAGCATTAAGAGCGATCAAAATACTAATTGCGGCGCTCTGTCCAAAGTCTCAACAATTGGCCGGTAATCATATAAGTTATTAAAGTCCACCATGTGAATATGTGCAAAGAAAGTCTCTTGGTGTACAATATCCTTGTGTTGGTTAAGTGTTGTTACATGCACCAATCATCAGATTGTCACCACTTTGTTCACATCAGCATCAGTAGTTTGATTACCGAACATTCAATATTGTTCCCGGGGCGAGCGGTACGTTCCCTGTACGAGTGATTGACGACATTTAAACAAAGGTGTGTTTAAAAGGGAAGTATGGGTTTCTTTTTTTTCCATATTCATACTTACCTAGGTGGATGCTGCATCTGTCCCCTGGCACCTCTGCACTGAGAACCAAGCGATTGAACACAGCCGATCACTCGGTTTTCAGAGCTCCATGAGCAGAGAGTTGTAGACTGTCACAGCTCTCTGCTCATCTCCCTCCGTGCTCATTGGAGCGCTGAACTGTGGAGGGGGCGGAGCGGGCCGTCTCTAGCTCTCAGCGGCTCGCTGAGAGGCTGAGACAGGTGCCAGTCACAGGCACCTGGCGGATCCAGACTTCCATTGTCGGCATGACGCAGTGCCCGGACTGACTTCTGTGATGTCATCAGAGAGCGGACTTCAGGTCCCAGGAGTGCAAAATGAATTTCACTACTGTGATCCATAGGAGAAGCCCAGCCAAACGAGCTTTGGCTGGAGTTCTCCTTTAATTGATATCTCTGGTGAGTGCAAACCCTGCACTGGTGATTGGTGCATGTAACAACGCATGACCAATACGGGGATACAAGGATATTGTACACCAAGAGACTTTCTTTGCATGTATTTACAGGGTGGACTTTAATAACTTTATGTAGTCAAGGCATGATTACCGGCCAATTGTTGAGAATACACCTCCAAGACGACCACTACCTTGCTAAAGAAGCTGAGGGAAAAGGTGCTAGACTGGCCAAGCATGTCTCCAGACCTAAACCCTAGCATCTGTGGGGCATCCTCAAATGGAAGGTGGAAGAGCACAAATTCTCTAACATCCACCAACTCTGTGATGTCGTCATGGAGGAGTGGAAGAGGACTCCAGTGGCAACCTGTGAAGCTCTGGTGAACTCCATGCACAAGAGGGTGAAGACAGTGCTGGAAAATGATGGTGGCCACACAAAATATTGACACTTTTGGCCCAATTTGGACATTTTCACTTAGGGGTGTACTCACTTTTGCTGCCAGTGGTTTAGAATTCAGGCCCCTTTCACACTGGAGCGGTTATCAGGCGGTATTGCGCTAAAAATGCCGCCTGAAAACCGCCCCTAAACAGCCTCCGCTGTTTGTTCAGTGTGAAAGCCCGAGGGCTTTCACACTGAAGCGGTGTGCAGGCAGGGCGGTGAAAAAAGTCCTGCAAACCGCTTTTTTGGAGCAGTGAAGGAGCGGTGTATTCACCGCTCCTAAACCGCTCCTGCCCATTGAAATCAATGGGACAGCGCGGCTATACCGCGGTAATACCGTGGCTATAGCCGCGCTGTACGAGCGGATTTAACCCTTTTTCGGCCGCCAGCGGGGGTTAAAACCGAACCGCTAGCGGACGAATACCGCTGCAAGAAGGACGGTACAGCAGCGCTAAAAATAGCGCTGTTGTACCGCCGACGCCCCCACCGCCCCAGTGTGAAAGGGGCCTAATGGCTGTGTGTTGAGTTATTTTGAGGGGGTAGCAAAGGTACATTGTTATACAAGCTGTACACTCACTACTTTACATTGTAGCAAAGTGTCATTTCTTCAGTGTTGTCACATGAAAAGATATAATAAAATATTTACAAAAATGTGAGGGGTGTACTCACTTTTGTGAGATACTGTATATGTCAGCCACTGTATGAGCATTGGAGAAAGTATACTGTATAAACCCATGGAGCATCAAGCGCATAACCTGGAAACCTGGCTGGTGAATCAAGGATTAAAGGGATCCCTCTGCTAGGAGCAAACAGTGGCTGGGTGAGTTGACATAACAAGAGTCAGGAGGCATACACAGTTACTCTGTTTAGAAACCATGTAAACACTTGATGTGTGTCATCTCCAGCTCACCAGACCCAGTTCTTGTTCATCTTCTAGTGCTGGTCCACACTAACACTCTGGGTTTCCTCCTTCTTAACACCTCTATATGTGTACATTCTGCTTCTCCCGGGTACCTCCGCTTATTCTCCTAATGCTGCCCAGTTTCAAAAAGCACAACCACAATTAGCTTTCCATCATCCAGTGGCAGGAGGCATGGCCGGGCCTGATCCTCAAAGGCTGGCCACACCTCTTTCCCTTATTCCTGCCCAATAACTGCCTTTCGCCTCACAGAATGCTACGCTTCAGGGGAGTTACATTGGAGTGAGTGACCAATAGCTAAGCTGCCCCAGTGATCACTGCTGGGTGGGGTGGAGGTAGAGATCTGTACTCACATGGATGTGTTTACAGATAACAATCCTGTCTAGCCCAGCGCCTAATTTAGCAGGGGGGGGGCAGACGGGAGGGCAAGGGATAACCTAGGAGGGGCAGTAGTGACACCACTGCTGATGAAGCTGATCTAAAAGCTATTCTATCTCCTCATTTCTAGTTTTTAAAATGGAGCTATCTAGTTTCTTTTTAGAAATGGCATCAGGTTGGCAAACTCATTGCACAGAAACCACAGAGTAGGCCATGACTCTAGAAGAAGAAGGGTATTCCCTTTATTGCAGGGATAGAGAGAGTAAGAAAGGGGGAGGGGTATGCCTATATATGAAGAATAATGTACATGTAAATGTGAGAGATGACATCAATAAGGGAGCTAGGGAGGAGGTAGAATCCTTATGGGTAGCGCTCCAAAGGGATGAAGCTAAGTGAAAAATAATACTGGGAGTATGCTATAGGTCCCCTAACCTGAGGGAGGAGGGGGAGACGGACCTCCTATCACAATTTGGATTAGCAGCAAAGATGGGAAGTGTTATCATGATGGGGGATTTTAATTATCCAGACAGACTGTTCAGAGGGAACCATGCATTCGTCTAAAACTCGCAAAAAACCTAAATGCCTTGTAGGAAACTTTCATGGTCAGATGGTAGAAGCACCAACTAGAAACAAGGCATTACTGGATCTATTGATTACCAACAATACAGACCTGATCACGGATGTGGAAATACGGGGCAATTTAGGAAACCGCTATCGCGGGCTTCAGTATAAATCACACAAATAGGAAACACAAGGGGAACACAAAGACAATGAATTTCAAAAGAGCCAACTTCCCTAAACTACAAACCTTGCTAGAAGGCATAAATTGGGTTAAAATCTTAGAAACAAAGAACACAGAGGAGAGATGGGGTTTGCCTTAAGAGCATATTAAATAAGGGCATTAGCCAGTGCATCCCATTGGGAAATTTTAAAAGAGCGAACAAAAGTCCTGAATGGCTTAACTCTAATGTAAAAATGCATATAAAAGCAAAGGAGAAGGCCATCAAAAAATACAAGGCTGAGGAATCATCATCACCTTTACCCTCAGCTTCTTTAGCAAGGCAGTGGTCGTCTTGGAGGTGTGTTTGGGGTCGTTATCATGTTGGAATACGAAGGGAGGGGTTCATACTCTGCTTCAGTATGTCACAGTACATGTTAGCATTCATGGTTCCCTCAATGAACTGTAGCTCCCCAGTGCTGGCAGCACTTATGCAGCCCAGACCATGACACTCCCACCACCATGCTTGACTGTAGGCAAGACACCCTTGTCTTTGTATTCCTCACCTGTTTGCCACCACACACGCTTGACACTATCTGAACCAAATAAGTTTATCTTCGTCTCATCAGACCACAGGATGTGGTTCCAGTAATCCATGTTCTTAGTCTGCTTGTCTTCAGCAAACAGTTTGCGGGTTTCTTTTGCATTATATTTAGAAGAGGCTTCCTTCTGGGATGACAGCCATGCAGACCAATTTGATTCAGTGTATGGCGTATGGTCTGATCACTGACAGGCTGACCCCCCACCCCTTCAACCTCTGCAGCAATGCTGGCAGAACTCATATGTCTATTTCCCAAAGACAACCTCTGGATATGACGCTGAGCATGTGCACTCAACTTCTTTGGTCGACCATGGTGAGGCCTGTTCTGAGTTGAACTTATCCTGTTAAACCGCTGTATGGTCTTGGCCACCATGCTGCAGCTCAGTTTCAGGATCTTGGCAATCTTATAGCCTAGGCCATCTTTATGTAGAGCAATAATTCCTTTTTTTTCAGATTCTTTAGAGAGTTCTTTGCCATGAGGTGCCATGTTGAACTTCCAGTGACCAGTATGAGAGAGTGAGAGCTATAGCACCAAATTTAACACATCTGCTCCCCATTCACACCTGAGACCTTGTAACACTAATGAGTCACATGACACAGGAGAGGGAAAATGGCTAATTGGGCCCAATTTGGACATTTTCACTTAGGGGTGTACTCACTTTTTTGCCAGCGGTTTAGACATCAGTGGCTGTGTGTTGAGTTATTTTGAGGGGCCAGCAAATTTACATTGTTATACAAGCTGTACACTCACTACTTTACATTGTAGCAAAGTGTCATTTCTTCAGTGTTGTCACATGAAAAGATATATACAAAATATTTACAAAAATGTGAGGGGTGTACTCACTTTTGTGAGATACTAATATATATAATGTAATGCAGGGGTTTACCAGAGTCATTGTACTGGGTGGTGTGTTATTCCTTAAATAAGGGAATGGTCCCCTCTAGTGGCCACTACAGCTTTGGCACGAACCTCTCTATATTTAGTAACAAACAACTATGCATGTTGGACTGTGTAGTTTAATAAGGAAGTGACTTTGTTTAAGCCAGTCAAGGAACTACCTATCCACAATGCCTCACTTACCTACCCACAATGCCAAGTACAGAACAGCCTGCTGGGTAAGGGAATAAAAGGGACAGGCGTGGTATGTTTCTGCCTTTTGGTGGAACGCCATTAAAGTGGGAGCTGTGGGTGTGCAATTGGAAGACTGCGGCCTGTTGGCGCGGAGCGGAATTGTGTGGCCTCTAAGGAATTCCGGAAAACAGTGTGCTGGATCAGCGTGTGGACAGATTGGAGGGCTCAAGGTAACTCGAAAGTTTCCTGCATTGCAGTCCCCAACCATCGGAAGGAGCGGATCGGAGTGCCGGCGCCAGCTTGTAGCGAGACTAAGATATCAGAAGCGGAGCAGTACAAGCATCTGGGCCTTGTGTGGTGAGCGGGCACTTGCCCAGATTGATGTAATAATTCGTTACTGTGCAAATAGGTCCCAGACGTCTGGTGAGACCTGTAGTCCCACAGAAGCGATTTCACTTATTCATAGACTGTGTGCAGCGAAACCTCAGAGTTCGTTTTCTCTGTACTACAGAGCTAATTTTGAGTTGCATGTTTCAGTAAGGAAGAAGTTCTACAGGTGCTTTATATAAAACATGCATTTATTTATATCACTTTATATATTTGCAGAAAATATATTTAAAACTATTAACTGAAGATTTTAATATTTCAATTGAAATGGTAAGTAAATTAAAAAAAATATTTTACTTATCTATCTATATAATAAATACATTTATTTATTTAAATTTTTATTTTACATATATTTTTAGGACAAAACTCCATTACCCACAGGATCGTTGTCCGAAAATTATAATTTGATGACTCAAGAGGAAAGAGTAATTAATATTGTATATTTTTTCTAAATTTCCACACTTCTTTTTTCTCTCTGTCTATATTGCAAAATATGTATATACATTTATATTCATATATTCTATTATTGTGAATGTGAGTTAGGATAGATATACATATATATATATATATATATATATATATATATATATATATATATATACTGACACACAGAGAGAGATCATTATTTAGATGTATGTATATATTTGTAGCCAATAATAAATAAATACATATAATAACAAAAATGTGTATTAATGTGCATAACGAAGCCAAGGAAAGATGGAAACATCTCCAAATGGCATCAAATTACAGATTAGACATTCTTATAATATGTCAAAAAAAGTTAGATTTTATTTCCATCATTTACACTTTCAAAATTACAGAAAACAAAAAAATGGCATCTGCAAAACTTTGGCCACCCTGCAGAATTTATAGCATGCACTGCCCCCTTTGCAAAGCTGAGACCTGCCAGTGTCATGGATTGTTCTCAATCATTGTCTGGGAAGACCAGGTGATGTCAATCACAAGGGTTTTAAATGGCCAGACTCATCTGACCTTGCCCCAACAATCAGCACCATGGGTTCTTCTAAGCAGTTGTTTAGAAAACTGAAACTGAAAATAGTTGACGCTCACAAAGCTGGAGAAGGCTATAAGAAGATAGCAAAGCGTTTTCAGATGTCAATATCCTCTGTTCGGAATGTAATTAAGAAATGGCAGTCATCAGGAACAGTGGAAGTTAAAGCAAGATCTGAAAGACCAAGAAAATTATCAGACAGAACAGCTCGCAGGATTGTGAGAAAAGCAATTCAAAACCCACGTTTGCACGATCCCTCCAGAAAGATCTGGCAGACCCTGGAGTTGTGGTACACTATTCCACTATAAAGAGATACTTGTACAAATATGGTCTTCATGGAAGAGTCATCAGAAGAAAACCTCTTCTACGTCCTCAACACAAAAATCAGCGTTTGAACTTTGCAAATGAACATATAGACAAGCCTGAGGCATTTTGGAAACAAGTTCTGTGGACCGATGAGGTTAAAATAGAACTTTTTGGCCGGAATGAGCAAAGGTTTGGAGAAGAAAGGGCACAGAATTTAATGAAAAGAACCTCTGTCCAACTGTTAAGCATGGGGGTGGATCAATCATGCTTTGGGGTTGTATTGCAGCCAGTGGCACAGGGAACATTTCACGAGTAGAAGGAAAAATGGATTCAATAAAATTTCAGCAAATTTTGGATAGTAACTTGATGCCATCTGTGAAAAAGCTGAAGTTAAAGAGAGGATGGTACCTAGAAATGGATAATGATCCTAAACACACCTCAAAATCCACAGGGGATTACATCAAGAGGCGTAAACTGAAGGTTTTGCCATGGCCTTCACAATCTCCTGACCTCAACATTATTGAAAATCTATGGATAGACCTTAAAAGAGCAGTACGTGACAGACAGCCCAGAAATCTCAAAGAACTGGAAGACTTTTGTAAGGAAGAATGGGCAAAGATACCTCAAACAAGAATCGAAAGACTCTTTGCTGGCGTCAAAAAGCGTTTACAAGCTGTGATACTTGCCAAAGGGGGCAGTACAAGATATTAACTCTGCAGGGTGCCCAAACTTTTGCAGATGCCATTTTTTTGTTTTCTGTAATTTTGAAAGTGTAAATGATGGAAATAAAATCTAACTTTTTTTGACATATTATAAGAATGTCTAATCTGTAATTTGATGCCATTTGGAGATTTTTCCATCTTTCCTTGGCTTCGTTATGCACATTAATACACATTTTTACCTGGGGTGCCCAAACTTTCGATCCCCACTGTATATATATAAATATATATATATATATATATATATATATATATATATATATATATCGATATGTCATCTTTTTTTATCTTTATTTTTTAAATTATTTTTTTATTTTTATTTTTTTAATATAATATTAAATATTATATATTTGATGTTTGGGTATATCTATATATCTATATCTATATATATATATATATATATATATATATATATATATAGATAGATAGATATATATATAAATATAAATTATTTAATTTTATTTATTTTTGTATGTTTTTATATTTAGAGAAATATTATAACAAAGCAACTTTTGGCGAGGTATCCTGCGCCTGAAACAGATCGTGCCTTTCCAAGGAATCTGACCATGCCCTCTTCAAGTATTGGTTCTTCGGACTCACAATCGCAAGATACACCTGATGACAAAATAGGCAAAATACACTGGTGTATGTGTCAGTGCTGTATAAAAATGCCAACCCAAGTAGAATCCGTGTGTTGTCAAGAGGTTGAAGAGGTCAAAGGCTGTATCCCTGAGGGAAAAAAATGCATAACGGAAGCAGATATGTTCTGTTCTCAAATTTCGACTGAGCAACATGTAATGCCCCGTACACACGGTCGGACTTTGTTCGGACATTCCGACAACAAAATCCATGGATTTTTTCCGACGAATGTTGGCTCAAACTTGTCTTGCATACACATGGTCACACAAAGTTGTCGGAAAATCCGATCGTTCTGAACGCGGTGACGTAAAACACGTACGTCGGGACTATAAACGGGGCAGTGGCCAATAGCTTTCATCTCTTTATTTATTCTGAGCATGCGTGGCACTTTGTCCGTCGGATTTGTGTACACACAATCGGAATTTCCGACAACGGATTTTGTTGTCGGAAAATTTTATATCCTGCTCTCAAACTTTGTGTGTCGGAAAATCCGATGGAAAATGTGTGATAGAGCCTACACACAGTCGGAATTTCCGACAACAAGGTCCTATCACACATTTTCCGTCGGAAAATCCGACCGTGTGTACGGGGCATTAGACTGATGTTTACAATGATGCATCTCGAGGGCCTACCTGTTGGAGATGCAGACAATAACTGGTAATATCATTATTTTAACAATTATTTAGAGTTGTCATTGAAGAAAAAAAAATATCCTTGTGATTATAATAATTTTAGATAGATATGTAGTTATTTTAATATATATATTTTTTTTAAACAGGCGATTGAGGAAAACTGCATACCGTGCTTTCATAGCTTGGATCTTTGGATTTTTAGGGAGGGGGAACAGAAGGGTGATACCATCATGTGCAGTGAAAATAGTCAGAGAAGTTTTTCCTGAGCCTAATGGCTGATATGTAGATTTCCTTTATTCTGATGACTATGATGCATCAGAGATGACATTTCATTAAAGCTGTATTTGAAATTATTATTATCCCAAGAAATTGTTTTTTTTTAAATTGTAGATTTTGTTTTATTATTTTTTTTTAAATTATAGTTGAATAAAAATTTAATTCATAATAAAAACACAAATGTTAGTCCTTTTTTTAATGTACTTTAATATAGTTAAAAGAAAAAAAAATAATATATTAACCACCTCAATACAGGGCACTTTCACCCCCTTCCTGCCCAAGCCATTTTTCAGTTTTCAGCGCTGTCGCACTTTGAATGACAATTGCGCGGTCATGTTACACTGTACCCTAATGAAATTTTTATCATTTTTTCCCCACAAATAGAGCTTTCTTTTGGTGGTATTTGATCACCTCTGCGGTTTTTATTTATTGCGCTATAAACAAAAGAAGAGGGACAATTTTGAAAAAACACAATATTTTTTACTTTTTGCTATAATAAATATCCAATTTTTTTTTTTTTTTTAACAAATTTTTTCCTCAGTTTAGGCCGATACGTATTCTTCTACATATTTTTGGTAAAAAAAAATTGCGCTAAGCGTATATTGATTGGTTTGCGCAAAAGTTATAGCGTCTACAAAATAGGGGATAGATTTATAGCATTTTTATTATTTATTTATTTTTTACTAGTAATGGCGGCGATCTGCAATTTTTATTGTGACTGCGATATTGCGGCGGACATATCGGACACTTTTGACACATCTTTGGGACCATTCACATTTATACAGCGATCAATGCTATAAAATTGCATTGATTACTGTGTAAATGTGACTGGCAGGGAAGGGGTTAACACTAGGGGGCGCTCGAGGGGTTAATGTATTACCTAAGGAGGTGATTCTAACTGTGGGGGGAGGGGACTGACTGGGGGAGGTGACCAATCGCTGTCCCTATGTACAAGGGACACGCCATCGGTCTCCTCTCCTCTCTGACAGGACGTGGATCTGTGTTTACATGCACAGATCCACGCTCCTGCTCTGTTACCCGGCAATCGCGGGTGCCCGGCGGACATCGCGGCCGCCGGGCACGCGCACCGGGTCCCGAGCGACGCAGCGGGCACGCGCGCGCCCCCTAGTGGCTCGGAAGGCGAGGACGTCATATGACGTCCTCCCAGAACAATAGAAGCCTCGTCCAGCCGTCATATGACGGTGGGCGGTGGCTTAGCGGTTAAACATTATATCATAAAAACAGTTACCAAAAATTACAATAGATTTTTTTCAATATTTTAGATAATTATAGAATTTAAAGAGATTTTATGCATACGACCATTTATGGTTTATTTATCAACTGTTGGAAAGCGTGTCATATGTTCTTTCACTGCAATCCTTGTTTCTGGTCTTTTCAAGTGGAGCTATATTTTTGGGCATTTCCAGGTTTTTTGGTTTCCACGAATTAGTTATGGTGCCTTCTACCATGGAAATCACGTTAGAAAGCATTATTTTTGCATGTTCATTATCCATTTTCTGGAAAACATTTCGCACAATCCATTTTTTTCTGCCTCTTGGAAACTCCAAGTTTTTACGTTCTACCAAAACTTCCTCACCGCTAGCATCTTTTTTTTTTGTCAGAGCAGGTTTACATATCACATTATGATTGTGGCTTAATGCCGCCAATTTTGTTCTGGCATCCATTGAATCAAATCGATAATTAATTTGTTTAGGATGATATTTTAGAATCATACTGTGATACGTTTCTATAGCACCAGTCTGACCAAAAAAAGTAAGATGTTTCATGTCCTTTTCCAATTTGGGATCCAAAACAATTGTGGACAATGCATGAAATGCAGGTGTCTGTTGGATTAACCAGGGAACATTCGGAGCATCCACATCAATCTCATCATGCAAGCATTTGTGCTCTATATCGACAATTTTCCATACATGAATATTTACTATATGATGTAGTACAGATTGCCAAAGTTCTTTAAAAACGTCCTCGTTTCCTTGGCAAGCTCTACTACACCAATAGAAATGGTTTAGTATGGATCCAATCCATGGCAAAATTGGACTATACAATTTTTTTTTTTTTACATTTGCACCAATTTTTTTTTTTAATTTTTCACATAATGCCAAATGTCAAATTCATGATTTATATTTTCATATTTTTCAGTTGTTAATAATTTTCGTATGCCAGTGTGTCGATCTGTTCCCACAAATTGAATATCTAATTTTTGGTCAATTAATCTATCTAAACTTTTGGTAAATCCTAATTTCTCCATTGCGACAGATGAGGTTGTTTGTGACACCTGCACCGACTCAAAATCCGCAATTATTTTGGAAAAAAGATCCATGAAAGTGTAATGTCCTGTACACACGGTTGGATTTTCCGAAGGAAAAAGTGCGATCGGATGGTGTTGTCGGAAATTCCGATCGTGTGTGGGCTCCATCTGACTTTTTCCATCAGAATTTCCGACACACAAAGTTTGAGAGCAGGCTATAAAATTTTCTGACAACAAAATCCAATCAGTTAAATTCCGATCGTGTGTACACAAATCCGACGCACAAAGTGCCACGCATGCTCAGAATAAATTAAGAAACAAAAACTATTGGCTACTGCCCCATTTATAGTCCTGATGTACGTGTTTTATGTCACCGCGTTCAGAACGATCGGATTTTCCGACAACTTTGTGCGACCGTGTGTATGCAAGACAAGTTTGAGCCAACATCCGCCAGAAAAAATCCATGGATTTTGTTGTCGGAATGTCCAATCAACGTCCGATCGTGTGTACAGGGCATTAGTGGAGTATTTGGCAGAAAAGCCAGGGCTGTCACATTGGCCATCCCCTACAAGAAACAATGGTTTTCCTGAGAATTCTTTTATCACGTTGCCATTGTTTTCTTGCCAACTATAGTCAATAGCTTTAAAAATGTATCGGTTTTGTGCTCTATTGTACGATGTTTGTCCAAATATCTCGATTCCGCAAAGTTCGAACATTTCTCTAACTTTTGTATAGCTACCTCCACTTACACAAATGGCCCAAGACAGCAAAATGTTACCAGCTGGATAGTTTTTGATTTTTGGCTGGCTTTCCCATAGCTTCATATGATGTGCAGCAGAGCATGTCGAATAGGCAGAAACCATAGTTCCAATTATTTGTTTGTCGATTTTTTTTATTTTTGAAATACAGTCTGGATCTGGACACCGCATTTGAAACAGCAATTGGTCCAGGCTGCTTTAGAAAATAATACATTTTTTTTTCTTTTGCTAAATTTAGGGGACATGTCAGTGTTTCTTCTGTTTCTCTGTCTTTGACACTTTCGCAAATACTAATGTCATCTTTTTGTGGTGTATCACAATCAGACACATGGAAAATTGGGTCCTCATAATAGGCCAATTTTCTGTTTGGTCTGATTTCAGGACTGTCAACCTCTGATTGAAAAGGTGAATTGAACATTGTAGTTGTTTGCAAATTTGGTGTCAAGACAACTGAGGCTGATAGTGGCACCGGAGGGGGTGTCATTAAACCTGCCCCGGAACTGCAGTATGAATGATCTAAAGTTATTGATCTTCCACTTGCTATTTTAAAATAACTTTCTTGTGATTCCGGGAGAGTGACATCAAAAAGGGCTGTTCGTGTTTCTGCATCTTTCTTTAGCACTTTAGTACATTGGTATATACATGTTGTGCTGCAAACAGAAGATTTAGATGTTCCTGCCATCATGTAATTCAATTGTCGAATTTGGTTCAGTCTCGTGTTCCATTTATTTTCGGATGGTGTCTTTGTAGATGTTTCATTAAAAATTGTCGGGACCGCTTCGGCTTTTAATTTTCTTTTTTTTCCTTGCCCAATAAAACAATCACTGTTGAAGTGTGCAGAACACATTCGATACAAGTTCCCAAGTCTTCTTTAATTAATGGAATGTATTCCTCAATCATTCCTGGCTCCATACCTGAAGTTTGAAGCCAAATTTTAATCGCTTGACTGTCCTTAGGAAATGTATAGTAATTGGTATTGGGAACCACTGTGGCTGCAAAATTGAGCAAAGCAGCTAGGCATTTCTATAGAATAAATAAGAGTAACATTAGTGGATGTAAAATAGATTATAACATTTATTCATTATTGATGATACTACAATGTATTAAATTTGTACAAAAATATAAAAGAAAAAAAAAAAAACAAATTTATGGTAAAAATATATGTATTTGTAAATTTTTAAAATTATAAATAAATATAGATAAAATTGGAATAATAACAAATATTTTTCATACTACTTACATACATTTAGAATTTATATCTAATTAGGGAATAAAAATTAATTAAAGCTATCTAATTACATAATTAAAATATACAAGCTCAATAATGAAATAAAAACAATGACAAATTTAAATTTTAATTTTTATATATTTATTTAAATTTATAACATGAAATTTTTTATATTGAAAATAAGTCTATTTACAAATTAAAATTTAGATTAATTAGATTTTAACTTTAATATAAAATTCGAACATAATAAATTACTAAACAAACTTTATTGACAAATCCAATTTTTTTAGGGATAGAGAGTAGAGAGACATAAAAAGTGAAAATATAGATAGAGAGAATGAGAAAGGGAAATAATGAGAGAATGAGCCAGTGTGGGAGAGAACGAATGAGCGAGAGAGAGAGAAATAGACAGAATGAGAGAGAGACACACAGAATGAGAGAGACGCAAAGAGAGATAATTATATAGAGACACAATGAGGGAGAAAGAGACAGAATGAGAGAAAGAGAGGGGTGAGAGAAAGCGGGAGAGAGAGAGAGAGAGGGGAAGAGAAAGAGGGAGAGAAAGAGAGAGAGGGGGAGAGAAAGAGGGAGAGAAAGAAGGAGAGAAAGAGAGAGGGGGGGAGAGAAAGAGGGAGAGAAAGAGAGAGGGGAGAGAAAGAGGGAGAGAAAGAGAGAGGGGAAGAGAAAGAGGGAGAGAAAGAGAGAGGGAGAAAGAGCATGAAAGAGAGAGGGAGAGATAGAGAGGGAGAGAGAGGGATAGAGAAAGAGAGAGTAGGAGAGAGAAGGGGAGAGGAAGAGAGAGAAAGAGGGAGAAAGAGGGAGAGAGAGGGATAGAAAGAGAGAAAGAAAGGGGGAAATGAGAGAGGGGAATGAGAGAGAGGGAGAAAAAAAAGATAGAGGGACACAAAGAGAGAGAGGGGGAGAAAGTTAATGAGAGGAGAGAGAGACAGAAAGAGAAAAAGAGAGACACACAGAAAGAGAGAGAGACAGAAAGAGAGAGAGAGGGAGAAAAAGAGAGAGAGAGAAAGAGAGAGTGAGAGAAAGATAGAGAGGTAGAGAAAGAGAGAAAGGTAGAGAAAGATAGAGAGGTAGAGAAAGAGAGAGAGGGAGAGAAAGAGAGAGAGGGATACAAAGAGAGAGGGATAGAAAGAGAAAGAGAGTGGAATGAGAGAGAGAGAGGGGGGAGAGAAAGAGAGAGAGGGAGATAAAGAGAGAGGGGGAGAGAAAGAGAGAGGGAGAGAGAGAGAGGGGTAGAGAAAGAAAGAGAGCGAGCGAAAGAGACGGAGAGAGAGGGATAAAAAGAAAGTGGAATGAGAGCGAGAGAGAGAAAGAGAGAGAGGGAGAGAACGAATGAGAGGGAGAGAAAGAGGGAGTGAGAGAAGGAGAGAAAGACGGAGGGAGACGGAGAGAGAGGGATAGAAAGAGAAAGAGAGTGGAGGGAGAAAGAGAAAGAGGGAGAGAAAGAGAGAGGAAGAGAAAGAAAGATAGAAAGAGAGGGAGAGAAAGAGACGGAGAGAGAGAGGGAGAGAGAGGGATAGAAAGAGAGGGGAATGAGAGAGGGAGAGAGAGGGATAGAAAGAGATAAAGAGAGGGGAATGAGAGAGAGGGAGACACACACATTACAGCAAAAAATATAGAAAAAAACATACAACTTTTAACTAACAATATATTTTGAATTTGAAAAGAACAAATCCAATTGTCAAAGAGAGAGAGGGGGGATAAGAGAAAGGAATTATAGACAGAGAGAATGCGAGAAAGAGAGAGAGGGAGAGAAAGAGAGAGAGAAAGAGGGAGACGGAGAGAGAGGGATAGAAAGAGAAAGATAGGGTACTGAGAGAGAGAGAGAAAGAGAGAGAGAAAAAGAGATAGAGAAAGAGAGAGAGAGAGGGATAGAAAGAGAGGGGAATGAGAGAGGGAGAGAGAGGGAGAGAGAGGGAAAGAAAAACAGAAATAGAGGGGAATGAGAGAGAGGGAGAGAAATACAGAGAGGTAGAGAAAGAGAGAGGAGAGAAAGAGAGAGAGAGAGGGGAATGAGAGAGATAGAGACATTACAACAACAAATGTATACAAAAACATAAAAACATTTTTACTAACAATATATTTTGAATTTGAAAAGAACAAATCCAATTGTCAGAGAGAGAGAGAGAGAGGGGGGGGGGGGGGGCAAGGAGAGGGGAATGAGAGAGAGACAGATAGAATGAGAGTCAGAAAGAAAGAGAGAGACATAGAGAGATGGAGAGAAAGAGAGAGAGAAAGAGAGAGAGGGAGAGAGAAAGAGAATGAGAGAGAGAGAAAATGAGAGAGAGAGAATGATAGAGAGAGGGAATGATAGAGAGAGGAATGATAGAGAAAGAGAGAGAGAGAGAGAGACATTTTACAGAAATAAAAACATAAAAATTAACAAAAACAATATATTTTATTATGGTTTTGAAATGCTCAAATCCAATTGTTTGAGAGAGAAAAACGAGAGAGAGGGGAATGAGAGAAAGAGGGGAATGAGAGAAAGAGGGGAACAAGAGAGGGGGGGTATAAAGGAGGAGGGAGGGGGGTAGTAAGGATGAGGGGGGGTAGTAAGGATGAGGGAGGGGAGGTATTAAGGATGAGGGAGTAGTAAGGATGAGGGAGGGGGGAGTAAGGATGAGGGAGGGGGGAGTTGGAGTAAGGATGAGGTAGGGGGGGTGTGTTGTAAGGGGAGGGGGGTTTAAGGATGGAGGGAGGGGGCTGTAAGGATGGAGGGGGGGTAGGATGGAGAAGGGAGGGGGGTAGTAAGTAGGAGGGAAAAGAAGTGTATTACATAAATTTAACACATTTAAAAATTAATTAATACATGTTAATAGGATCATATTTTGGCATGGTTTTGAAAAATCAATTCCACTTGTTCTTTCAATCTATGGGACCTTAAAAAATTAATCAAAATAAAAAACAAATACATTTTACCATATACATGATGATGAAAGTATATGGTCATACATGTATGTATATATATATATATATATATATATATATATATATATTTATTATTTTACATTTAATGTATTACCTGAATTGGAAGCTGTAGATCAAAAAGATAAGCAAACCGAGAAGCCTGAAGACATTATGTGGGATTAAACGCTATAATCGAAGGAGCACGGTGATGTTAGAGGGACTGACAGACATAGGTGTCCGGGTCATTGTGTGCCCGGGATATTAAAAGTATATGGCATGTGTATAGATGGACACTGATACTGTTACAGACTGACACTGACACACTGATGGCAAAGAAGGTTTTGGTGATTGTCTAATGGTTTCATTTAGCTACCTCTGCCACGAACGGAGCGAGAATTATACTGTGTTGGGAAAGCCGGGAAAAAATAAAAAAGCAGAGAAAAGGTCTCCGGGTTTTTGCAGTAATACAGAGACTCGTTTACACTTGAAAATACAGAGACTTGAGTATACTTGAAAATACTGAGACTCACTTACATTTGAAAACCTGTCTGTGTGCTGTGGGGTATTGAGATACGAAATAATGATGAACGCTTAGACTCGCCTGCATAGGTGGATGCGTATAGGCCTGCAATACTTACCCTGAGTCTAAAATGAAATACTGTGATAGTATGGTGTACTGATCGGGAAGCGGAGATTAAATTAAAGGTCACCTGTCCAAATTGCCCAAATTAAAACACCCGTGTTAACAAGAAATGAGATTTAAATCAGTAAAAGGGCCCGCAGCGAACCCTCCCAGGTTAAGTGCAAGCCCAGGAACCATTTAAAAATATTTGGTGCAAGACAAGTAAAGAAAGCCTGGGTAAACAAGTGGCGGCTAAAAATAAAACATCAGAAGGCAGCCAAACGACCGGATCGAGAAAACAGTTTGAAGATGCAGAGACCAGCTTAGCAGCTACCAACTAAGAGTGAAATGGCAGAAATGTTCGCAAGATTGGAAACATTTATAAAAGGAGGGATAGCAACCCTCCACGATGCTATGAATCATATAGTAAAAAGGGTGGAAGACACGGAAGTAAGGCTGGACATGCATGGAGAGGAGATTAAAAAACTCAGGGCACAATTAAATGAGATGCAGAAAGACCAGAGGAACATATTATACAAAATCGAAGACCAAGAGAACCGGAACAGAAGGAAAAACCTCAGAATTAGAGATCTCCCGGAGATACAAAGGAGAAAAGGAGGAATTGCAAGAAAAAATAGACAAAATCTTTGGGCATATGATAAAGACATCGAGTGCAAGTAGTAAAATTAAGTTTGAAAGAATACATCGGATCAGAAAACCTGCAGAGATAAGAGGGGATGTCCCAAGAGATGTCATTGCTAGATTTCACAACTTTCAAGATAAAGAACAGATTAGGGCATGTCTGAAAAACAACCAACCAGCAAAATATGGAGAGACAATCCTGCAGATCTTCCCAGACCTGGCAGCAGAGACCCTGGCCAGGAGAAGAACCCTGCAACCCCTGCTTGTCCAGCTTAACCAGTTGCCGACCGCCTAACGCAGATATACTGCGGCAGAATGGCCCGAGGCGGTCGGCTTCTGACTGGGAGCGTTCAGAGATGAGGGGGAGGCCATCCATCGCTCCCAGCCAATGAGATTCTTCTCCTGCCTCTGTATAGTACACAGAGGCAGAGGAAATTATGTCATCTCTCCTCGGCTCGGTATTTTCCGTTCCGGCGCCGAGGAGAGAAGACATCCGAGTGAGTGCACAACACACACTCACACAGTAGAACATGCCAGGCATGCTTTACACCCCCTTTACCCCCGATCCCCCCCTAATCACCCCTCCCCCCCCTGTCACACTGACACCAAGCAGTTTTTTTTTTTTTTTCTGATTACTGCATGGTGTCAGTTTGTGACAGTTAGTGTGGTAGGGCAGTTAGTGTTAGCCCCTTTAGGTCTAGGGTACCCCCCTAACCCCCCTAATAAAGTTTTAACCCCTTGATCACCCCCCGTCACCAGTGTCACTAAGCGATCATTTTTCTGCTCGCTGTATTAGTGTCACTGGTGACACTAGTTAGGGAAGTAAATATTTAGGTTCACCGTCAGCGTTTTATAGCGTCAGGGACCCCCATATACTACCTAATAAGTGTTTTAACCCCTTGATTGCCCCCTAGTTAACCCTTTCACCAGTGATCACCGTATAACTGTTACGGGTGACGCTGGTTAGTTAGTTTATTTTTTATAGTGTCAGGGCACCCGCCGTTTATTACCTAATAAGGTTTAGCCCCCTGATCGCCCGGCGGTGATATGCGTCGCCCCAGGCAGCGTCAGATTAGCGCCAGTACCGCTAACACCCACGCACGCAGCATACGCCTCCCTTAGTGGTATAGTATCTGAACGGATCAATATCTGATCCGATCAGATCTATACTATTGTCCCCAGCAGTTTAGGGTTCCCAAAAACGCAGTGTTAGCGGGATCAGCCCAGATACCTGCTAGCACCTGCGTTTTGCACCTCCGCCCGGCCCAGCCCAGCCCACCCAAGTGCAGTATCGATCGATCACTGTCACTTACAAAACACTAAACGCATAACTGCAGCGTTCGCAGAGTCAGGCCTGATCCCTGCGATCGCTAACAGTTTTTTTGGTAGCGTTTTGGTGAACTGGCAAGCACCAGCGGCCTAGTACACCCCGGTCGTAGTCAAACCAGCACTGCAGTAACACTTGGTGACGTGGCGAGTCCCATAAATGCAGTTCAAGCTGGTGAGGTGGCAAGCACAAGTAGTGTCCCGCTGTCACCAAGAAGAAGACAAACACAGACCCGTCGTGCCCATAGTGCCCTTCCTGCTGCATTCGCCAATCCTAATTGGGTACCCACCGCTTCTGCAGCACCCATACTTCCCCCATTTATATCCCCAACCAAATGCAGTCGGCTGCATGAGAGGCATTTTCTTTATGTCCTCCTGAGTACCCCTACCCAACAAACCCCCCCAAAAAAAGATGTCGTGTCTACAGCAAGCGCGGATATAGGCGTGACACCCGCTATTATTGTCCCTCCTGTCCTGATAATCCTGGTCTTTGCATTGGTGAATGTTTTAAACGCTACCATTCACTAGTTGAGCATTAGCGTAGGGTACAGCATTGCACAGACTAGGCGCACTTTCACAGGGTCTCCCAAGATGCCATCGCATTTTGAGAGACCCGAACCTGGAACCGGTTAAAGTTATAAAAGTTACAGTTACAAAAAAAAGTGTAAAAAAAAAAAAAAAACACAAAAAAAAAATATATATAAAAAAAAATAGTTGTCGTTTCATTGTTCTCTCTCTCTCTATTCTCTCTCTGTTGTTCTGCTCTTTTTTACTGTATTCTATTCTGCAATATTTTATTGTTATTATGTTTTATCATGTTTGCTTTTCAGGTATGCAATTTTTTATACTTTACCGTTTACTGTGTTTTATTGTTAACCATTTTTTTGTCTTCAGGTACGCAATTCACGACTTTGAGTGGTTATACCAGAATGATGCCTGCAGGTTTAGGTATCATCTTGGTATCATTCTTTTCAGCCAGCGGTCGGCTTTCATGTAAAAGCAATCCTAGCGGCTAATTAGCCTCTAGACTGCTTTTACAAGCAGTGGGAGGGAATGCCCCCCCCCCCCACTGTCTTCCGTGTTTTTCTCTGGCTCTCCTGTCTCAACAGGGAACCTGAGAATGCAGCCGGTGATTCAGCCAGCTGACCATAGAGCTGATTAGAGACCAGAGTGGCGGGGGCGTGTCTGGACGAGCAAGGTGGAGGACGTGTTTTGGCTGAGCTCCTCCAGGGCACGGAGAATCCGCCGCCATCCAGGCTCCCATTCTCTCTTTTGAGCCTGCCACACAGCACTTTAGCCCCCTGAACTACCCTGTTAAGCATCCACTGGGCTCTTTTTGGCTTCAATAACTCCTAGTGTCTTGGGCCTATAGATCGCTCCCTGCAGAGACACACGCCGCCATCTTGAGACCTGAGGCCCGATCTGATCCTTCGGCCTGCCGTTTTTGCGACCCGGGAGCCGAGCGGACGCTCATCCCGAAGGGACAGCGGTCATCCTTCCTGGAAATCCGCAGAAAGGGGGGCCTGTGGACTGCCTGTAAACCCGATCCCTCTGCTCTGCTACACTGAGGCCTTACACCACCTTGCGGCCTGCAGTCTGCCTGAAGCCTCCGGCCTGTGTCATCCAAACGCCAGGCACCGACCTAGAGCGGATCTGCCCTTCCTAATCCCTGGGACACAGTGAGTAATAGCTCTCCCTTACACCCACACAACGCGCAGGGCCTACATCCCTTACCGAAAACGGCGCTCACCCGGCCGGATACACTCACTAGGAAAGTCCGCGGCTTCGGCCTAGTCCTGGAAGTCGGCGGCCATCTTGGTGCTCTAAACATTCCTACACTCAGCTTACTCCACAGCCTTTCTTAACAAAACTTTCTCACAGCATCCATCTTTCAACAACCCTCTCCAACTGCAAAGCTGAACTGTACTACCTCTATGAGATTTAATTAAGATAATATTTCCTGCCTTTTTTCTGCCGGATTTGGAGTACATTTACTGTTATCTGTGTTCCGCCTCTATGGGAGCCCTTCTATGTGCTGATAATATTTTGCAGTATGCGTGATATCGCTCAGATGTGAGGGAGAGTGCCCTTTACAGCTATCGGCCATATAGTTTCAGTTATGCCTGCCAAAACACCTAAGTCCCGCTCTGCCACAGTTAAACGTCCAAACAAGAGATCAATCTCTAATCCAGTCTCTACAGGTTCTATTCAACAATACCTGGCCAACGTACGCGGTGACCAAGCCAGAACTTCGAGAACAAGCGCCTCTCCGTCACCCCACGCTGCCTCTGTGAGGGAGAGCTCCCCAGCTTCCTCTTGCTGCTCGGATCTTATGGATGATCCCGGATCTCCGGTAGGCTCTGAAATGTCTGCACTCATGAGCGGCCTCAAAAAAGAACTTGCAGGTATGTTTCATAGTTTGGAGAAATCCATCAAAAAAGAAATAACTGCCGTTAGATCTGATATGTCACATATCCTGGCCAGGGTAGAGGAAGCGGAACAGCGACAGGACACGCAGGCACTAGCCATTAAAGAATTGCAGGACACTGTTACCCAGATGGCTTTTGCCCATCGTGCATCCCTGTATAAGCTCGAAGACCTCGAAAACCGCAACCGCCGAAATAATATTCGAGTCAGAGGTTTGCCAGAAGCCACTGGGGATGCCGATCTTGAACATTCTATAAGAGGCATTTTTAATACCATCCTGGATAACCCTGTCACTGCACCATTACGCTTTGATCGGGTGCATCGGGCCTTGCGACCCCGTAACGCTAACTCAGACCAGCCCAGGGATGTCATCTGCCGCCTGCATTATTTTGAAGATAAAAACGCTATCATGACAAAGATGCGAGGCTTACCTAACATTGACTTTGACGGGGCTACCATCACCATCTATCCGGACCTTTCCAAAGATACTTTGGACCGCCGCAGAGCCCTAAAACCGCTACTGGACAATCTGAGATCTGACGGGATTACATACCGATGGGGCTTCCCTGCCTGCCTGATTGCTACAAAAAATGGCCGTTCCCATACACTGAGATTTCCTGAGGAACTTCCAACTTTCTTGCAGGACCTACATCTCCCACCCATGGAACTCCCAAGCTGGCAGGACCCAATTCCAAAATTTTCGTATCCCATGGACCCTATCTGGAAGAAGACCCCCTCAAAGAGAAGTCGTGCTTCGCTCCCGGGCTCTGCACAAAAGCATGACTGAAACACTTATCTTATCACCCATGTTTTTGCTAATAATGCGAACCATCTCTCCCTTACAAAAGGTTCTCCTTTTTTTTGCGGATTCCAGCTCTGGCCGCTGTGTTTTCTTCTAAATGTATCCGTATACATAAGACTAGAGCAGACTCAACAGTAAGCTGACCAATGTCTGTTTTTTTTTTTTTTTTTTTTTCCTATCTTTGGTTCTTTCTTTTTCTAAGTTTTGTCGATTGTTTACATGTTTCAAATTGGTCTACATTTGCAATTATTGTAAAGTTACATATTGTTTCTATTGACCCTGGTTTTACTTACATGGGTTTCTATACTTTCAACTGGAACTCACTGTTCTTTTATTATTGGCAGGTTGTTAATTTGTTTTCCTCATATAGGCCGTGCGCTGTCGGGGCGCACTCCCCTCGCCTCCTCCCCCTCACAGCATAACCCCACCCCCACTCCCCCCTGGGGATGGCGAATGTGAACGGCTCT
Source organism: Aquarana catesbeiana (assembly GCF_042186555.1). Lineage (NCBI taxonomy): Eukaryota > Metazoa > Chordata > Amphibia > Anura > Ranidae > Aquarana > Aquarana catesbeiana. The sequence goes on from NC_133332.1 coordinate 86,215,306, forward strand.
GAAGTTGTCCTATTTAATCCTTGTTTAAGGATTAGGATGGCCTTTCGCTCTCTCTTTCCCCAATGGGACCACTGCAGTTTTCTGCGTGATATTTTTTTTTTTTCACCTCCCACAAGTTCCTTGGATTACGTATGCACTCTCTGTATATATCTGTCCCTTTTTTCCTCCCATCCTTTCCTTTATTTCTTTTCTCTTTCTCCCTTTTCCCCCTTTACCCCTCCTCGCTGGTATGCCTGGCAAGACAAAATGAAGGCCTTCATTTTATTTTCAAATGGCTAAGGTAAAGATTGTATCCTACAATGTTAGGGGTCTTAATGTTGCTGCTAAACGACATCAATTATATCGTGAACTAAAGCAAGCCACGTGTTCCATTGCCTTTCTCCAAGAAACGCACTTAACCCACACGACGCCAGTCAGACTAACCTCACCTAACTTTCCGCAATGGTACTATAGCCTATCGGACACCAATAAGGCCAAGGGGGTAGCCATTGGTTTTTGCAGAAATGTGTCTTTTAGGCTATCTGATATGCTTGCGGATGACTATGGTCGCTTTCTTTTTCTCAAGGGATTCATTGGAAATGTTCAATGCACGCTTGCAAATATCTATTGCCCGAACCATAACCAACCTGCCTTCCTATCTCAAATACTGACTAAATTGTCACATTTTGCTAAAGGTCTTACTATTCTAGCGGGAGATATAAACATGCCGCTGGACCCCATCATTGATACATCACAAAGCCGTTCTAATATCTCTTTTAAACGACTGAAATTTGTGAAAAAACGGCTTCTTGATCATCAACTGATGGACGTCTGGCGCCTCCTTCATCCCAAGGAGAAGGATTTCTCACACTATTCCTCAACGCACCAATCATACTCCAGAATAGACAATATATTCTTAGACCATTTTCATCTTCCCCTCCTACACTCTGCCCACATTGGCATCGCATCAATCTCAGACCATGCACCTGTGTCGATGACATTGACCGTGCCCTCTTTACCCCGACGTACCACCAACTGGAAGCTCAATGACTCACTTCTCACCAACGAAGTAGAGATCTCTTTGTTGGCTTCTCATTTATCACAATACTTTAGGGAAAATAAATCCTCCGATACCTCCCCTTCTATCGTTTGGGAAGCTCATAAGGCCACAATTAGAGGCCAGCTCATTGAGCTCGGTGCACGGATGAAGAGAGAGCATGGTCAACAAATTAACCAGGTTTTACAACAGATAGAGGCTCTAGATAAGCAGCATAAACTTTCTTTACATAATGAACACCTTCAGTCCCTCACACTTAAACGTGAGGAACTGAAGTCCCTCCTCAATCTAGACACCAAACGTAAGTTCCAACGTCTGTCGCAGAAATTTTACGAATGGGGGGACAAACCAAGTAGATTGTTGGCTAGGTCACTAAAGACTAAACAGTCGCAATCGTTTATCTCTAAAATTAAGCTTTCGTCAGGTGCATTGGCCCATGCAACTCCAGATATCGCTAAAGCCTTTAGAGATTACTACGCAGACCTATATAATATCAAAAACGACATGTCCTCTCTTCCTCAGAAGGAGAGACGGAACCGCATGCTCTCCTACTTGAGAAAGGCAAACCTTCCTAAATTGCCCACATCTGTTCTTAAAGAACTAGAGGAAGACTTCACGATTGAGGAATTCCAGGCGGCATTGAAGTCTTCCCCCTCTGGTAAAGCCCCTGGTCCCGACGGGTTCACGATTCTATATTATAAAACATTTAGTGACATCCTCCTTCCCCATCTTTCTGAATATGCAAACTCTATCTCTAATTCATCAGGTTTACGCCCAGAATCCCTTTCGACTCATATCACAGTCATTCCCAAACCAGACAAAGACCCTACCCTTTGTAATAGTTTTAGACCAATATCTTTAATAAACGTTGACATTAAGTTATTCGCAAAAGTAATGGCAAACCGATTACTTCCCCTTATACCAAATTGGATATCAGCGGATCAAACAGGTTTCATACCCACTAGAGAAGCAAAAGATAATTCCCTTCGGGCGATATCCCTAATTCAGTATGTTCGGCGGCGCTCCCAGCCCACCCTACTCCTCTCCACTGATGCAGAAAAAGCTTTTGATAGGGTGGACTGGGAGTACCTTAAGTTGACCTTACGCCACTTCGGTATGGGTCCAAAAATGTTCTACCGTATTTCCTCCCTTTACTCTAACCCTTCTGCTCAAGTTAGGATTAACGGAACGCTAAGTGACCCCTTTGTCTTACATAATGGAACCAGGCAGGGATGTCCCCTCTCCCCCCTCCTTTTTGCTATCACTTTAGAACCCTTCCTCGCCACAATCAGGAACAACGCCAATATCAAAGGCATACAAATAGGCAACAGATCCCACAAATACGCGGCATACGCAGATGACGTACTATTTTTTATCCAACAACCTCGAATCTCAATTCCGAATTTGATGTATGCATTTACTACGTTTCAATCAATATCTAATTTCAAAATAAAGTTGTCTAAATCCGAAATCTTAAACATTAATATACCTATGTCCGAGACTCTTTCCCTTAAAACCCTCTTTCCTTTTAGATGGGAATCGAATTGCATGAAATACCTAGGTGTTTATCTTACATCTAATCTACAATCCCTTTTTCGGTGCAATTACATTCCCATGCTAAACAAAATCAGAACAGACCTACGAAAATGGTCTAACTTATCCCATACCTGGTTGGGAAAGATTAATATAATTAAAATGAACATACTACCTCGCATCCTCTTTCTCTTTCAAATGCTACCACTAGGTGTCCCAGTGGGATTTTTCACTATTCTACAGTCCATGATTTCCCGCTTTATTTGGAAGGACAGACATCCTAGAATATCCAGGGAGATATTGTTTCGGTCTAAATGCTCAGGTGGCCTGGCACTTCCTAACTTTAAAGCATATTATCAGGCAACTGTACTGACCAGACTTGCTGAATGGAAATATGCCCCTAACTCAAAGCTATGGGTACAAATTGAGTATTTTCTAAGCGGTGCAGACCTTTCAATGGCTCCCTGGATACCTCGCTCCCACAGGAACCTTGCCCGTTCCACTTCGGCCCTTACCACCTCCTCTCTGGATGTATGGGACGCATTACATAAAAAATACTCCTGGAACTATGACTCACCTTTACTACCTCTCCTCAATCACACATACTTTCTGCCAGGCCTTCTGGACCCAGGTTTTAAAACCTGGAGGGCAGAAGAACCCCTCCTTTTGCATCACATTCTGAATGGTAATGTACTTAAACCCCTATCTGCGATCCTCACTCCTAAACCCTCCACATTCCTAGATAGGTGGAGATACCACCAAATACAACATTTCTTAAGCTCTCTTCCTACTCCACTTAGGGGCGTCAGTGACCTAAACGATATAGAAGTAATATTCTATCCAAAAGATCCCCCTTTACATAGCATCTCTTTATTCTACAAAGCCCTTATTACTCTTCAAAACCCTGACCCCCCCCCTTTTCTGACTAAATGGGAAACTGATCTTGATCTCTCCCTGACTGACAACCAAAAAAATAGGATCCTACTATTAGCCCATACCTCGTCCATAGCCTCAAGAATGTCAGAAGTCAACTATAAACTGCTCACTAGATGGCATTACACCCCAGCTCGTTTACACCAAATGTTCCCCGCCAGTTCCCCATTGTGCTGGAGGAACTGTGGGAACAAAGCTACTCATGCACACATATGGTGGTTTTGCCCACTGATCAGACCGTATTGGGATGATATTCGTAACCTGATTGCTCAGATTGCTGATGTTCATATACCAAATGACCCATGGGCTATCCTTTTTCATGTCACAAAAACTCCCATAAAGTCGTATAAACGCTCAATCATTCCTTACCTATTGAATGCCGCCAAGGCATTAATTCCCACTTTGTGGGGCCAACCAGTTGTTCCTTCTATGAAAACCTGGCTACAATCGGTTGACAACGTACACCTTATGGAGAGTATCACCCACAACATTAGAGGGACTTCCCAGAGACATTACCTAATCTGGGAACCTTGGAAAAAATTTCAGTCCACCACCACATATACAAATCTCTTGCTCTAACCCCTTAAACATAATACTCTAGAGTAGCCATTCAGCACTTACTTAGGCTACTCCTCCCCTCTGCTCAATACTTGGTCTAGCATACCAGCAACTTCCTTCCCTCTCCCTCTCCCATCTTCAATTCTTTCTTCTCTATCCTTTCTTTCTCTAACATTATTTTTTCCAGATGTTTACCTTTATTAAAATAAAGCAATACCTTCTATTTAACTGTATTTAGAATATGGTGCTCACTTAGTTAACATCCTTTCTCCAATCAGCAGTTTTGTAGATTATATGTCTATTCCTGGATGTACCAACTATAATTTTCTAAGTGTTGGATTCAATGAGTACTATATCTATTGTTGCTGAAAAGCTAGAAGTGTTACGTACATTGCGTTATATTTGTACATATGATATATCTTTCTTCAATAAAAAATATATTAAAAAAAAAAAAAAAAAAAAGAGACCAGAGTGGCTCCAAACATCTCTATGGCCTAAGAAACCGGAAGCTACGAGCATTTCATGACTTAGATTTCGCCGGATGTAAACAGCGCCATTGGGAAATTGGGAAAGCATTTTATCACACCGATCTTGGTGTGGTCAGATGCTTTGAGGGCAGAAGAGAGATCTAGGGTCTAAAAGACCCCAATTTTTTCAAAAAAGAGTACCTGTCACTACCTATTGTTTTAATAGGGGATATTTACATTCCCTGAGATATCAATAAAAATGATTTAAAAAAAAAAAATGAAAGGAACAGTTTAAAAATAAGATAAAAAAGCAAAAAAATAATAAAGGAAAAAAAATAAGCACCCCTGTCCCCCCCTGCTCTCACGCTAAGGCGAACGCAAGCGTCGGTCTGGCGTCAAATGTAAATAGCAATTGCACCATGCATGTGAGGTATCACCGCGAAGGTCAGATTAAGGGTAGTAATTTTAGCAGTAGACCTCCTCTGTAAATCTAAAGTGGTACTAAAGTGGTAACCTGTAAAGGCTTTTAAAGGCTTTTAAAAATGTATTTATTTTGTTGCCACTGCACGTTTGTGAGCAATTTTAAAGCCATGTCATGTTTGGTATCCATGTACTTGGCCTAAGATCATCTTTTTTATTTCATCAAACATTTGGGCAAAATAGTGTGTTTTAGTGCATTAAAATTTAAAAAAGTGTGTTTTTTCCCCAAAAAATGCGTTTGAAAAATTGCTGCGCAAATACTGTGTGAAAAAAAAAATGAAATACCCACCATTTTAATCTGTAGGGCATTTGCTTTAAAAAAATATATAATGTTTGGGGGTTCAAAGTAATTTTCTTGCAAAAAAAATATTTTTTTCATGTAAACAAAAAGTGTCAGAAAGGGCTTTGTCTTCAAGTGGTTAGAAGAGTGGGTAATGTGTGACATAAGCTTCTAAATGTTGTGCATAAAATGCCAGGACAGGACAGCAATATATCATTCAGTGATAACTTTGTGCAAAAAAAAAAAAAAAAATTTGTCCTTTTCCCGCAACTTGTGTCACAATATAAAATATTCCATGGACTCGACATCCCTCTCAGCAAATAGCTTGGGGTGTCTACTTTCCAAAATGGGGTCATTTGGGGGGGTTTGTACTGCCCTGCCATTTTAGCACCTCAAGAAATGACATAGGCAGTCATAAACTAAAAGCTGTGTAAATTACAGAAAATGTACCCTAGTTTGTAGACGCTATAACTTTTGCGCAAACCAATAAATATACGCTTATTGACATTTTTTTTACCAAAGACATGTGGCCGAATACATTTTGGCCTAAATGTATGACTAAAATTGAGTTTATTGGATTTTTTTTATAACAAAAAGTAGAAAATGTCTTTTTTTTTTTAAATTTTCGGTCTTTTTCCATTTATAGCGCAAAAAATAAAAACCGCAGAGGTAATCAAATAACATCAAAAGAAAGCTCTATTTGTGGGAAGAAAAGGACACAAATTTCGTTTGGGTACAGCATTGCATGACCGCGCAATTAGCAGTTAAAGCGACGCAGTGCCAAATTGGAAAAAGTGCTTCCGGGGGGCTGAAGTGGTTAAAGCATTGGAAAAGATACTCAAGTGTCTGCTGCCTACACTGTCTGGTATTAAGCTCAATGGGACCCTAGACCCGGTTCTAGTGAAATTGAGGTAACAAAGGTGACAGTAACAGCCCGCTTTAAACCAGCAGCTCCATCGTGAGTTATTGCTACAACAGTATCTCACAAATGTGAGTACACCCCTCACATTTTTGTTTAAATATTTTAAATATATAAATATTTTATTATATCTTTTCATGTGACAACACTGAAGAAATTGTATGGTCTTATGGCTGCACCAGCTTTAATGAGAAGGTGTGCCCCCCAAATATTTTGTTTGTGTATTGTATGGATTCTGACCAAATCCTTTTGGGATAGGAGCACCCTGCTCCTTCATTAAGTACCTCTCATTAGTGTCCACTTGTGTCATAGGTGGAGACCTCAATATTCTCTCATTTAGAAGAGTGTAGCTCTCATGGTTCAGTGAAGCAGGATCTCCCAAATCTATGGATAGTGTAGGACCCACTAGTCATGGGGTACTTTGTCGCAGTAACTGGGCTTAGCACCATATAGCAATATGGGGTGACCAAATCCCCATATTTTTGAAAATGTTTTTTTGAAACTGTTTTGGTGTTTTTAAACTAGTCTTGCTGGAGGTGAATGTCTTTTTGCATGTGTGTGCTGTAATATTTTTCTTCTAACACTGAAGAAATTACACTTTACTACAATGTTAAGTAATGAGTGTACAGCTTGTATAACAGTGTAATTTTGCTGTCCCCTCAAAATATCTCAATACACAGCCATTAATGTCTAAACCACTGGCAACCAAAGTGACTACAACAAAAGTGAAAATATCCAAATTGGGCCCAAAGTGTCAATATTTTGTGTGGCCACCATTATTTTCCAGCACTGCCTTAACACTCTTGGGCATGGAGTTCACCAGAGCTTCACAGGTTGGCACTGGAGTCCTCTTTCAGTCCTCCATGACGACATCACGGAGCTGGTGGATGTTAGAGACGTTGCACTCCTCCATCTTCCATTTAAGGATGTCCCAGAGATGCTCAATAGGGTTTAGGTCTGGAGACATGCTTGGCCAGTCCATCACCTTTACCCTCAGCTTCTTTAGCAAGGCAGTGGTCGTCTTGGAGGTGTGTTTGGGGTTGTTATGTTGTAATACTGCCCTGCCGCCCAGTTTTCGAAGGGAGGGATCATGCTCTGCTTCAGTATGTCACAGTACATGTTGGCATTCATGGTTCCGTCAATGAACTGTAGCTCCCCAGTGCCGACAGCACTCATGCAGCCCCAGACTATGACACTTCCACACCATGCTTGACTGTAAGCAAGACACACTTGTCTTTGTACTCCTCACCTAGTTGCCACCACACACGCTTGACACCAACTGAACCAAATACGTTTATCTTGGTCTCATCTGACCACAGGACATGGTTCCAGTAATCCATGTCCTTAGTCTGCTTGTCTTCAGCAAACTGTTTGCAGGCTTTCTTGTGCATCATCTAAGAAAAGGCTTCCTTCTGGGATGACAGCCATGCATACCAATTTGATGCAGTGTGCGGTGTATGGTCTGAGCACTGACAGCCTGACCCCACCACCCCTTCAACCTATGCAGCAATGCTGGCAGCACTCATACATCTATTTCCCAAAGACAACCTCTGGACATGACGACGCTGAGCATGTGTACTCAACTTCTTTGGTTGACCATGGCAAGGTCTGTTCTGAGTGGAACCTGTCCTGTTAAACCGCTGTATGGTCTTGGCCACTGTGTTTCAGGGTCTTGGCAACCTTCTTATAGCCTAGGCCATCTTTATGTAGAGCAACAATTCTTTTTTTCAGATCCTTAGAGAGTTCTTTGCCATGAGGTGCCATGTTGAACTTCCAGTGACCAGTATGAGAGAGTGAGAGCAATAACATCAAATTTAACACACCTGCTCCCCATTCACACCTGAGACCTTGTAACACTAACGAGTCACATGACACCGGGGAGGAAAAATGGCTATTTGGGCCCAATTTGAACATTTTTACTTAGGGGTGTACTCACTTTTGTTGCCAGCGGTTTAAACATTAATGACTGTGTGTTGCGTTATTTTGAGAGAACATCAAATTTACATTGTTATACAAGCTGTACACTCACTACTTTACATTGTAGCAAAGTGTGATTTCTTTAGTGTTGTCACATGAAAAGATATAATAAAATATTTACAAAAAAGTGTACTCACTTTTGTGAGATACTGTATATTTGTTTAATTTTCTAATCAACTATTTTAAGTTCTTTGGTATAGTATTCGTTTAACAGTTCCATCATCTTTCTGGAACATTCTTGAAGATTTAGCTCCCAGCAGCTCTTAAGATCCATATCAAGTGCCCAGATATTAGGAAATACCTGTACCCTCGAGCCTTTGGGATTCAGATCCTCTGCTATGTACTGCTCAAAATACTTAACATTCCAAAAAAGGCTGGCCTTACACTCAAATACCTGTAACAACTTCTGATAAACAATCTCCATTCCCACATCTGACCCCTTGGACAGAGAACATGCTTGTTTAATCCCCAACATAAAGCCCTCCCATTTGTTGCCTGCAAAGTCCGCCATTGTCTATAAATGTATATAAATAAAACATATGTTTTGTGAGACAATCATATGTCTATAATACCTAGTAGTAATATAGGTGAAAAAGGTGCACAACAACACATCATACAAGACGATAAGAAAGCTTTTAATTTCTGGGATAACAACATCGGCAACACAGTGTTCGAGGTAACCACTAAAGATAATGAGTTGGCTACCATGGAAGACAAAGAATTCTTGAAAACCATGAGTAAAGAGTTCTACCAAGATGATTCCAACAGTTCGGTAGCACCTTTACCATTTTGTACCCCAAGAAAGAGACTAACAAACAAAAGAGAACACGCAGAATCATGGTTTGTTTCTTTAACCGGTTCAATACAGGGCATTTTCACCCCCTTCCTTCCCAGGCCAATTTTTAGTTTTCAGCGTTGTCACACTTTAAACGACAATTGCGCGGTCGTGCGACGTTGTACCCAAAAAAAATTGACGTCCTTTTTTCACCACAAATAGAGCTTTCTTTTGGTGGTATTTGATCACCTCTGCGGTTTTTATTTTTTGCGCTATAAACAAAAGAAGAGCGACAATTTTGAAAAAAACACAATATTTTTTACTTTTTGCTATAATAAATATCCCAATTTTTTTTTTTAAAAACTAATTTTTCCCTCAGTTTCGGCCGATACGTATTCTTCTACATATTTTTGGTAAAAAAAAAATCCCAATAAGCGTATATTGATTGGTTTGCGCAAAAGTTATAGCGTCTACAAAATACGGGATAGATTTATGGCATTTTTTAAAAAAAAATATTTATTTATTTTTTTTACTAGTAATAGCGGCGATCACGATTTTTTTTCATGACTGCGACATTATGGCGGACACATCGGACACTTTTGACACATTTTTGGGACCATTCACATTTATACAGCGATCAATGCTATAAAATTGCATTGATTACTGTGTAAATGTGACAGGCAGTTAAGGGGTTAACCACTAGGGGGACACAAGGGGTTAAATATGTTTCCTAAGGGAGTGTTTCTAACTGTAGGGGGCGGGGACGTACAAGGGGAGGAGACCGATCAGTGTTCCGCTGTACTGGGAACACAGATCGGTCTCCTCTCAACTGACAGGACGTGGATCTGTACACAGATCCATGGTCCGGCCCGGTTAACGGGCAATCGCGGGTGCCCGGCGGACATCGCGGCCGCCGGGCACACGCACCGGGTCCCGAGCAACGCGGCGGGCGCACGCGCGCCCCCTAGGCAGCCAGGCAGCCCAGGCCGTCATATGACATCCACCCAGGATGGGAGATCCCATCTGTGGACGTCATTTGTCTATGGCCGGATAGTGAAGTGGTTAAAGTGCAGTTTGAACCGGAAGCCTGAGATGAAAAAGCACTTTGTAGACTTTATGCAGAAGGTGTTTGAGAGAGATCATGCTGAGCCTGCAACTCCTCTTAAGGAAGGAGAAGAATGTTAATACCTACCATGCTTTGGTGTCTACCATCCTTGCAAGCCTGATTAGATTAGGGTGTAGACATGTGCAGGATGAAAAAATTTGTTTAGTTTTGTTTCGTTTCGTTATTTAACTAAATTAGTTTAGTTAAATTTGTTGCATTCGTTTTCGGGATTCATTTAGTTTCATATTCGAACTCGAAAAAAAATTTGACCGAATTTGAAAAAGTAAACTATATATAACCATTTTGCGAAACTCGAATTGTGTATAGAATGGAATCGAATTCCAATAGAAAAGAATAGAAAATAATATAAAAGAATAGCATAGAAAAACAATAGAACAGAATAGAAAAAAATATAATATATTCTATTCTAATCTTTTGGAATTTTGTATAGAATGAATTTGAATTTGAATAGAAAAGATTAGAATAAAATGGAAAGAATAGAAAAGAATAGCAAAGAAAAACAATAGAACAGAACAGAAAAAAATATTATATATATATTTTTTTTTTTTTTCTATATATACACTCTATTCTATTCGAATTCATTCTATACGAAATTCAAAATTCGAATCTCGGAAGATGGTTATATATATATATATATAAAACCATCTTCCGAAAATTCGAATTTCATATAAAATGAATTCGAATAGAATAGAGTAGAAAAGAATAGGCTAGAAAAACAATAGAATAGAATAAAATATAATATATATATATTATATTTTATTCTATTCTGTTCTATTGTTTTTCTAGTCTATTCTTTTCTATTTTCTATTCTAATCTTTTCTATTCAAATTCATTCTTTACGAAATTCGAATTTCAGAAACCATCTTCCGAAATTTGAATTTCGTATAGAATGAATTCAAATTGGAATAGAAAAGTTTAGAATAGAATAGAAAAGAATAGCATAGAAAGACAGTGGAACAGAATAGAAAAAAATATTATATATATAAAATATATATTATTCTATTGTTTTTCTAGTCTATTCTTTTTTATTATTTTCTTTTCTACTCTAATTCGATTTCATTCTATATGAAATTAGAATTTCGGAAAATGGTTATATATATATATATATATATATATATATATATATATATATATAGCCATTTTCCGAAATTCTAATTTCGTATAGAACGATTTTGGATTTGAATACAAAAGATTAGAAAATAATAGAAAAGAATAGAATAGGCAAACAATAGAACAGAACAGAATATAATACAATATATGTTTTTCTAGTTTATTCTTTTCTATTATTTTCTATTCTATTCTAATCTTTTCTATTCAAATTCATTCTGTACAAAATATATACATATACAGTGGGGATGGAAAGTATTCAGACCCCCTTAAATTTTTCACTCTTTGTTATATTGCAGCCATTTGCTAAAATCATTTCAGTTAATTTTTTTCCTCATTAATGTACACACAGTACCCCATATTGACAGAAAAACACAGAATTGTTGACATTTTTGCAGATTTATTAAAAAAGAAAAACTGAAATATCACATGGTCCTAAGTATTCAAACCCTTTGCTCAGTATTTAGTAGAAGCACCCTTTTGATCTAATACAGCCATGAGTCTTTTTGGGAAAGATTCAACAAGTTTTTCACACCTGGATTTGGGGATCCTCTGCCATTCCTCCTTGCAGATCCTCTCCAGTTCTGTCAGGTTGGATGGTAAATGTTGGTGGACAGCCATTTTTAGGTCTCTCCAGAGATGCTTAATTGGGTTTAAGTCAGGGCTCTGGCTGGGCCATTCAAGAACAGTCACGGAGTTGTTGTGAAGCCACTCCTTCGTTATTTTAGCTGTGTGCTTAGGGTCATTGTCTTGTTGGAAGGTAAACCTTCGGCCCAGTCTGAGGTCCTAGGCACTCTGGAGAAGGTTTTCGTCCAGGATATCCCTGTACTTCGCCGCATTCATCTTTCCCTCGATTGCAACCAGTCGTCCTGTCCCTGCAGCTGAAAAACACCCCCACAGCATGATGGTGCCACCACCATGCTTCACTGTTGGGACTGTATTGGACAGGTGATGAGCAGTGCCTGGTTTTCTCCACATATACCGCTTAGAATTAAGGCCAAAAAGTTCTATCTTGGTCTCATCAGACCAGAGAATCTTATTTCTCACCATTTTGGAGTCCTTCAGGTGTTTTTTAGCAAAATCCATGCGGGTTTTCATGTGTCTTGCACTGAGGAGAGGCTTCCGTCAGGCCACTCTGCCATAAGGCCCTGACTGGTGGAGGGCTGCAGTGATGGTTGACTTTCTACAACTTTCTCCCATCTCCCGACTGCATCTCTGGAGCTCAGCCACAGTGATCTTTGGGTTCTTCTTTACCTCTCTCACCAAGGCTCTTCTCCCTCGATAGCTCAGTTTGGCCAGACGGCCAGCTCTAGGAAGGGTTCTGGTTGTCCCAAACATCTTCCATTTAAGGATTATGGAGGCCATTGTGCTCTTAGGAACCTTAAGAGCAGCAGACATTTTTTTGTAACCTTGGCCAGCCTTGCCACAATTCTGTCTCTGAGCTCTTCAGGCAGTTCCTTTGACCTCATGATTCTCATTTGCTCTGACATGCACTGTGAGCTGTAAGGTCTTATATAGACAGGTGTGTGGCTTTCCTAATTAAGTCTAATCAGTATAATCAAACACAGCTGGACTCAAATGAAGGTGTATAACCATCTCAAGGATGATCAGAAGAAATGGACAGCACCTGAGTTAAATATATGAGTGTCACAGCAAAGGGTCTGAATATTTAGGACCATGTGATATTTCATTTTTTTTTTTTTTTTAATAAATCTGCAAAACTGTCAACAATTCTGTGTTTTTCTGTCAATATGGGGTGCTGTGTGTACATTAATGAGGAAAAAAATGAATTTAAATGATTTAGCAAATGGCTGCAATATAACAAAGAGTGAAAATTTAAGGGGGTCTGAATACTTCCGTTCCCACTGTATATAATATTTTTTTTCTGTTCTGTTTTATTGTTTTTTTATGCTATTCTTTTCTATTCGATTCTAATCTTTTCTATTCAAACTCGATTTCATTCTAAACGAAATGCAAATTTCAGAAGGTGTTATTTATATATATAAATATATATATATATATATATATATATATATACAGTGGAACCTCGGATTGCGAGTAACGCAGATAACGAGTGTTTTGCAATATGAGCACCGTATTTTTGAAAATCGTAACTCGATTTATGAGCACGATTCAGGGCAAAGTGGTGTGCAGTGCCACTTTTGGCCTGAGGTGGGGGGGCGCCGGAGCCGAGCAGAACGTTGCCGATCAACGTCGTTCGGAAATGCACGGAAAGACCCAAGGACACTTCAGCTGACCTCGGCAAATCTCAGGTAGGAAGTCTTTCCGAGGTTTGCCGAGGTCAGCTGAAGTGTCCTCGGGCCTTTTCGGCCGTTTCCGAGGCACTCCGGCGCCATCCCGCCTCTGGCCGCATGCGGTATTGCATCTCATTGAAGTCAATGCGGAACAAATTTTTTTTGTTTCCATTGACTTCAATGGGAAAACCCGCTTTGATATGCGAGTACTTTGGATTACGAGCATACTCCTAGAACGGATTATGCCCATAATCCGAGGTTCCACTATATATAATATTATATATATTCTGTTCTATAGTTTTCTATGCTATTCGTTTCTATTATTTTCTATTCTAATCTTTTCTATTCAAATTCATTCTATACGAAATTCGAATTTCAGAAAATGGTTATATAGAAATAGAATGAAATAGAGTAAAATCAAACTCTAATAGAAAAGACTAGAACAGAAAAAGAAATAGAACTGAATAGAAAAAATATTTTATATATATATATATATATATATATATATATATATATTTATATATTTATATATTCTATTGCTTTATTATTTTATATTCTATATTATTGTATTTTTTAGAAAATCGATTTCTATTTTTTTCTAATTCGATTTTGTTTTCAAATTCATACGCTTTTTTTCGGATTTGTTTAAATTCATTACTTTTGTAATTCGGAAATTCGGATGCATCCGAATTTCCGAATAATGAAAAATTTGTCCGAATTTCTATTGTCTATTAATGTCTATTAGGGTGGTCCTCGACTCAAGTGCTTGTCATAAAGGTGTCTCCCTCAATGACAATCTTCTCACTGAGCCTAATCTGAACAACAATCTAATAGGAGTTTTACTTCCCTTCAGACAAGAGCCAATTGCTGTTATGACTGACATTCAGCAAATGATCCACCGTTTCATCGCCCGTGAAGACTGCTGAAATTTCCTCAGGTTCTGATGGTACCACAATAATGATGTAAATGATGAAATCATAGACTACCAGATGAAGGTACGTTTTCGGTAAAAGTCCTTCTCCTGCATTACCAATTTATGGACTGAGGAAAACAGCTCAGGAGGGTGAGAAAGAATTTGGATCTGATGCACAGCTGTTCGTCGAAAGGAATTTCTATGTAGACAATAGACTCAAATCTCTGCCTACGGAAGAAGCTATCGACCTTCTCACTAGAACCCAGAACATGCTTGCCACTGCAAACCTAAGACTTCACAAAATCAACAACAGCGACAAGGTCACAGACCAATCTGTGTCTTATCGGCTGCAATGGAGGCCACAGGAGAGATCTGGGGTCTAATAGACCATTACTAGGACCTGTCATGGCCCATGCTGTCACAAGGGATGTTGTTCAGCAATAAAGTGAAAGTGACAGCAAAAAATTAATTAAAAAATTGAAAGAGACAGTGTAAAAAATATTTATTCAAATAAAATAAATAATAACATTTTAAAAACATTTTTAAAGTGCCCCTGTCTGCCCATTCACAAAAAAAAAGCACACGCCAGTCCCACATACATATGTAAACAGTGATTGCATCATACATGTGAGATATTGCCACAAATGCCAGAGCGAGAGCACTAATTCTAGCACCAGACCTCCTGTGTTATCCTAAACTGGTAACTTGTAAAGGCTTTTAAAGTGTCACCTATGGGGATTTTTATGTCCCAAAGTTTGGAGCAGTTCCATACGCGGACGCAATTTTAAAAGGTGACATGTTTGGTATCTATTTACTCAGCATAACATCATCTTTTACTGTATATTGGATAGACAGTAGCATAATAGCCTCCAGGCACTATAAATTGATGTGGCGTGATGTTGTCTTCTGCCCACTCCCCCTGATGATGTCTACTAGAATGAAAAGCATTGGGAAGGGCTATCGGATATGACGTCATCACGCACTTGCATTCTTGACAAAAGTTGAGCTTGTTGGGACTCATTGCTGATCACATGCTTGCTTTTCATTACTATGTAACTAAATACAACCCTACATATATCTATCTATCTAACCTTATAAACTACAAAATTTAGTGACAGCTGCCCCTTAAAAGTGTAAAATATACTACAAAATACAAACGAACATTCAAGGTAGGCGCTATTCCTCTATAAATGTTTCCGTGATAAACTATAACCAACATATACATGCACTTAATATGAAATGCTTAGTGCAAAAAAATGTGAACATTTGTGTCTCTACAAAATTGTGACCATGTGTAAAAACATATAATATGCAAAAATTGTGAAAGAAAAACCAAAAATTAAAATGTAAAACAGTCTTTTGTTGTAAGACAGTTCAATATTCTAAATAGCGTTCATCCATCCACCGTGCTCCTGTGTAGGTGTTGCTGAAACAATGTATTCCAGTGCTCCACCACTAGTGCTGATTAATTTCACACTCACCAGATCCCTAAGGTCACCAGGACCAATCAAGCCTGTAGTGTTATTATGGCCCACAAAGCCCGAACTTCAATCTGTTCCTTCTTTAGATACTCCTCATGACCTCCGTCAGATGATGGGTATATTCAGAAATGGGTAGACATCAAGCTCCAGAAAGGAAGATAACACAATAATCATGCAACACAGTTTATTTTAAAATCCCCTTAAAACTCTCATCCCATCCTTTATGCTCTTACATTAAAAGGTTCCCAGACCGGCACCAGATCGATTCGTATATCTGGGTATGTGAAAAAATCCACCATCAGCTAATTCAGTTAGCTCCGCCGTTTCTATCACCCAAATCCGGCGTGTGTTCTACTAGCAGGTCGGATGTGACGTCACTTTGCGGTCATTGCTTTTCATTACTGCCTATGCTATTTCCTACTATGTGAGTGCACAATTTGTTTTAATAAATATTACCTTATGTGAGCTGTTTTTCTCTTTTTTACTGCTGGGACATTATAGCATAAGAGTCGTTTATTTCCGGTAAGAGTCTTGTGCATGTACAGTGTCGAGCACTGATCACTGGAAGGTTTTTTGTGATCAAGAGCCACGGCATAAAGTTAATGGTGTACAGTCTCTTTAACCACTTTAGTTTCAGAAGGTTTTACCCCCTTCATAAGCCTTCATGTGCTTCTTTTAACTGGCAATTGCGTTGCCATGCAACATTGTACACAAATTAAATTTATATTATTTTTTTACACAAATAGAGCTTTCTTTTGTTGGTATTTGATCACCACAGTTTTTTTCATATTTTGCTATAGAAATGTAAAAAGACTTGACATTTTGAAAAAAAAACCCCAATAATTTCTACTTTCTGTTATAAAACATATCCAATAAAATTGGATTTTTTGAGGGGGGGCAGTCAGTTGTTGATGGGTTGATGGGAGAGATCTGCTGTTAAGGAAGGGTCTATTGATGCTGGCTTCTGGGAGATTGGTTGTTGCTGTTGGAGTCCATTGTTGCTATGGTGGATCTACAGTATTGTTGCTTGTTTTTTTTTGTGGGGGTCTATTGTTACTGGGAGTTTCTATTGCTGCTGGGGTTATCTATTGTTGCTAGGGTCTATTGTTGTTGGGGGAAATATATTTTTGCTGGGGTGGATCTATTTTTGCTGGGGTGGATCTCTTGTTGCTGGGATAAGTCTTTTGTAGCTAGGGGGGATCTATTGTTGTTGGGATTGGTCTATTGTTGCTGGCTGCAGAAGACCTATTTTACTGCCTTTCATTAGCAAATTCCATACAAACAATTTAGCACCAAAAAATAATACTTGGTTCTGTATTCTCTAAAAGAGGCAGTACTGGAAGGAGGGTAGGGGGTGGAACCAAGGGATGTTGCTAGGAGGTAGGCAGGGCAGGGGGCGGAGACAAGGGGTGTCCCAGAAGGGGGAGGGGAGTGCCTGCACCTATTCTCTGAAAAAAAAAGCCCTGGTAAGAGCAATGTTCTTTTTTTAAATACTTTTTATTCTATAAGTCTGCATTAACAAAAATGATAATATCACATTTCATCTTTTCTCAAATCATTTGTTTATTCATAAAGATCAATGCAAACCAAAAAAAAAAAAACAATACACATTATATTTACACCCTCAATATAAATAAAAAAATCAAAAAAGAGTAGAGACAGCTAAATACCCTGGAAGCAATGTTCTGAACTGTCATGAATAGGTTAAATTCATAGAAAACTGTGATTACTAGTGATCTTTGATGGGTTGCAGCTAATCACATGGTACAGGGTGCTGCGATTGGCCCAGGTACCATGTAATAGCTGTGGGCCAATCACAACATCACTCAAACACAGCTGTTATGAATGAAATTCATTCATATCAGCTTTGTTGACATTGTGATCATGTGATTGCATAGCGAAGGCGGCCGGGTACCCGGGATCCACAATCTGCTGTGCCCGGTGGCGCAGCGCATCCCTAACCCAGAGCAGGCTGGATGACATAAATGTATGTCATTCAGTCTGCCGTGCTGGCTGCCCTCAGTAAATGTACTGTGGGCTGTCAGCAAGTGGTTAAACCTTTTATTTGAATTCAGTCACTGGATCATTCCTGACATTTTTGGACTGTTTATAGACACTATGATATGGTGATTGGTACTTCTTTTGTGGATTACATTCTATCATTACTTTGGAGTTTACAATATAAGTATTTGTTTTTAAACATACGAGGACTCACATTGTTTTTATATATATATATATATATATATATATATATATATATATATATATATATATATATATATATATATATTATACAGTGCCATGCAAAAGTATTCACCCCCTTGGCTTTTTAGCTATTTTGTTACATTACAGCCTTTAGTTCAATGTTTTTTTTAATCTCAATTATATGTGATGGATCAGAACACAATAGTCTAAGTTGGTGAAGTAAAATTGGAAAAATATTTACATAAAACTAATTTTTCAGAAATAAAAAATGATAATTGGCATGTGCGTATGTATTCACCCCCTTTGTTAGGAAGCCCATAAAAAGTTCTGGGGCAACCAATTACCTTCAGAAGTCACATAATTAGTGAAATGATGTCCACCTGTGTGCAATCTAACTATCACATGATCTGTCATTACATACACACTTTTTTAAAAGGCCCCAGAGGCCGCAACACCTAAGCAAGAGGCACCACTAACCAAACACTGCTATGAAGACCAAGGAACTCTCCAAATAAGTAAGGGACAATGTTGTTGAAAAGTACAAGTCAGGGTTAGGTTATAAAAAAAAAATCCAAATCTTTGATGATTCCTATGAGCACCATCAAATCTATCATAACCAAATGGAAGGGCACAACAGCAAACCTGCCAAGAGACGGCCACACACCAAAACTCACGCAAGGAGGGCATTAATCAGAGAGGCAGCACAGAGACCTAAGGTAACCCTGGAGGAGCTGCAGAGTTCCACAGCAGAGACTGGAGTATCTGTACATAGGACGACAATACGCCGTACGCTCCATAGAGTCAGCACGTTTTGAGTTTGCGAAAAGGCATGTGGGAGACTCCCAAAATGTATGGAAGAAGGTGCTCTGGTCTGATGAGACTAAAATTTTACTTTTTGGCCATCAAAGAAAACACTATGTCTGGTGCAAACCCAACACATCACATCACCCAAAGAACACCATGTTTTTCAGCAGTTGGGACTGGGAAACCGGTCAGGGTTGAGGGAAAGATGGATGGTGCTAAATACAGGGATTGGCCACCACTCTGTGTGTGATCTAAGGCTAGGACGGAGGTTCACCTTCCAGCAGGACAATGACCCCAAACACACTGCTAAAGCAACACTTGAGTGGTTTAAGGGGAAACATGTAAATGTGTTGGAATGGCCTAGTCAAAGCCCAGACCTCAATCCAATAGAATATCTGTGGTCAGACTTAAAGATTGCTGTTCACAAGCGCAAACCATCCAACTTGAAGGAGCTGGAGTGGTTTTGCAAGGAGGAATGGAAAAATCCCAGTGGTAAGATGTGGCAAGCTCATAGAGACTTATCCAAAGTGACTTGGAGCTGTGATAGCCACAAAAGGTGGCTCCACAAAGTATTGACTTTAGGGGGGTGAAAAGTTATGCACGTTAACTTTTTCTGTTATTTTGTTGTTTGCTTCACAATAAAAAAAAAAAAAAATTCAAAGTTGTGGACATGTTCTGTAAATTAAATGATGCAAATCCTCAAACAATCCATGTTAATTCCAGGTTGTGAGGCAACAAAACACGAAAAATGCCAAGGGGGTGAATACTTTTGCAAGGCACTGTATTTTTTATGCTATTATTGGTTTTTATAGTTTGTAATGGTAGTGCTGCACTTTTTCCTTCATCACTTTATTTAATATCATACATTTTTATGGCCTTCAGCTCACAGGCCTTTTACTTCAAGCACAGAATTGTTTTTAATTCTATTAGATTTGAAGAGTACAAGCAAAATATTGTGAAAGGAAAATTTTAATTTTGGATATGTCTCTACAAACTTTTCTACTAGTCCTACTGGGAATCCTAATAAGGTCTCAGGTTTAGGAGACTGAAACTATCAGACTGGACTTACCAAGAGGTAAAAGGCTCAATAAACTTGCAAGAAACCTTTTGGCTATTTACTCTCGATCTTTGTCCCAGTGGGAGTGTAGTGGAAAGATGGGGATTCATACTATTAACTGATTTTTGCAGCCAGACTTTTTTTTTAAGCTGTTGCATTTTATATCATTTATAGTTTTTATGTGATATTACATATTATTAGGGACAATTAAAGCTCATCTCTGACCAAACATTATTATCCTTATCATTATTTATTTGGTAGGGAGTGTTAAATTCTTTTGTGCAATACGTTTTTTGTTTAATTTTTAGGTTTTACCTGCTAGCTAGTCACTGTATCCCGTGTCAGATGCTGCTGCCATCCAATGGTTTTCAATGGTACATCCTTTAAAAATTGCTGAACGTGGTTTGAAATTTTTGCAATTTAACCATTTTCCTGTCATGTGTTCCATTGCAGTTTTATGCAACTTTTTAGTCCAAACCACCAAAATTATTTTTTTTCAAATGTGTATGAATAAGAGGACTAGCTTGACCAGCTAAACATTGGCACCTGTGGTCTAACAGGCATCTTTCTGTTGACTGTCATCCCTGGACTGCTATTTTAACAGCTGTATTTCCTTCATCTATTGAATCGTGAGACATTATTCCTATATTATGTTATAATAGCCATTGGCAGTATGAATCCCAAACTTTTCATCAGTTATCTATTAACTTAGGTCAACATTTGGATACCTGTCCGGTTAGAGTGCCCTGAGCAATATTGTATAAACAGGTTTATCATTAATTTTTGTTGGTATTTATAGAACTATGTTAGATTTAATAACACATTTTTAAAGGCACCTGCAAACATTAGTTGATTACTGCCTGATCCTGCCAATTTAAAGTAGAACTAGGCGCAAAGCAAAAATGACATACAGTATATGCTGCAGCCAGTCATTACCATTACACGGCACATCAATGATCCACATAGGATGAAGTAGACCCACTACACAGTTTATGGTATATCTCTATATTGACTGTGAATTTAGAAGAGAAATATAATACCTGTGCCACCTGGCAGACACAGACAGCCACACTATTCCATCCCAGCCATAAGATCAATAAGACCCCATCCAGCTATCAGGTTGACTTGTATAACCATTTTTAACCTATGATGATCTGGATGGTTGGATCCAAGACCCAGACTCCACTCCCTATCAACCAGATGCATGTTTAGGGAGGAGAAGTATTATTTTTCTCCTCTAAATTCACGGTCAATATAGAGATATGCCATAAACTGTGTAGTGGGACTACTTCATTCTATGTGGATCATTGGCTGTCGTCATCTTCCTGGTCTGATGCCTGTGCCCTGCTCTAACTGACATAGCTCTCTTTTTATTTTTGAGTTATGATTTCTTTCTGTATGGGTGGAGCATTAACATTTGGGATATAAGCTACAGATTTGGAACCCGCAAGCCCTCTGTCCCTGAAGAAGATCTGCATTGTTTTTTCGAAACGTGTTGGTCGTTCTTTCTGTCCGACAAGTTCTGGGCTTTCTCCACAGATGTTTCCATTTCTGTTCCCAATATACGTGCTTGTTGCTTTTATTCCCATTTTTATGTTGTGATTGGCATCGATGTGCAATAAATGTATATACTTTTTTGTACCAAACTGTTTGTGGCCCGTTTAAAGTTCCAACCTGAGGAACCTATCTTTTACCCTGATAAAACACAGTGGACCAACACCAGCAGATGACATGGCTCCCCAAATCATCACTGACTGTGGAAACTTCACACTGGACCTCATGCAACTTGGATTCTGTGCCTCTCCACTCTTTCTTCAGATTCTGGGACCTTGATTTCCAAATGAAATACAACATTTTCCACAGTCCTAGAATGGTCTGGGGAGCCATGTTATCTGCTGGTGTTGGTCCACTGTGTTGTATCAAGTGTTGTATAAAGTCCAAAGTCAGTGCAGCCCTCTACCAGCAAATTGTAGAGTACTTCATGCTTCCCTCTCCTGACCAGCTTTATGGAGATGCGGATTTCATTTTCCAGTAAGACTTGGCACCCACCCACACTGCCAAAAGTACCAATACCTGGTTTAATGATCACGGTATCACTGTGCTTGATTGGCCAGCAAACTCACCTGACCTAAACCCCATAGAGAATCTGTGGGGTATTGTCAAGAGGAAGATGAGAGACACCAGACCCAACAATGCAGATGAGTTGAAAGCCACTATCCACTTCCATAACCCCTCAGTAGTGCCGCAGGCTGATCGTCTCCATGCCACGCCGCATTGATGCAGTAATTCATGCAAAAGGAGCCCCGACCATGTATTGAGGGCATACTATACTGTACATGGACATACTTTTCAGTAAGCCAACCTTTATGTATTAAAAATATATTTTTTATTGGTCTTATGTAATATTCTCATTTTCTGAGATACTGAATTTTGGGTTTTCACTAGCTGTAAGCCATATTCATCAAAATAAAAAGAAAGAAATGCTTCAAAAATATCACTCTGTGTGTAACACATCTATATAAAATTCATGAATTTCATTTTTTGAGTCGAATTACTGAAATAAATTAACTTTTTGATGATATTTTAATTTTATGAAATGCACCTGTAGTTTTATTACCTGTTGATTCAGCCAGTAGATCTGTCGCTTTTCCACTCCCTTTAGAGTTCCTCTCACACATGTGCCCAGGTAGGTGCTGAAAACAGGCAGTTGATCCGTGTTTTTCCCACTCCCTCCCAAGTAGACATTGTGCCATTTGAATGGGTACGCATTGCAAAGCATCATGGTGCAGCAATTTTAACGATACATGTTGGGTTTGACAAGCAGGGTATGGGTGCCTTTACCCCTTGGCCAGTTTTAGTATGATATATCGGTCTGTGAGTGGAGATACTTCATCATTCAGACATTGATCAAAGTAGAACCTGCAAACAATGAGTGTCATATAGTTGCCTGGCCCCCATTCAGGCCTTCAATCACATCTTCGGGCACAAGAAAATCTTCTAACACAAACTTCTCTGCAGCTTTAGGATGTCATGGGACTGAGAAGCAAGTGACACAATGGGAGCCTATGATGGAAGATATGAAAAGGTGCGTCATAAGAAATAACATGTTAGAAACATTTCATTTTCTCCACAAAAAAGCTCTGTGCCAGTTAGTCCATATGAGTGGTCCTTGTCACTTCATTCAAATTTATGCAGCACAAGAAGATCTTCCAATTCTCCAAGCAGCACAAAGGATTCTCTTCAAACATTAAGGGATAATTCACACCAAATGCAGTCCAGTGTGTTTTTTTCTGCATCAAAAACGCATGGAAAGTAGGTTATATGGTTTTCAATGGCACAATTCACACTAGTGCTTGCAGTTCCAATGCGTTCCAGTAAAAAAAAAAAATAGAACATACTGCATTTTTCCTGCACTGGACTGTACTGAAATGCTGGAAAATGCATAAAAAATGCACCTAAAATGCACAGGAACACACGTCTTTACTTTAACCGCTTCCCGACCGGCGCACACTGATGTACGTCAGCAGAATGGCACGGCTGGGCAAATGGGCCTACAGGTACGTCCATTTCAATTTCCCGCCGTGTCATTGCGTGCGCGCCAGCGGGGATACCCGCGATCATCTCATGGAGAGCAGGAACGGGGAGATGCTGATGTAAACAGCATCTCCCCGTTCTGCCTAGTGACAGTGTCACTCGATCTCGGCTCCCTGTCATCAGGAGCAGAGATCAGTGTACTGACACACACAGCCCAACCCCCCTACAGTTAGAAACACCTCCCTAGTACTGACTTAACCCCTCCCCACCCCCTAGTGGTTAACCCCTTCACTGCCAGTGTCATTTACACAGGAATCAATGCATTTTTATAGCACTGATTGCTGTATAAATGACAATGGTCCCAAAAATGTGTCAAAAATGTCTGATGTGTCCGCCATAATGTCGCAGTCACAATAAAAAATCGCTGATTGCCGCCAAAACTAGTAAAAAAATTATTAATAAAAATGCCATAAAACTATCCCCTATTTTGTAAACGCTATAACTTTTGCGCAAACCAATCAATAAATGCTTATTGCAATTTTTTTTACCAAAAATATGTAGAAGAATATGTATCGGCCTAAACTGAGGAAAAAAAATGTTTTTTTATACATTTTTGGGGGATATTTATTATAGCAAAAAGTAAAAAATAATGCGTTTTTTTCAAAATTGTCGCTCTTATTTTGTTTATAGCGCAAAAAATAAAAATCGCAGAGGTGATCAAATACCACCAAAAGAAAGCTCTATTTGTGGGAAAAAAAGGACGTCAATTTTGTTTGAGAGCCATGTCGCACGACCGCGCAATTGTCAGTTAAAGCGACGCAGTGCTGAATCGCAAAAAGTGCTCTGGTCAGGAAGGGGGGAAATTCTTCCGGGGGTGAAGCGGTTAAGTTAGGACAAAAGGGGAGAAAAAATGCACTGGACTCAAAACGTGTCAAAAACGCGCATGCAGAAGAGCATCTGGAAGGAATCCAGACTGTGTTTCTATGGTGTGAGCTGGCTCTAAACAATAAAGCACAAAAGAGAGTGTACAATCTTGATAGTTAACATAAACAACTTAAATACTAGTAAAAACACTTAAATTGCACTTACATAGAATTGTGTTGAGCATATCAACGACCTTGCTGATCATGGGAACAGCAGACACTGGGGCCAACTGTACCACTAATTCAAAGTCCCCAGCATGTCTGTCCACCTGGACTTGAGAAAAGGTGACAGCCGGTCTTGCATTATGCTTGCAAAAATCTTGAAATAATCTGTCACCTTAGGCTGGTCTATGTGGACAGACTTATAGCATTACCACTCCACCTAGACAACAGGACAACTGACAGTACAACCGGTTTCAGTGTCTGGAGTGCAATTATCAACAAGGTCATTGTTATGCTCAAATTATTCCCACTCCACTTACATAGTTACATAGTCGGTAAGGCTGAAAAAAGACAATAGTCCATCCAGTTCAACCTGTGTAGATGCATGCATCAGTGTCTATACCGATTTCCCATATTCCTATATGTTGTGTCCTTTAGGATGTATATATCTAAGAGTCTTTTAAAGATATCCATAATCCCTGCATCCACCACCAATTGTGGGAGAGTTCCACATCCGTATTGCCCCAGCAGTGAAGAACCTCCTATGCAGTTTAAGGTTAAACCGCTTCTCCTCCAGTCTCATTGTGTGGCCCCATGTCCTTTTACACTTCCAAGGACTGAATAGTTTATTTCCTATGCTGGGATCCCCATTGAGATATTTGTAGATCGCTATCATGTCCCCTCTCAAGTGTCTTTTCTCCAGCGAGAAGAAGTTTAGTGTTTGCAGCCATTCCTCATAATTGAGGTCCTCTAGTCCCCTTATAAGTTTTGTTGCCCTTCTTTGGACTCTATCCAGTATATCCCTTCGGAGGACTGGTGACCAGAACTGAACGGAAAACTCCAGAGTGGCAGAATTATAGTTTTGGAGTATATCCCCTTTTTATGCATGCTAATAATCTGCCTGCTTTGGTAGCTGCAGCTTGGCACTGCATGCTGTTGCTCAATCTCATCTATTAGCACCCCTAGATCCTTCTCCATCCTTGACTCTCCCAGCTGTTCTACAACTAGTGAATATTTTTCGTTAATGTTTTTGAACCCAAGTGCGTTACTTTAAATTTCTAAACATTAAGCCTAATTTGCCATTTGTCTGCCCACTCTTTTATTATGTTCAGGTCTTTCTGCAAAATTGTTATGTCCTGATGCAAGTTTATTACTCTGCTTATCTTTGTGTCATCCACAAAGACTGAGACTGAACTAGTTATCCCATACTCTATATCATTTATGAATATGTTTAATAGAATTGATCCCGAGACAGAACCTTGGGTTACCCCACTCACCACTCCAGTCCAGTCTGAGTACATGTTATTTATCACTACCTTTTGGAACCGTCCCTGTAACCAGTTTTTTACCCAAGCACAAACCCTATGGTCCAAGCCTGCGGACCTCAGCTTGTATATTAAGCGTTTATGGGGGACTGTATCAAATGATTTTGCAAAGTCCACATCCACAGGCCTCCCTCTATTTAGATGGCTGCTTACTTCCTCATAGAATGTTAGCAGATTGGTCTGACAGGAACGTCCTCTCATAAACTCATGCTGATTACCACTAATGATGTTCTTCTCCTCAGTAAAGCTTTGGATATAATCCCTAATCATCCGCTCTGATAATTTACCCACTATTGATGTTAGGCTGACTGGACTAGAATTCCCAGGAACATGACACCCATGCGCAAGAGTATTTTGCTTTTTTCCCAGGAACATGACTCTGACCTTTTTTGAATATTGGTACCACAATGGCTTTTCTCCAATCAGCTGGAACAATCCTGTCAGTATGCTGTCCACAAAGATTAGGAACAATGGCCTGGCTATAACTTGACTGAGTTCTCTGAGGACTCGTGGGTGTAAGCCATCTGGTCCTGGTGATTTATTTGTGTTAAGTTTATTGAGTCTTTCGTTGACTCCGGCCTCTGTTAGCCACGTGGGTATGTCACGTGTTGTGTCACTAACACTACAGGCGCTGTTTTTACTATCAAAGTTGTTTTGCTTTTTTCATAAGATTGATGCACTTTCTTCTGTGTTATATTGTTCTCCCTTTTACTGTAGCCACCAATGCAGCACCATGGAACACTGTAAGTGGTACAATTTCTTTAGTCCACAGAAAGCTATCCCTACCGTGAAAGGGTTAGTTGCCCTAAGGCCAAAAGTCCCCAGTCCTTCCCAGTTATCTTAGCTCTCTGACTGGCACCCAATAAAAAAAGTACCCTTATTAGATCCTTATTAATGATTAGATGTTGTGCTTGGTATATTTGAAGGCTCTACAATATGGGCAACATTTTGGGGAGAAATTATAAGGGTCTTCCAGGACCCCCTGCTTACCAAAGTTTCACCTCCTAAATCCAGAACTATGTTGGCAGTTCCAGTGATATGAAGAATTTAATTGGCACTATTCATATGAAAGGTAAAAAAGGATCCTTAAAGCGGTAGAAAATCTGCAGCTGCTACATCAAAAAATCTGTATTTTTTTGCTAGAAAATTACTTAGAACCCCTAAACACTATATATATATATATATATATATATATATATATATATATATATATATATATATATATATATATATATATATATATATATATATATACACAGGGGCGGACTGACCATCGGGCAGTTCGGACCGTGGCCAGTAGGGGGCCCCATGAAAGCTTCCACTTCGGGACCCGATCTACCCATCAGCTAGCTGTGATTGACAGGCAGATCAGGTCCCTAACTCACTGCTAAGAGAAGTGTAAACAGACCTCTCGTGATGCGCTTCTCCCTGCCGGCCCCTCCTTCCCTCCCGTCCACCCCAGGTGCTTGTATCTGTCATCACCTCGGACGGACAGCAGAGAGGAGGGGCCGGTGAGGAGGAGCACATCACGAGAGGTAGGAAGGAAAGTGCAGCAGCTTGTACCATGTGCTGCTATTAGAAAGTTGCTGCACAGCTTCCCACCCACAGTGTCCCCCTGTGTCCCCCACCTCCCCACAGTGTCCCCCTGTAACACCCACCCACAGTGTCCCCCTGTGCCACTTCCCCACAGTGTCCCCCACCCCCCCACAGTGTCCCCCTGTGCCCCCCCCACCTCCCCACAGTGTCCCCCAGTGCCCTCCACCCCCTACAGTTTCCCCTGTGCCCCCCACCTCCCCAAAGTGTCCCCCTGTGCCCCCAACTCCCCACAGTGCCCCCTGTGCCCTCCACCTCACCACAGTGACCCCCTGTAACACCCACCAACAGTGTCCCCCTGTGCCACCTCCCAAGTGTCCCCTGTGCCCTCCACCCCCCCACAGTGTCCCCCTGTGCCCCCCATCTCCCCACAGTGCCCCCCTGTGCCCTCCACCTCCCCACAGAGTCCCCCTGTGCCCCCCCACCCCCACAATGTCCCCCTGTGCCCCCCTCCTCCCCACAGTGTCCCCCTGTGCCCTCCACCTCCCCACAGTGACCCCCTGTAACACCCACCCACAGTGTCCCCCTGTGCCACCTCCCCACAGTGAGCCCCTGTGCCCTCCACCCCCCCCTCCACAGTGTCCCCCTGTACTCTCCACCCCCCACAGTGTCCCCCTGTGCCCCCCACCTCCCCACAGTGCCCCCTTGTGCCCTCCACCTCCCCACAGTGACCCCCTGTAACACCCACCCACAGTGCCCCCCTGTGCCACCTCCCCACAGTGTCCCCCTGTGCCCCCCCCACAGTGTAAGGCACAAACCAAAACACAGGGCACACAGTAGAGCACAGTGTAACCCTGTGCCCCCCATCTCCCCACTGTGCCCCCCACCTCCCCACAATGTCCCCCTGTGCCCCCCCTCCCCACAGTGTCCCCCTGTGCCCTATACCCCCCCACAGTGTCGCCCTGTGCCCCCACCTCCCCACAATGTCCCCCTATGCCCTCCACCCACCCACAGTGTCCCCCTGTGCCCCCCCCACAGTGTCCCCCTGTGCCCTCCACCCCCCCACAGTGTCCCCCTGTGCCCCCCACCTCCCCACAGTGTCCCCCTGTGCCCTCCACTCCCACACGGTGTCCCCCTGTGCCCCCCACCTCCCCACAGTGTCCCCCTGTGCCCTCCACTCCCACACGGTGTCCCCTTGTGCCCTCCACCCCCCCACAGTGTTCCCCTGTGCCGCCTCCCCACAGTGTGCCCTGCACCCCCCCACAGTGTTCCCCTGTGCCCTCCACCTCCCCACAATGTGCCCTTCACCACCCCCCCACAGTGACCCCTGTAACACCCACCCACAGTGCCCCCCTGTGCCACCTCCCCACAGTGACCCCCTGTGCCCTCCACCCCCCCCACAGTGACCCCCCTGTGCCACCCAACCAGTGTTCCCCTGTGCCCTCCACCCCCCCACACACAGTGTCCCCCTGTGCCCTTCAGCCACCCCCATGGTGCCCCCCTGTTCTCTTCACCCCCCAGTGTCCCCCTGTGCCTTCCAATCCCCCCATGGTGTCTCCCTGTGCCACCCACAGTGTCTCCCTTTGCCCTCCACCCACCTACAGTGTCCCCCTGTGCCCTCCACCCCCCCACAGTGTCTCCCTGTGCCCTCCAACCCCCCCACGGTTTCTCCCTGTGCCCTCCAACCCCCCCCACGGTGTCCCCCTGTGTCTTCTCCCCCAAAAGTGTCCCCCTGTGTCCTCCCCCCCACTGTGTCGCCTTCCCCCCTGATGGCTACCCTGAGAGACACTGTGTTAAGTCTGGAGGATCCCAGTGCTCTACTGTGTGCCCTGTGTTTTGGTTTGTGCCCTGCTATTTGCCCTACTGCGTGCCCCATGGCCTGTGATGTGCCCTGCTATGTACCCCCTTATGTGCCCTACTCTGTGCCCCTTGCCCTGTGATGTGCCCTGCTGTGTACCGCCTGTTGTGCCCTACTGTGTGCCCTGTAATGTGCTCTACTGTGTGCCCCATGCCCTGGGATGTGTGCCTCATGCCCTGTGATGTGCCCTGATGTGTACCGCCTAATGTGTCCTGTTCCCAAGGATGTGCCCTACTGTGTGCCCTGTGCTCTGCTGTGTGCCCTACTATGTGCCACATGCCCTGTGATGTGTGGCACGCCCTGCTGTGTATCTCCTTATGTGCTCTGTGATGTGCCCCGCTGTGTACCCACTGATGTGCCCTGTACCCCCTGTGATGCACCATGCTGTGCTCAATAATGTGCCCTGCTGTGTACAGCATAATAAACCCTGCTGTGTGCCCCTTGATGTGCCCTACTGTGTGCCCTGTGATGTGCCCCATGGCCTGTGATGTGCTCAGTGCCCTGCTGGGTGCCCCATTATGTGTCCTGTGTGCCCTGTGATGTGCCCTATGGTGTGCCCCATGCCCTGTGCCCCATGATGTGCCCCGTGTTCTGCTGTGTGCCATGTGATGTGCCTTACTGTGTGCCCCATGATTTATGAAAGTGGGGCTTTGTGTAGGTGTGGCTTGCATGTGGGCGGAGACACAGGGGGCCCCAAGATCTTCTATTGCCCGGGGGCCCCATGAGTTGTCAGTCTGCCCCTGGAACCGATTTGTCCCAAATGTAGTAGGGATCATGGTACTTTGATCCATACAGTGGGGAATATAATTTTTTTGATCCCCTGAAGATTTTGTAAGTTTGCCAACTTACAAAGAAATTAAGGGTCTATCATTTTTTATCATAGGTGTATTTTAAATGATAAAGACAGAATATCAACCAAAAATCCAGAAAAAAAAAACACTTAAAACAAATGCTATAAATTAAGTTGCAGTTCAGTGAGTAAAATAAGTATTTGATCCCCAAGCAAAACATGACTTAGTACTTGGTGGAGAAACCCTTGTTGGCAAGCACAGGGGTAAGACGTTTCTTGTAGTTGGTGACTAGATTTGCACACATCTCAAGAGGGATTTTGGTCTACGCTTCCTTACAGATCTTCTCTAAATCCTTAAGGTTTATTAGTTGTCTCTTGGCAACTTGAAGTTTCAGCTCCCTCAAAAATTTTCTATAGGATAAAGGTCTGGAGACTGACTAGGCCACTCCGTGAACTTAATGTGCTTCTTCATGAGCCACTCCTTTGTTGTCTTGGAGGTATGTTTTGGGTCATTGTTATGCTGGAAGACCCATCCACAACCCATCTTCAGTGTTCTGACTGAGGGAAAAAGGTTCTCATCCAGTATTGTGCTATACTGTACATGTCTGAATTGGGCCTAAAGTGTCAATATTTTGTGTGGCCACCATTATTTTCCAGCACTGCATTAACCCTCTTGGGCATGAAGTTCACCAGAGCTTCAAAAGTTGCCACTGGAGTCCTCTTCCACTCCTCCATGACGACATCACAGAGCTGGTGGATGATAGAGACCTTGTGCTCCTCCACCTTCCCTTTGAGGATGCCCCACAGATGCTCAATAGGGTTTAGGTCTGGAGACATGCTTGGCCAGTCCATCACCTTTACCCTCAGCTTCTTTAGCAAGGCAGTGGTCATCTTGGAGGTGTGTTTGGGGTCCTTATCATGTTGAAATATTGCCCTGCGGCCCAGTCTCCGAAGGGGGGATCATGCTCTGCTTCAGTATGTCACAGTACATGTTGGCATTCATGGTTTCCTCAATGAACTGTAGCTCCCCAGTGCCGGCAGCACTCATGCAGCCCCAGACCATGACACTCCCACCACCATGTTTGACTGTAAGCAAGACACACTTGTCTTTGTACTCCTCACCTGGTTGCCATCACACATGCTTGACACCATCTGAACCAAATACGTTTATCTTGGTCTCATAAGACCACAGGACATGGTTCCAGTAATCCATGTCCTTAGTCTGCTTGTCTTCTGTTTGCGGGCTTTCTTGTGCATCATCTTTAGAAGAGGCTTCCTTTCTGGGATGACAGCCATGCAGACCAATTTGATGCAGTGTGTGGAATATGGTCTGAGCACTGACAGGCTGACCCCCCACCCCTTCAACCTCTGCAGCAATGCTGGCAGCACTCATATGTCTATTTCCCAAAGACAACCTCTGGATATGATGCTGAGCACGTGTACTCAACTTCTTTGGTCGACCATGGCGAGGCCTGTTCTAAGTGGAACCTGTCCTGTTAAACCGCTGTATGGTCTTGGCAATCATACTGCAGCTTAGTTTCAGGGTCTTGGCAATATTCTTATAGCCTAGGCCATCTTTATGTAGAGCAACAATTCTTTTTTTCAAATCCTCAGAGAGTTCTTTGCCATGAGTTGCCATGTTGAACTTCCAGTGACCAGTATGAGAGAGTGAGAGCGATAACACCAAATTTAACACACCTGCTCCCCATTCACACCTGAGACCTTGTAACACTAATGAGTTACATGACACCGGGGAGGGGAAATGGCTGATTGGCCCCAATCTGGACATTTTCACTTAGGGGTGTACTCACTTTTGTTGCCAGTGGTTTAGACATTAATGGCTGTGTTTTGAGTTATTTTGAGGGTACAGCACATTTACACTGTTATACAAGCTGTACACTCACTACATTACATTGTAGCAAAGTGTAATTCATGTGTAATTTTCATGTGTTGTCACATGGAAAGATATAATAAAATATTTACAAAAATGTTAGGGGTGCACTCACTTTTGTAAGATACTGTGTGTATATATATATATGTGAAAATGTGACATGAACTGTGATAGGTGTTGAAAAAACATGAAAAAAAATTGAAAAAAAAAAATTATATATAAACCCCAAGTGGTGAAGAAACAAAAATAGTGTTGATGGAGTAACAAATTACCCCTTCCTGGCTTACATGTGTACTGACGGTGTGAGAGCCAGAGATGCGGTGTCTCACTGATGGTAGAAGATTGCAGAGTGATCCTCAAGGCCAGTGGCGGCTATAAATACCCGAAATCCAGGACAGGTACCTGCCAGCGTCATTCTAATGCCGTATGGGCAGAGGGGAGGCCGTGGATCAGATACAGTGTCCAGCATAGAGCCAGAAGCGGAATCACGCCTCCCCATCCTGCGGCGCATGATGGAATGTCCCCACCTCATGACGCCCGCCTGACGCCATATATAACCTCTTATTTCCTTTATGGGCCTGACTACTGCCAGTGACAGAGTGCCGAGCATGTTTTTTGAGATGGGGTGGCAGGACACCTGCCTTTAGATGTATTTGAACAGTTATCTGTTGAATCATGTATCTATGGTGTATCTGGTATATTTTCAGACATTGAATTGTAAGTTCTGGAATGTTTGTTACTTTTTTTCTTTGTAAACCGGATATTTTTTTTTTCAATAAACCTTTTTCTGACAACAAAAAAAAGTGTGACTTTATTTGCAAAGTGCAACATCTCTTAAAAAGAGAACAGCCTACTTTAGTAAATCAACCCCCATGCCTCCAATGCCCTCATGACCCCTGCACTCTTTGTGAAATGCAGTTTTGACCTTTGCACGGACACCCGCCACCATCCAATCCTGTCCACCAAAAACAGACGGATATTGATCCTATTTTCAATCCGTCTGGCAGACCAGATCGGATGGAAACTGACAGGCGGTCTGTCTCCATCCGATTTTCCTATTAAAGAGAGTGGGACTGTGCAGAGCGGACACGGACCTGTCATCCGCCCGCTCGGCGAGGGTCAGCGGAGCTGAGCAAGCGGATTCCATTAAGCGGAGGCGCCTGTGTGAAAGGGGCCTTACCCGCTTCTGACCCCTCCACTGTAATCACCATGCTGTGAATTTCATTCTCCTAACCACTACATTCTTTCTATTGTACAATTGCTGGTTATATCAAAAGCCGTGCCCAAGATTAAATGAAAACTAAGGACATCACATCCTATAATTATGTATGCAAAAACACCCCCAAAATAAGAAAGAAGGGAACAAATATCAGGACATTCATAGATACATACAAAGTCAGTATTTATTACAAATGTAGTTTAACGACAGTTATATATATCAAAATAGAGTTAGAACACATTCCTTTATAAAGCATGCTCCCCTATAAAGTCCACAACATGTTTTGTGGCAAAAGCCGCTTCCTTAGGAGGCCACGAAGAGCAGAATAAAAATCTAAAAAAAATTTGATTTTTTTCTACTTACCTGCAAAATCCATTTTTTTTTAGTACATCACGGGACACAGACTAGCCATATACATTACTACCTGGGTTATACGCCACCTATAGGTGAATGGACACTGGCAGAATAAAAAAGACAGGAAGTCGCTATCTATTTTACTTAGGAAGTACTTCAGTTTTGTAGCAAGCAATGAACTCCCGAAATAAGAGGGGAGGGACCTCTGTGTCCCTTGATGTACTCAAAGAAATGGATTTTACAGGTAAGTAGAAAAAATCCAAGTTTCTTTTTCAAACATTATGGGACAGAGAGCAGCCATATACATTACTACCCGGGATGTCCCAGAGCAATTCCTTTGAGGGGAGGGAGACACAATGTATGAAAGCACCATCAGATTTATACAGCAGCCTGTAAGACACTACGACCAAAAGCCGAATCCTCCACTGCCCTAACATCCACCTGATAAAATCTTGTGAACGTATATACTGAAGACCAAGTAGCGGCCTTGCAGATCTGTGCCACTGACGCCTGATGGGGAAAAGCCCAGGAGGTTCCAACACCACTGGTAGAATGAGCTCTAAACCAAAAGGGAGGAGCTTTACCTTTAAGGCTATAGGCCTAAGTGATTAACTGGTGAATCCAAAGTGAAATGGATGCCTTGGAAGCCGCTTGACTCTTCTTGGGGTCCTCCGGCAAAAAAAAAAAAAATGCATCAGAACTTCTGATGCTTGCAGACCTATTCAGATAGATTCTGACTGCCCGCACCACATCCAAAAAGTGCAACTGTTTCTCTTCTGGTGAGCCAGGCTGAGGGAAAAAAAGGTAGAATAATATCTTGATTTAAATGAAAACCGGAAACTACCTTAGGCAAAAAAGGACAAAAGAGGATGTAGCACCTCCTTATCGTGATGCAGAATCAAACAGGGATCCTTACAAGAAAGGCCTGCCAGTTCCGATACCCTGCTAGCTGAAGTAATTGCATAAAGAATAGCTTACTTCCATGTCAAAAGAACTAATAGAATCTCCTTGATTGGTTCAAAAGGTTGCTTCTGTAGCACCAACAGAACCAAATTCAAATCCCAAGGACAAAGAGGTAACTTAACGGGAGGCAACAAATGAGTTACCCCCTAAAGAAAAGTCTGGACCAGGGAATGCGAAGCCAAAGGCCTCTGGAAGTACACTGACAAGGCTGAAACCTGTCCTTTAATTGTTGCAATTACGATCTTCTTGTCTAAGCCTGACTGAAGAAAAGAGGGAATTCTCCCAATCATGTATTTGCGAGGATGCCATCTTCTGACATCACACAATGCTATATAAGCCTTCCAAACCCTGTGATAAATCTTTCTGGTGACCTTCTTTCTGGCATTTACCAAAGTCTATAACCCTGGTCCTGAGATACCACGATCTCCAAGCACCCTGGCTTCAAAAGCCACGCCGTCAAATTTTGCGAGCATAAATTTGGGTGGAATATAGGACCTTGTGACAGTAGATCGGGCCGGAACGGGAGTGTCAAAGGATTGCTTACTGCCAATCTCACTATCAAGAGATGTGGCAGGAGAGGAATTGGGGGGTATCTATAGATCTGAGAACTGGGCCCAGGGAACTACCATTGTCCACCCCAATCGCGAGTGGATCCCTTGCTCTGGACACAAACTGCTGAATTTTGCAGTTGAATCTGGATGCCAACAGATCTACATCCGGCGTGCCCCATTGCTCGCAAATCTGCATAAATACCTGTGGGTGCAGAGACCATTCTTATGGATGTATCTATTGGCGGCTGAGATAGTCCGCCTACCAGTTCTCCACTCCCAGAATGTGGACTGCAGACAGCACTGGAACATGCTTTTCTGCCCAAGACAGTACATGACTGACTTCCATGTGAGCCAGACAGACGGCTCTTGGTGTCCCTCTGGTGGTTGAAATAGGCCACAGTCATGGCATTGTCAGTTTGCACCCTTACAGGGTAACCCTGTAACCTGGATGTACAAAAGTTTAGCATGAGGCGTATTGCCCGTAGCTCTAGAACATTGATGGACAATCTCTGTTCCACAAAAGACCATTTCCCCTTAACTGTGGAACTTTCCTTGACTGCACCCCAGCCAGAGAGACTGGCATCTGTGGTCACTAGGGATGAGCTTCGAGTTCGAGTCGAACTCATGTTCTACTCGAACATTGGCTGTTCGCAAGTTCGCCGAACAGCGAACAATTTGGGGTGTTCGCGGCAAATTCGAATGCCGCGGAACACCCTTTAAAAGTCTATGGGAGAAATCAAAAGTGCTAATTTTAAAGGCTTATATGCAAGTTATTGTCATAAAAAGTGTTTGGGGACCCGGGTCCTCCCCCAGGGGACATGGATCAATGCAAAAAAAAGTTTTAAAAACGGACGTTTTTTCAGGAGCAGTGATTTTATTAATGCTTAAAGTCAAACAATAAAAGTGTAATATCCCTTTAAATTTCATACCTGGGGGGTGTCTATAGTATGCCTGTAAAGGGGCGCATGTTTCCTGTGTTTAGAACAGTCTGACAGCAAAATGACATTTGGAAGGAAAAAACTCATTTAAAACTACCGCGGCTATTGCATTGCCGACAATACACATAGAAGTTCATTGATAAAAACGGCATGGGAATTCCCCACAGGGCAACCCCGAACCAAAATAAAAAAAAAAAAATGATGTAGGGGTCCCCCTAAATTCCATACAAGGCCCTTCAGGTCTGGTATGGATATTAAGGGGAACCCCAGCCAAAATTTAAAAAAAAAATTGACGTGGGGTTCCCCCTAAATTCCATACCAGACCCTTCAGGTCTGGTATGGATTTTAAGGGGAACCCCGCGCCAAAAAAAAAAAAAAAAAAAACGGCATGGGGTCCCCCTAAAAATCCATACCAGACCCTTATCCGAGCACGCAACCTGGCAGGCCGCAGGAAAAGAGGGGGGGACGAGAGTGCGGCCCCCCCCCCTCCTGAACCGTACCAGGCCACATGCCCTCAACATTGGGAGGGTGCTTTGGGGTAGCCCCCCAAAACACCTTGTCCCCATGTTGATGAGGACAAGGGCCTCATCCTCACAACCGTGGCCGGTGGTTGTGGGGGTCTGCGGGCGGGGGGCTTATCGGAATCTGGAAGCCCCCTTTAACAAGGGGACCCCCAGATCCCGGCCCCCCCCCTGTGTGAAATGGTAAGGGGGTACATAAGTACCCCTACCATTTCACTAAAAAACTGTCAAAAATGTTAAAAATGACAAGAGACAGTTTTTGACAATTCCTTTATTTAAATGCTTCTTCTTTCTTCTTTCTTCCTTCATCTTCTTCTTCTTCTGGTTCTTCTGGCTCTTCTGGTTCTTCCTCCGGCGTTCTCGTCCAGCATCTTCTCCGCGGCGTCTTCTATCTTCTTCTCCTCGGGCCGCTCCGCACCCATGGCATGAGGGGGGAGGCTCCCGCTCTTCTCTTCATCTTCTTCTCATCTTCTTCTCTTCTTCATCTTCTTCTTCATCTTCTTCTTCTTCTTCTTCCTTCTTCTCTTCTTCCTGTCTTCTCCGGGCCGCTCCGCAGCCATGCTGTGGCATGGAGTGAGGCTCCCGCTGTGTGACGGCGTCTCTTCGTCTGACGGTTCTTAAATAACGGGGGGCGGGGCCATCCGGTGACCCCGCCCCCTTCTGACGCACGGTGACTTGAGGGACTTCCCTGTGACGTCACGGGGAATGCCACAGGGAAGTCCCGTCATGTCACCGTGCGTCAGAGGGGGGCGGGGTCACCGGGTGGCCCCGCCCCCCGTTATTTAAGAACCGTCAGACGAAGAGACGCCGTCACACAGCGGGAGCCTCCCTCCATGCCACAGCATGGCTGCGGAGCGGCCCGGAGAAGACAGGAAGAAGAGAAGAAGGAAGAAGAAGAAGAAGAAGATGAAGAAGAAGATGAAGAAGAGAAGAAGATGAGAAGAAGATGAAGAGAAGAGCGGGAGCCTCCCCCCTCATGCCATGGGTGCGGAGCGGCCCGAGGAGAAGAAGATAGAAGACGCCGCGGAGAAGATGCTGGACGAGAACGCCGGAGGAAGAACCAGAAGAGCCAGAAGAACCAGAAGAAGAAGAAGATGAAGGAAGAAAGAAGAAAGAAGAAGCATTTAAATAAAGGAATTGTCAAAAACTGTCTCTTGTCATTTTTAACATTTTTGACAGTTTTTTAGTGAAATGGTAGGGGTACTTTTGTACCCCCTTACCATTTCACACAGGGGGGGGGCCGGGATCTGGGGGTCCCCTTGTTAAAGGGGGCTTCCAGATTCCGATAAGCCCCCCGCCCGCAGACCCCCACAACCACCGGCCAGGGTTGTGGGGATGAGGCCCTTGTCTTCATCAACATGGGGACAAGGTGTTTTGGGGGGCTACCCCAAAGCACCCTCCCAATGTTGAGGGCATGTGGCCTGGTACGGTTCAGGAGGGGGGGGGGGCCGCACTCTCGTCCCCCCCTCTTTTCCTGCGGCCTGCCAGGTTGCGTGCTCGGATAAGGGTCTGGTATGGATTTTTAGGGGGACCCCATGCCGTTTTTTTTTTTTTTTTTTTTTGGCGCGGGGTTCCCCTTAAAATCCATACCAGACCTGAAGGGTCTGGTATGGAATTTAGGGGGAACCCCACGTCAATTTTTTTTTTAAATTTTGGCTGGGGTTCCCCTTAATATCCATACCAGACCTGAAGGGCCTTGTATGGAATTTAGGGGGACTCCCACATCATTTTTTTTTTTAAATTTTGGTTCGGGGTTGCCCTGTGGGGAATTCCCATGCCGTTTTTATCAATGAACTTCTATGTGTATTGTCGGCAATGCAATAGCCGCGGTAGTTTTAAATGGGTTTTTTCCTTCCAAATGTCATTTTGCTGTCAGACTGTTCTAAACACAGGAAACATGCGCCCCTTTACAGGCATACTATAGACACCCCCCAGGTATGAAATTTAAAGGGATATTACACTTTTATTGTTTGACTTTAAGCATTATTAAAATCACTGCTCCTGAAAAAACGGCCGTTTTTAAAACTTTTTTTTGCATTGATTCATGTCCCCTGGGGGAGGACCCGGGTCCCCAAACACTTTTTATGACAATAACTTGCATATTAGCCTTTAAAATTAGCACTTTTGATTATTCATGTTCGTGTCCCATAGACTTTAACGGCGTTCGCGTGTTCGAACGAATTTTTTTCCTGTTCGCATGTTCTGGTGCGAACCGAACAGGGGGGTGTTCGGCTCATCCCTAGTGGTCACTATCTTCCATAACACTGGAAGAAAAGACTTTCCTTGTACCAGATTCTGATCTATTAACCACCATGTGAGACTTCCCTGAGCCTTGGGGATTATGATCATGCAAGAATCCAGAGCTTGCATCTTCTTGTTCCACCTAGACAAAATGTTCTGCTGTAATGCCCTGGAATTGAACTGGGCATAAGGAATTGCCTCGAATGAGGACACCATCCTTCCCAGAAGACTCATGGAGAGCCGGACAGAAGGGTGTCTTTCCCTTTACTTGCTGAACTTGATCCTTTAGGTCATTGACCCTTCTTGGAGGCAAGAACACCTTTGTCTGGACTGTTTCCATAACCAGACCTAAGTATTCCAGACTCTAAACTGGTTTCAAAGCCAATTTTTCAACATTTATGATCCAGCCGTGATGTTCCAGGAATTGAGCTGTAAATGTTCCTTCCCATATCAAAATCTGCAATGACTGATCCCCAAGCAGGAGATCATCCAGGTAGCCTGAAAAAAAGATCCCTGAGACCTTAGAAGACCCAGCACTGGTGCTAAGACCTTTGTGAAGACTCAGGGGACGGTTGTGTGCCCAAAGGGAAAAGCCACAGATTGAAAGTGCTGCTCCTCTATCACAAAGCACAAAAGCCTTTGATGAGGCTGAAAAGTTGGCACGTGCAGGTACACATCCCTGATGTCTATGGATGCCAGGAAATCTCCTACTTGGAGAGCGGCTACCACAGAGCGGACTGATTCCATCCAAAATGGTCGCACTGAAAGATAACGGTTCAGTGCCATTAGATCCAGGATCGGTCTTATGTCCCCATTTGGTTTCAGGGCCATGAACAGGTTTGAATAAAACTCTGTACCCCTTTCGGGAAGCGGGACCTCCATAATCACAACTTGCTGCTTTAAGCGAACTAGTGCCTGGAATAATAAGCCCTTTTTTGCAAGGTCCGTGGGATCGCTGGACCTTGAAAATCTTTGAGGAGGGTAGGTCGGGAGGTCTAGCCTGTACCCCTGAGACACTGTGGAAATGACCCACTTGTCCTGAATCTGCATTCCCCAAACTCCTGCAAACTGCAGCAACCTTCCCCCCACCCACACGAGTTGGGGCGTCCCTTCACAAGGAAGTTTTGGTGTCAGTATTAGAGGGTTTTTGGATCTAAGGCCTCTTTTGGCCCTGGTCTTGCGGTTTACCTTTGGCCTTAGACCCCTGGTGCTGTCGAAACTGCCTAGGGCCTGAAAAACCTGAGCAAACAGCGCATGGTCCCTTAAATGAGGGCCGTTTAGCTACTTTTTTCTTAGGAAGAAGGGAGCCCTTTCCTCCAGAGATCTTCTGGATATACTTATCAAGATCCTCCCCAAACAAACGTTCTCCATGAAATGGAAAACCAGCTAGCAACCTTTTACAAGGGAGCTCTGCTGACCAGCTTTTTAACCACAAAATTCTGTGCATGTGCACATATAAAAAAGCCATACGGGAGATTTGCTGTATGGAGTCTTTGAGGGCATCCATAGCAAAGCATAGAACTTGAGGCAAATCTGCTGCCCCCTCAGCAGACTGCTCTCCCCTACTGGGCTATTCAGCGTGATCCTTCAAGGCTTGATAGACACCAATTGCCGCCACTGTGGGCTGAATAGCGGAACCTGCCAAAGCGAACAAAGCCTTTAACAAGGATTCCAGCTTCTTATCCGCAGAATCCCTAAAGACCTCCACATTATCCACTGGACAAGTTAAGGTCTTACTCAGGGAGGAGACTGCTGCATCTACAACCGGTATACTCCACTTTTTACCAAAGCTTTCCTTCATTGGATACAATAGGAAAAATCTCTTTGAAGGCACAAACATGCTATCTGGGTGCTCCCAGTTGGAATATACCACCTGCTCCAAGACTGGATGGAAGGGAAACGCCTGTGCACCCTGCTGAGGTTTCAAAGAACCCAGGGAGGAACAAGTGGTTTCAGGGACCTCTACTAGAGGCAACTTAAAAGCTGTACGAACCATTTGCGTAAGCGCATGGGTGAGAAGCTTTTGTGATTGAGAAGCTGATACCATCTGAGCCTCTTCAGGCTCTGATTCACCTGAGGCAGATTCCTCTGTATGGATGTCAGCTGCATCAATAGCCATTAAGCTCTTCTACCTCATCAACCCAATCTTGCTCCAATATATGAGGAATAGGGGACAGGGATCTGTCATGCTTCCTGCCACCTTGTGTGACAGAAGAGATCATTCCAGCAATCTTGCTTTCTAAACCAGCCAAAGCTGATGATAGATCCTCCTTAATAACAAAAGCTGAGGTAGAAGCACTGGTAGTGGCCAGAATGCCAGATAGATGCAGCAGCTCAGGCTGCCTGGTCTTTCAGGGGAGGCTATTACAGCAGAGTTCCGATTAGCTTCTACAGGAGCTACAGATGGCATACTTGTGCCCCTTGCTGCAGCACTCCCCCAGTGCACTTTCTGGAAGACATATCTTGCTGAAGCAAATGGTAACCGGCTTTGTGAGAACAATACACAAGTTTCTCAGTACCACAATTTCTGTTTTAAATAGACAGTCTTCCTGTTAAAGCAACATAACTAGGCTGCCACTTGCCATCACCCAGAGGACTCACGTGCCACCACAGGATAGCCTGCTCTGCGTCCCTGCAGTCGGCCAGCAACAAGGCTTCTGACAGCTTTTTTTTTTTTAAGTTCCCCCGGCCGTGCACCATCACATGCACGCTCCCGAGCACCCGGGAAGGGAGAAACGCAGACCAGCAATACCAGGCCCCCTAGAGGGTAAAACAAATACGCACAGTCCAGCAAGGGAAGCTTTTTTCTTTCAAAAACATGTCAGCCTAGGTTAAAACTGAGTTGCAGGGGAATATATAATAATCAGCCCCTGCTGGTACAGGAGCCACTTACCACTCCCGCCACAGGACAATAGCCTAAGCCAGAGGTCCAGCCTTCACCCATCACGGCGGGTTCTGTCAGCCATTGACCTTCAAGAACTGCGTACCCTTTTCATATGAGAGTCCACTCCCTTGGACCTGTACAGCACCCTACAGGAAATACCTTTGTTCTGAAGTGCCCAGGAATTTTGCAATGCAGGGTCCAGCGCCACTCAGGGTCGCATTACAGGCAAAACCTCGTAGTTGCTTCTGATCTTCTTTACGAGGCTTGGGTACCATTTTATCTTAGCATAGCAGCTTTTTTTAAATAGATCCGATTGAAAAAG
The DNA here is from genome assembly GCF_042186555.1 of Aquarana catesbeiana. Taxonomy (NCBI): domain Eukaryota; kingdom Metazoa; phylum Chordata; class Amphibia; order Anura; family Ranidae; genus Aquarana; species Aquarana catesbeiana. The sequence continues at coordinate 86,257,221 of NC_133332.1, forward strand.
CTGTCCCTTGATGCTCAAGATACTGGCGGAAAAAATGAAGTACATCCTGTATAGGAGGGGTTATACAGAGGGAGACTTCCTGTCTTTTTTATTTTGCCAGTGTCCATTCACCTATTGGAAGCGTATAACCCAGGTACTGTAGTGATGTATATGACTGCTCTGTGTCCCGTGATGTACGAAAAAGAAACAAACAATATTCTCATCACAAAAAGCAATATACGACAGATCTTTTTCTGTGTTTTCACATATATACCCTGTTTCCCTGAAAATAAGACCTAGCGTGCTTGTCGGTGATGGCAATGTAAGCTCTACCCCCCAAATAAGCCCTACCCCGTTTCCCCGAAAATAAACCCTACCCTTAAGATAAGACCTTCTAGGACTTCAACTAGAGCTTATTTGGGGGGTAGGGCTTATATTGCAGCCATCACCGACAATCACGCTAGGTCTTATTTTCGGGGAAACCAGGTAGGTATATATATATATATATATATATATATATATATATATATATATATATATATATATACTCACACACACACACACGTCATTGTACAACCAAAAAGCAACAGACAATGTAAAATATAATCATAGTCAGGTGGTGGCCATCAGGTGGTCACTGAGGGCTTACCAAACACACAAGAGCAATGCTTATGCAGGGAAACATTGGAAGTCCAGGCAGCCGGTAGATGTGGGAGCCAAATGTAACACAGGCAGACTGAGACAGCTAAAATGGTATGCAATACAGTATATAAAGTAATAGTATACATGTATAGGGCATTAATTAATTAGGGTTAAAAGCAGTCCCACTTACCAAGATGATCACTGTATACTAAAAAGCCACATTTAACCCCAGCCCATGGAGCAAATTTAGACTCTGATGTAAAAGACAAGTGCACTTAGATTTTTTTATACTATGGTCAAATGCAGATTTCCACCCAAATGAATACACGGATAAAGTTAATCCTCCTGGCAACAAACTACAGATCATGAATGGGTAAGGAGCAGTGTCAGTATATATCACATAGCTGTATAGAGAGGTAAGTCTAAATTCCAAAGTGCACCAGCAATCAGAGGTAAATACCTGTGAGGTTGTCAGGTTTAAACAGTCCACCAAGCTGGAGATCCCTATGTGTAGGAAGATGCACTAATGGGCTGCCTAGTTATACATGTTGCTCCGCTCTGGAGCCACACCCACTGGAAAAACCTATCCCCAATAGGGGATTCATTAATTAAAGCAGTTGGTCATTTTTACCTACAGGTAAGCCTATAATAAGGCTTACCTGTAGGTAAAATGAATATCTGCTAAACCTGCATGGGAAACACCTGGGGCAGCATCTCAAAGTATATCTCAATCTGGTTGAGAAACCCTCTGCATTGAACTGGATCGCCCCCGAATCGCTGGGGAAGCGGAGCAGAACCAGACATGCCTCTTATAGAGGTAATACTCGAGGCGGGTGCCTGTACAGAGACCGGAACAGCAGAGACGGCCTGCGACAAAGGTTGTACCGGAGCAGCCACAATGGGAGGGTCCAGGTGAGCAGTGCGAATAAGAAGCGTTTGTAACGCTATGGCAAACTGATCCATGCGGTGATCCTGCTCATCCAACCTGGTAAAAATATTACCAGCAAGTGGATTGCCTGCATTTTCTGAATTCATGGCCTTCGCCTACTGTCAGGAACCATGAATCAGACGGAGACAGAAAATGCAGTAAAAATCGCACCATTTAATATAGTGGTAAAAATGGTACAAATAGTAAATGTAGTCAAAACATAGCCAGGTGTAACCAAATCGGGTAGTCAGAACAAGGCAGGAAATCAGGGAGCCAGAGATCAGCGTAGTCAGAGCAGCAGACAGGATCAGGAACCAGAAGGGACATCAGCCAGGCAAGTCTTCAACAGGAAACCAGCAGAGGGTCTCTAGATATGTTGACCATGGTGAAGGCACAGGATATCTAATCCAGGCAGCTTAAATTGCCAGCAGGGATTGTTAACAAGCAGGATATGATAGCCAGGTGAGTCACTGTGGAATCATGAGTGCTGGCAATTAACTGACAGCTGAGCAGCCTGAGCTCTGATAAGGGAGGGCTAAGCCCAGCCCTTACACTCCCACGCACGTGCGGGAGTGACATCATCACGGCTCTGGCCAGTCACAGCGCCGGAGCCTGCAAACCCGGAAGAAGTGCCGAGGAAACATGTCCGGGCGAGCTGTGGGAGCCTCGTTCTAAGGTAAGTATTTCATAATGTGCTATTATGTGATGCGTACTAGCATATTATGCTATTGCCTTGCAAGTTTTTTGTTTTTCGGGGGGGGGGGGGGTTTCAGCAGTTTACTACAGCTTTAAGGTAAAGAAATGTCCCACTCACCAAGATGATCACTGTGTACTAAAAAAATCACACTTTACACAGCCCATTAAACAGAGGTAGATTTTGATATAAACCACAGGTGCACTTGGATATTTAACATTATATAGTCAGATGCAAATTTCCACCTAGATGATTGCATACATGGATAGATTAAATCCTCCTGGCAACAAGCCCCAGAGCATAAAGAAGTAAATAGCAGACTCACTGCATAGCACACACATAAAGGGGGTCATTTACTATAGCGCCACTGCGCTAATTCGCGCAAATTGCCATGAATTAGCGCTAATTTGCGGCAATTTAGCGCTAATTCACGCTAAACCGGTATTCACTATAGCACTGGTGAGAAAATATTCCCAAAATCGAATTTACTATAGTTCCCTGAAACCAAATAGTGCCCAAACCCTTACTCTGCTAAAACCTGGAGAATTGCACATGGAAATAATGTTTAGAGCATGATATAATTGCCTAAATGGTACTGAAATATGCGTTATATTATTTAAAGATAATCTGCTTTTAAACTGTGTGAAAAAGTGATTTCTACACTGAAATATCTTTAAAAGTCTGAAAAGTGAAAAATTCCCCGTTTTGGACAACTAGGTGCCAGCACAACTGAGCATGCTCAGACCTGAAAATAACTCTCATTTTAACTCAAGTGTCTTTTTTACCCGGAGCTATAGTAAATACCAAAATGAGAGCTAATTAGAGAACATTTTTTGGAAGTTAAAATCTGCTCTATTTTAGTCCAAATGAAGTTTCAGTCATTGATTCTAATGGAACAATTCTAACTTTCACAAAAAAAACTTTTAATGTTGAGATGAAATGTATCTTTCTCTGAAATAAATTTTCCTTTGCAACATTGTTGCTTCTACTTAAAATATTTTGATTTTAAGAATGCTACAATGTGGAATGTTTTGATGTTTTGGTAAAATATATTTTTCTCTGTCACTTTCACTTGTTACTCTCCATCTCACAACAATCTTTACCCCAAACTGACACAGGTGTCTTTACAAAGCACAAACAATACCATTGCTGATGCAATTTTAAAATAAATCACAATTTTTTGTGCTTTTTATTATTTGCAAATATTCATAATTTGAGCCCAAAAAAATGTGATATGTGTACCAACATCAGAAAGCAAAATGTAATTCCCAAAAATTTGAGAGTAATATTCTACTCTCACCCACAAAAAACACCCACAAAAAAAAAAAAACAAATATCACAGAATAAATCAAGAAGAATAACTCTTGAGTAATGTAATTCCATCACCTGTATGTCCATAGAAATGCAGTATTTATGTGTTTTTATGTGTATTTATGTGTAGGAGGCTCTCACATGTGGCAGCTCTGTGGCTTAGAGGTTAGAACTTCTGCTTAGTATCCCTGAGGGTTTGGGTTCAAATCCCAACCATGTTACTTCATGTAGAGAAGTTGTCTCATCTCCCAGGTCCTATGTCTAAATGTAGTAGTTATGTGTAGGAGGGTTCCACCACTATTGTAGGTCTTTTCCAGATACACTATTTAGCCAAAAGTATTGGGACGCCTACCTTTACACACACATGAACTTTAATGGCAGCCCAGTCTTAGGCTGGCCATACACCTATAGATTTTCTATGGTTAGATGGAAAAAGTGGGAGATTCCTCCATCCACACAGTTGAGCGAACATGGAGAGATCTGTTGCACATTTTCTATCTAACCATAAAAAATCTGCAGATAATCTATAGGTGTATGGCCAGCTTAAGTCCGTAGGGTTAAAATTTGATTTGTCCCACCCTTTGCATCTAGAACAGCTTCTGGGAAAGCTGTCCACGAGGTTTAGTGTGCCTATGGGAATGTTTGATCATTCTTCCAGAAGTGCATTTGTGAAGCCAAGCACTGATGTTGGATGAGAAGGCCTGGCTCGCAGTCTCTACTCTAATTCAGCCAAAGGGTGTACTATCGGGTTGAGGCCAGGACTCTGTGCAGGCCAGCAGAACATGGTCACCAACGTATGTATGTGTGGATTGCAGGCTGGTGGTGGGTGTTTTGAATAAGTCTTTTGTAATATTATGTGGGAATGCTTTGTAAGAATGACTGTTAAGTATGTTTCTATAATCTTGCAGATAATAATGTGATGTGTTGCCCGCTATACAGTGAAATTAAAGCTGTGTCCACTCTAAGGTTTTGTCTAATTTTAGATTGTAAGCTCCTATGAGCAGGGCCCTTAAAATCCCATTGCTAAATGTAGCACCATATATCCTGTCCAAATTTTTTTTGAAGCTAGTAAATGTATTTTTTTTTTCTGCTGGTAAAATAAAAGTACATTATTGAGCTTTTGTTGTGGTATTTTTTTTTCTTCTACTTAATTTTTGTGGGTGGTGGTTTTGGGAAAGTGCAATATCTCTTATATTTTATTTCAATATGTATTTGTGCACCAAAAAACAAATCTCTTTGCCCTGGTTCACATTGATGCTACTTTGAAATCGCGCTACTTCACTTGAAGTAGCACAATTTCAAAGTAGCAAGGTCAGCGTGATTTTAGGTGCGACTTAATAGACATCCGTGTGGCTTCATACACAAATGTCTATTGAAGTCGCGCCTAAAATCGGCAAAAGTAGTGCAGGAACTACTTTAGCAGATTGGTGCGGCGCCAGAAAAAAGTTGCATCGATTGGAACAGTGCCATTGCTGCCAATAGTCATGCGATTTAATCTCTCAAATCACATGACAAATCGCTTCAATGTAAACCCAGGCTTCTGCACACCTGCATGTTAATGATAAAGGTGGAATCTTTATATATAACAGCTGTGGAGAATTGCAGGTAATAAATTCAGCTGGTGGATAGGCAGTGTTTGAATGTGTCAGCTCTGGTTCACATTGGTGTGATTTGACATGTCAAATCTGTGAGTTGCAGGGCAAGTTGTACCCCATGATTCTCAATGATAACCATTCCTATCTGTGCTACTTTAAGTCGCACCAACTTCAAAGTAGTCCCTGTACTACTTTGGTGTGACTTGAGGTATATCTGGTACAATATTACACATGCATGCCCAGAAGTTGGGGCCAAGTTGCAGCAGCAAAGTGGCAGCAAAATAGTGTGACTTTCAGGTTGCAGCAGTGTGAATGAGATTCAAGGATAACAGCTTTGAATTTGGCTCTATTGTCACTTGTGCATACTGAAAGTGTAGCAAATTCATCCCTGCACTACCTTGGTTTGACTTTGATGCAATTTGAGGTCCATACACCACAAGATTACACAGACATTGCTTCAAGTCTTGACAAAGCTGTGCAATTTTAAGGTCGCACAAGTGCAAATGGGGCCTTATTCAAAGGTGTTATCAATTAATCTCATTAGGTTACTTTCACACTTGGGTGACTTTTCATGGAGCTTTGGACCTCAGAGTCACATGAAAAGTTGTCCCTCATGATTTCCATTCATATTTATTAGAGCTGCACGATTAATCTCATCGTGATTTTTTTCCCCTTTGCGATCTTGAAAAAAGCGTTTCATGATTCTTGCTATGCAAAGAATTCTCTCTGCTCTTCTGAAGCCACAGCCCTCAAAAGAAAGGAGTAGAAAAACAGGGAAGTCTGCCAAGAATTAGAATATTCTTTATCAGTGATCGTAACTAGAAACATTGTAACAATTTGTCAATGAAATAGACTTCTGTGTAAGTGAGGAAAGTTTAACCACTTGAACACTAAACACTGACGTTTGTTGGTATCAGGTTAAAATAATTTTTTTGCTAGAAAATTACTTAGAACCCCCCAACATTATATATATTTTTTTAGTAGAGACCCTAGAGAATAAAATGGTGGTGGTTACAATATTTTATGTCACACTGTATTTGCAGCGGTCTTTCAAACTCAATTTTTTTGGGAAAAAATACTTTAATGAATTTTAAAAAAAAAGGTTAGCCCAATTTTTTTGGGGATAATGTGAAAGATTTTACGTTGTGAGAATCAGGATCTTTTTATTCTAAGCAAAAAAATTGCGATTCTCATTTTGGCCAGAACCGTGCAGTTCTAATAACTATGCAACTTCACCCATGTTCACATAGCTCTGAATTGACATGTCAAATTGCGGGCCAAATCGGCGCCTATTGATGGCAATAGAACTGTCCGAATTGGTGCAATGCCACAACGATTCCCAAAAGTAGTTCCTGCACTACTTTGGGCGACTTCATGGGGCGATTTCTTACCTCCCAACTTTTTGAGATGGGTATAAGGGACACCTATTAGCAAAAGTAGGTAGGCTTAGGACACCTTCTTAAAGGAGAACAGTTGGGACCTATGTGATTTTACTAGACATCTGTGCATGAAAGTGCACTGATGTCTCTGAAATCGCTCACAAAGTCGGGCTGAGTCACACTTGTGCGACTTTGGACATCAGAGTTGCATGACAAGTCATACCCCAATTTTCAATGTATACCATTCATATCTGTGCGACTTCAAGTAACACTGACTTCAACGTAGTCCCTGTACTACTTTGGTCTGACTTTGATGCGAGTTGAGGTCCATAGACCTCAAGTTTGCACAGGCATTCCCTGGAATTGCGGCAAAATTGCTGATGCAAAATCGTGGGAAAGTTGCGTGCCTTTCCCTGCGACTCCTGCGTCCATAGACCTCAAGATTACACAGGCATTGCTTAAAGTGGCATCAAAATCTCGCAACTTTCAGGTCGCACAAGTGTGAAAGGGGCCTAGGTCAGGTACTATTATACCTACAATATAAAGTAGTCCCACCATCAAACACTAGTAAATGTATGTTCTCAATATAATTGTGCTCAAATGGCTGAAAATCACACAGATGGTATCACTTAGAGCCCTTGCACACTGGGGCGGGGGGGCGGCATCGGCGGTAAAACGCCGCTATTATTAGCGGCGTTTTACCGTCGGTATGCGGCCGCTAGCGGGGCGGTTTTACCCCCCGCTAGTGGCCGAGAAAGGGTTAAATACCACCGCAAAGCTCCTCTGCAGAGGCGCATTGCCGGCGGTATAGCCGCGCCATCCCATTGATTTCAATGGGCAGGAGCGGTATACACACCGCTCCTTCACCGCTCCGAAGATGCTGCTGGCAGGACTTTTTTTACCGTCCTGCCAGCGCATCGCTCCAGTGTGCAAGCCCTCGGGGCTTGCACACTGGGATGACAGCAGCGGCACTTTCGGGGCGGTTTGCAGGCGCTATTATTAGCGCAATAGCGCCTGCAAACCGCCCCAGTGTGCAAGGGCTCCTACTGAAAGCTTGCATAAGGCTCGATTCACACCTATGCATGTTGCTTTTGAGCGTTTTTGGAGTTTTTTTTTCATGCTTGCCACGTTTTTGAGCAGCGTTTTTGTAGCGTTTTTGCCGCGTTTTTGCCGCATTTTGCGTCTTGCGTTTTTTTTTTTACAGTTTTTTTTTTTACAGTCTAAAAAAAAAAAAAAAAAAAAAAAAAAACGGCAAAAACGCATCAAAAATGCTGCAAAAACGGTGCACTTGCGTTTTTGATGCTTGTCCATTGAATTCCATTACATGCAAAACGCTGCATTTTGCATGAAAAAAAGTCCCTGACCCTTTCCAAAAATGCAGAGATACAAAAAGGCATTGATGTGAACATGTTCCATAGGAACCCATGTTAAAAAATTCCCATGCATTTCTGCAAAATGCAAAATGCATCAAAAAACGCGCTAGTGTGAATGGAGCCTTAGACTCAGCAGCATATGCTGAAAAGAGGCGAATGCCTATCAGGCTGGATTCACACCTATGCATTTTTAGTGCTTTTTGCATTTTGCAGATTTGCACTACAGTCCGATTAACATGGTTTTCTATGGAACACATTCTGTAGTGGAAATCTGCAAAATGCAAAAAGCACTAAAAATGCATAAATGTGAATCAGGCCTTAGCCAATGCCACATCAGCATGAGCATGGTTGTTACTATAATATTAATGCCTGAAATGCAAAACATTATTGTATAGAATCAAACATTAGTAAATGTATTTTCTCTGTAGGTATGTGCTCAGCTCTGTAGCATAGCGGTATACCCTGCTGCCCTCAAAGGTTCAAGCCATGAGTTCAAATCCCACTGATAGCATCACCTCCTGGAAGTGTGCATTGTACTCAGAAGCATAATTAGCCAATGTACATCAGCTTGGTTTATTCCATATTTTAACTCTTCAAATGCATGCAATGGTATGTACTTATTCAATAATATTATGGTATAGAATTCCAAAATTCAAGGAAAAAAATGTCATAGGGTCCCCCCAGTACATATCATGCCCTTCGGTATGGACTTTAAGGGGAACCCCACGCCAAAATGTAAAATAAATTTGATGTGGGGCCCCCCCAAAATCCATACCAGACCCTTATCTGAGCATGCAGCCTGGAGGTCAGGATAGGGGGGGACGAGTGAGCACCCTCCCTGAACCTTACCAGGCCACATACCCCAAAGCACCTTTTCCCCATGTTGATAGGGACAGGGGGCCTCTTCCCGACAACCCTGGTCGGTGGTTGTCGGTCTGTGGGCAGGGGGTTTATCAGAATCTGGAACCCCCTTTTAACAAGGGGGCTCCCAGATCCTGCCCCCCTATGTGAATGGGTATGGGGTACATTTTACCCCTACCCATTCACCAAAAAAAGCAGTGAAATGTAAAAAAATCAATAGCTGGTTTTTGACAAGTCCTTTATTGTAAAATAGCTCCGAGCTGTCTTCTTCCCTGAGCCATCTTCTCCAGACGCTGTCTCTCCCTCCTCCATCTTCTCCCCGAGCTGTATTCTCCCAGAGCCATCTCTCCTTCCGCAGCCATCTTCTCCATCTGCTGTGTTCTTCCGCACCGCTGGTTACCCACTAATAAAAAAAAAAGCTGCTCTTCTTCCATGGCGCTCTTCCTCTGCTGTGTTGTCACCCGCTGTGTGGCGTCTCTTACATAGCCATGGAGCGGACTCTCCGGGTGACATTATCGGATGGCCACAGAAGACCGCCACAAGAAGAGCGGCTTTTATTTTATTAGTGGGTAACTGGCTGCACAGAAGAACACATCAGCAGGAGAAGATGGCGGCAGCAGGAGAGGCAGCTCGGGGAGAAGAAACATCAAACACTAGTGAATGTATTTTCTATGTATGACTGTGCTACACCCATTGGCTAGTGGTCAGCACTTCTACCTTGAAGAACTCATGGGTTCAAATCCCACAGAGAAATACTAAAAGATTGAATTGGTGAAAAAAAAGGCAAATGACTATTAGCCAATTAGCCAAAGCAGCATATGCTGAAAATAGGTGAATGCCAATTAGCCAATGCACTTTAAGTTTGGCTGATTCTATTATATTAACTCTTCAAATGCATGCATTCGTTTCTTGAGGTGCTAAAATGGCAGGGCGGTACAAAACCCCCCCAAATGACCCCATTTTGGAAAGTAGACACCCCAAGGAAATTGCTGAGAGGCATGTTGAGCCCATTGAATATTCATTTTTTTTGTCCCAAGTGATTGAATAATGACAAAAAAAAAAAATTACAAAAAGTTGTCACTAAATGATATATTGCTCACACAGGCCATGGGCATATGTGGAATTGCACCCCAAAATACATTTAGCTGCTTCTCCTGAGTATGGGGATACCACATGTGTGGGACTTTTTAGGAGCCTAGCCGCGTACGGGGCCCCGAAAACCAATCACCGCCTTCAGGATTTCTAAGGGTGTAAATTTTTGATTTCACTCTTCACCGCCTATCACAGTTTCGGAGGCCATGGAATGCCCAGGTGGCACAAACCCCCCCCAAAAGACCCCATTTTGGAAAGTAGACACCCCAAGCTATTTGCTGAGAGGCATGGTGAGTATTTTGCAGCTCTCATTTGTTTTTGAAAATGAAGAAAGACTTTTTGTGACAAAAAGTGAGATCTGCAAAATACTCACTATACTGCTCAGCAAATAGCTTGGGGTGTCTACTTTCCAAAATGGGGTCATTTGGGGGGGTTTTGTGCCACCTGGGCATTCCATGGCCTCCGAAACTGTGATAGGCAGTGAAGAGTGAAATCAAAAATTTACGCCCTTAGAAAGCCTGAAGGCGGTGCTTGGTTTTTGGGGTCCCGCGCGCGGCTAGGCTCCCAAAAAAAAGTCCCACACATGTGGTATCTCCATACTCAGGAGATGCAACAGAATGTATTTTGGGGTGTAATTTCCATATTCTCATGGCATGTTTGAGCAATATATCATTTAGTGACAACTTTGTGCAAAAAAAAAAAAAAAAAAATTTGTCTCTTTCCCGCAACTTGTGTCACAATATAAAATATTCCATGGACTCGACATGCCTCTCAGCAAATAGCTTGGGGTGTCTACTTTCCAAAATGGGGTCATTTGGGGGGTTTTGAACTGTCCTGGCATTTTATGCACAACATTTAGAAGCTTATGTCACACATCACCCACTCTTCTAACCACTTGAAGACAAAGCCCTTTCTGACACTTTTTGATTACATGAAAAAATTTTTTTTTTTTTGCAAGAAAATTACTTTGAACCCCAAACATTATATATATTTTTTAAAGCAAATGCCCTACAGATTAAAATGGTGGGTGTTTCATTTTTTTTTTCACACAGTATTTGCGCAGCGATTTTTCAAACGCATTTTTGGGGGAAAAAACACACTTTTTTAAATTTTAATGCACTAAAACACACTATATTTCCCAAATGTTTGATGAAATAAAAAAGATGATCTTAGGCCGAGTACATGGATACCAAACATGACATGCTTTAAAATTGCGCACAAACGTGCAGTGGCAACAAAATAAATACATTTTTAAAAGCCTTTAAAAGCCTTTACAGGTTACCACTTTAGATTTACAGAGGAGGTCTACTGCTAAAATTACTGCCCTCGATCTGACCTTCGTGGTGATACCTCACATGCATGGCGCAATTGCTGTTTACATTTGACGCCAGACCGACGCTTGCGTTCGCCTTAGCGCGAGAGCAGGGGGGACAGGGGTGCTTTTTTTTTTTTTTTTTTTTTCTTTATTATTTTTTTTTTTTTTTATCTTATTTTTAAACTGTTCCTTTCATTTTTTTTTTTAAATCATTTTTATTGTTATCTCAGGGAATGTAAATATCCCCTATGATAGCAATAGGTAGTGACAGGTACTCTTTTTTGAAAAATTTGGGGTCTATTAGACACTAGATTTCTCCTCTGCCCTCAAAGCATCTGACCACACCAAGATCGGTGTGATAAAATGCTTCCCCAATTTCCCAATGGCGCTATTTACATCCGGCGAAATTTAAGTCATAAAATGCTCGTAGCTTCCGGTTTCTTAGGCCATAGAGATGTTTGGAGCCACTCTGGTCTCTGATCAGCTCTATCGTCAGCTGGCTGAATCACCGGCTGCATTCTCAGGTTCACTGTTGAGACAGGAGAGCCAGAGAAAAACACGGAAGATGGTGGGGGGGTCATTCTCTCCCACTGCTTGTAAAAGCAGTCTAGAGGCTAATTAGCCGCTAGGATTGCTTTTACATGAAAGCCGACCGCTGGCTGAAAAGAATGATACCAAGATGATACCTAAACCTGCAGGCATCATTCTGGTATAACCACTCAAAGTCGTGAATGGCGTACCTGAAGACAAAAAAATGGTTAACAATAAAGCACAGTAAACGGTAATGTATAAAAAATTGCATACCTGAAAAGCAAACATGATAAAACATAACAACAATAAAACATTGCAGAATAGAATACAGTAAAAAAGAGCAGAACAATAGAGAGAATAGAGAGAGAGAGAACAATAAAACGACAACTATTATTTTTTATTTTATATTTTTGTTTGTGTTTTTTTTTTTTTTTTTACACTTTTTTTGTAACTAACTTTTATAACTGTAACTGGTTCCAGGCTCGGGTCTCTCAAAATGCGATGGCATCTTGGGAGACCCTGTGAAAGTGTGCCTAGTCTGTACAATGCTGTACCATATGCTAATACTCAACTAGTGAATGGTAGCGTTCAAAACATTCACCAATGCAAAGACCAGGATTGTCAGGACAGGAGGGACAATAATAGCGGGTGTCACGCCTATATCTGCGCTTGCTGCAGACACAACATCTTTTTTGGGGGGGTTCGTTGGGTAGGGGTACTCGGGAGGACATAAAGAAAATGCCTCTCATGCAGCCGACTGATTTGGTTGGGGATGTGAATGGGGGAAGTACGGGCGCTGCAGAAGTGGTGGGTTCCCAATTAGGATTGGCGAATGCAGCAGGAAGGGCATTATGGGCACGACGGGCCTGTGTTTGTCTTTTTGGTAGCAGCGGGACACTACTTGTGCTTGCCACCTCACCAGCTTGAACTGCACTTATGGGACTCGCCACGTCACCAAGTGTTACTGCAGTGCTGGTTTGACTACGACCGGGGTGTACTAGGGCGCTGGTGCTTGCCAGTTCAATAAAAAGCTACCAAAAAAAAAACTGTTAGCGATCGCAGGGATCGGGCCTGACTCTGCAAACGCTGCAGTTATGCGTTTAGTGTTTTGTAAGTGACAGTGATCGATCGATACTGCACTTGGGTGGGCCGGGCGGAGGGGCAAAACGCAGGTGCTAGCAGGTATCTGGGCTGATCCCGCTAACACTGCGTTTTTGGGAACCCTAAACTGCTGGGGACGCTAGTATAGATCTGATCGGATCAGATATTGATCCGTTCAGATACTATACCACTAAGGGAGGCGTACGGTGCGTGCGTGGGTGTTAGCGGTACTGGCGCTAACCTGACGCTGCCTGGGGCTGGTGCTTGCCAGTTCACCAAAATGCTACCAAAAAAACTGTTAGCGATCGCAGGGATCAGGCCTGACTCTGCGAACGCTGCAGTTATGAGTTTAGTGTTTTGTAAGTGTCAGTGATCGATCGATCAATACTGCACTTGGGTGGGCTGGGCTGGGCGGAGGGGCAAAACGCAGGTGCTAGCAGGTATCTGGGCTGATCCCACTAACACTGCGTTTTTGGAAACCCTAAACTGCTGGGGACGCTAGTATAGATCTGATCGGATCAGATATTGATCCGTTCAGATACTATACCACTAAGGGAGGCGTATGCTGCGTGCGTGGGTGTTAGCGGTACTGGCGCTAACCTGACGCTGCCTGGGGCGACGCATATCACCGCCGGGCGATCAGGGGGCTAAACCTTTATTCGGTAATAAACGGCGGGTGCCCTGACACTATAAAAAATAAACGAACTAACCAGCGTCACCCGTAACACTTATACGGTGATCAGTGGTGAAAGGGTTAACTAGGGGCAATCAAGGGGTTAAAACATTTATTAGGTAGTATATGGGGGTCCCCGACGCTATAAAACGCTGACGGCGAACCTAAATATTTACCTCCCTAACTAGCGTCACCAGCGACACAAATACAGCGATCAGAAAAATGATCGCTTAGTGATACTGGCGACAGGGGGTGATCAAGGGGTTAAAACTTTATTAGGGGGGGTTAGGGGGGTACCCTAGACCTACAGGGGGCTAACCCTAACTGCCCTAACACTGTAACTGTCACAAGCTGACACCAATACAGTAATCAGAAAAAAAAAACCTGCTTGGTGTCAGTTTGTGACGGGGGGGTGATTGGGGGGTGATCGGGGGTTCAATCGGGGGGGGATCGGGGTGTTTTGTGTGCCTGGCATGTTCTACTGTGTGTGTGTGTTGTGCACTCACATTACAGTCTTCTCTCCTCGGCGCCGGAACGGAAAATACCGAGCCGAGGAGAGATGATATAATTTCCTCTGCCTCTGTGTACAATACAGAGGCAGGGAAATTATCCCATTGGCTGGGAGCGATCGCGAGGGGGGGCCACGAATGGATGGCCTCCCCCTCACCACCGATCGCCGGGGAAGATTTGCCGACCGCCGCAGGCACCGGGGGGGGGGTCCGATCGGACCCCCCACCGGCGGGCAGGCAAGGACGTACCTGTAAGCCCTTTTGCCTGCCCGTGCCGCTCTGAGGACATATATGTTCGTGCGGCAGTCGGCAACTGGTTAAAGAATGAATATAAATAATTACCGCTTTATAGTCACCTAAATTAAAAAATAAAAAACAACATACAACAAATAGGTAACCTAAATGTTTAATACATGTAACTTTACAGAATAGCAGACATTACTATGTAATAATCATTTATAACTGCATTCGTTAGCAAAAAAAGGAAAAAAACTAGGAATACTAATTGCAACATACATCAATAGATGCACACGAGGTAGAGCACATCTCACATAAAAATGTTTCTTTCACATACATGGATCATGGTTACAGTGCAGTACTATATAACTTGGTAGGAATTGGCATTCGCATATACGCGGAAGCGCTAATTAGCACCGATTTGGAATTTACCAATGTATGTTTCTCAACAATAGCGCTAATTTTCATTCGCACATTTGCCTGTTGAAATTTTATTTGGCTAAAATAGGAGCTATTATTTGCCATAGTGCCCAGTACTTCCTGGCGCTATAGTAAATGACCCCCAAAGTGTCTAAATTCCAAAGTACACCGCTGCTCAGAAAAAATACCTGAGATTATATAGTGTCAGGCTTAAACAATCCACCAGGCTGGAGATCCCTTTGTGCAGGGAGATACACTGATGATAGATAAAACTCTGTGATTTTTTCTATAATAATCAAGGGGTTCTGCAGAGCAGAAACCCACAACCAACTATAATGCTCCTCCTCTAAGATAAATGGATTTTTTATTGAATGATAATATTCAACTCTGTGACAATTGTGAATTGTGTAATGTGGAGTCTATAGGACATACTCCGATTCCCTTGTTTCCGTGTATCTATTCTCAAACTCTATTCCAAAAGATCAGATGCATTCTGTGTTATTTTAAAACTAGATATATTAGAATGCCCCAATTTGGGTGCAAAAGCATTCAAGATAGGTGCTGAGTGTTGAGAAAGACAGAACATTTTGAGGACACCCTGTGATCAGAAGAGGAGTATCCACCACTTTTTAAAGGTGTTTAACCAGTTCAGCCCCGGAAGGTTTTATCCCCTTAATGACCAGAGCATTTTTTGCATCGCTTTCTGCGTCGCTTTAACTGACAATTGCGCGGTCGTGCGACTCTGTACCCAAACGAAATTCATGTCCTTTTTCCCCACAAATAGAGCTTTCTTTTGGTGGTATTTGATCACCTCTGCGGTTTTTATTTTTTTGCGCTATAAAAGAAAAATAATTTTGAATATAAAACAATTTTGTTTACTTTTTGCTACAATACATATCCAAAAAAATATATATAAAAAAACAAATTTATTCATCAGTTTAGGTCGATTTATTTTCTTCTGCATATTTTTGGTAAAAAAAAAATCGCAATAGGTGTATATTGATTGGGTTGCGCAAAAGTCATTGCGTCTACAAACTACGGGATAGATTTAGGGACTTTTATTTTTTTAATTATTTTTACTAGTAATGGGGCGATCTGCGATTTTTTTCAGGACTGCGACATTGCGGAGGACAAATCTGACCCCAAATTACACTTTTTGGGGACAAGTGACATTATTACATTGATCAGTGCTAAAAAAAATGCACTGATCCCTGTTCTGCCTCTTCTTGCCGCAATCGAGGGCCGCCGGCACACATCGAGTCCGCGGGACCCGCAGTCACGCTCCCGAGGCACGCGGCAGGTGTGCGCGCGCTCGCTATACATACAGGTATGCCAGTTTGAGCAGGAGAGCTGACCTGCCGCAGTATATCTGCGTTAGCAGGTCGGCAAGTGGTTAAAGGTCTTTCCTAAATTAGAGATTAAATGTAGCGGGTGCCCCGCAAATCCTGCAACCCTGCCAAGCTGGCCAAGCAAATCCTGTGAGAGAGACTGTCAGTGTCTGCGGTGGGGAATTTCTTCCCCTCTTTTCCTCCTCACTGACTCACAAAGGCATTTGCCACTCTCTGCTCCCTCCCCTGTGTTCCTATTAGCAGGGGGAGAGGGAGCCAATCAGAGGGTAGGCAATAACAAGAACCAATGGGAAGGACTTTAATACTAGATCACTAGAAGAGTCTGCCGGTTGCAGGATGTTCATTTGGGCCTTGCCCGCAGGATTGGAGAGAAGGCTCTTGTCCATTTGCAGAAAAAAAAAATCAGTATTTATTACAAATGTCGTTTAACAACAGTTGTACTGTATATATCAAAAGAATAGTAAGAATACATTCCTTTATAAAACATGCTCTCCTATAAATACCTTAACATGTTTCCCAGGGAAAGCTGCTTCCTCAGGGGCCACGGGGAGCAGAACATAAATCTAATAAACAAACAATATGCGCATCAAAAAAGAATTGCTGATTGCTAAGTAGTCACTGACTATGTTTATGAAGTTTTGTGTGCAGAAAAGCATAAGCGATGGAAGAGTTTATACAAATAATTGTGCATGTCTTTTAGAGTCTCGCTTGCGGCACAGGAACTATTCACACAATAATGAATGAAAATTCTCAATTCCTTTAGTAAATGAGCCTTTCTGTCTCATACTGTTTTATACAATACACATTGATGTAAGTGACATATTCTGGTTCTTCTACTAAAGGGCAGTTTACACAAAGTGGGTCAGGGCGCCCTGACCTAACTCACAGACTGACCCAAGCTAATAGTTAACCGATTTTGAAGCTAATTTTTATTTGACCAATATCAGTGCAGTTATTGTGTAATGCTAAAATCAAATATAAATATCTCATCAAAACGCACCTCATTCTTAGGAGAGCTAAAGAAGTGAATCAGGTAAGTTTAAAGTTATATTTTTTGGTAAAGAGATATTGGAGTAGAATTTCTAAGTACTACCCAAGGATCGTCCGTGTTCATTGAATGCTGCCAGCCAGCATTGGGTTAGTGTGTACGCATAGGCAAAAGATTATTTTTTTTTAGTTTGGATAGCAGAGGGAAGGATTAAAACTCCTGTCAAGTCTGTATTGCTATCTGTGCAGAGTCACCTTTACTGTTTGTCCTGATGACCATTTTTATAGATGCAGAAAATAATTGGAGATCTAAAATTGTACAGTTGTCACCAAAACAAAAGCTGAAAAGTTCCAATGGGAACCTCTGTTATGGCGATGACCGTCTAATAGAAGATTTCCTTTCACATCCTCTTACATCAACGGGGCAGGAAGTAAAGGGAAATCTCCTCAAGTGGACAAAAGTTGCAAAAAACAAAATAGACAGGGGTCCTTATCCTTTCCTATTCTTTTTGTTTCAAATATTTTATTGAAGATTGAAAAGATTTTACAGCCAATGTGTAACAAACATCAGAAGACATAGATCATGAACACTTTTACAGAATGGGTTTAGAGAAAAAAAAAAAAAGGAAATCCTTTTAAGAGAAATCCCCACCTGGCCAAAGGGTAGCCAGCGTATTATCAATGTCAATGTGGGATATAGAACCTAGCACCTATCTGGGAGAGGGTCTTAACAACCTAGGAACTGAGACTACCTCGGTAGTATGTGTTGCATCATTATTCCGGTGTGGAGTAAGTGATCGGTACATGTATACATGGGAAGACTACGTCCGAGGGGTATGGTTCTCACTTTATTCGTGTCGGGCCCTCTCCCAATTCTCTGAAACGTAGTTTTCAAAATGGGTATCTGAGTAGAATGAGGCGTGAGTAATTTGAGGGCTCATAATAAATATGGGAGGCCAGGCGTGGGAGAAAATGAGGCTGGGGGAGAAGGGAGGGAAGGGTGTGAAGGGTAGGTAGGACATGAGGGAGGGGGAGGGAGGGATGGAACGGGGGGTCTGGGAAATCTCCGACTCCTCCAAATGAGGGTGGGGGTGGCTGGGAGTATCCAGAATGTGTGAGTATAGAACAAATCGGGGATAAGACCTCAGCGAGGTGGGGGCAAAGGATAAGTATATCTAATCTGTATGTGTGTGTAGCATGAGTGGTAACCTTATATAACCTAGTCACTTTATGTAGGAGAGTTCAGGATGGACTGGTAGTCCGGCAGAGTCTTAAAGTGGGTCCAACACGCCCACTTATGGCTAAATTTCGTTGGAGTATCTTGAGCAATATGTATAATTTTTTCCATTTCTTCTATTTTGTTAATTCTGGTGAACCATTCAGCCAGAGTGGGTGTCTTGTGTGATTTCCAGTGTATGGGGATACATTGTTTTGCTGCATTGATCAAGTACATCATAAGTGACTTATGGTATGTGCTGTGTGGGTGGGAAGAAAGGTGAAGGAGGAATTGAGCTGGGGCGAAGTCTAGGTTGTAGGTGGTGATCTGCCCAATCATTTTGTGAACCTCTGACCAAAAAGTTTGGAGAGGGGTGCAGGACCACCACATATGGAGTAGGGTGCCCTTTGCTTGGTGGCACCTCCAGCATGTTTCGGGAATGTTGGATTTGAATTTGTGCAATAGTGCTGGGGTATGGTACCACCTCAACAATATTTTGAATCCATTCTGTTGAGTGGAAACATTAATTGAGCCTTTATGTATGTGCAAGAATATACGCTCCCAGCTCTCTTCCGTAATTTGTATAGAAAGATCCTTCTCCCATTTTTTGCAGAACTGACTGTCGTTTGCTTTGAGATCAGCAAAAAGCATATTGTGTATCTGCGAAATAAGGTGTGTTTGTGGTGTTGATTTGGTGCATAGAGTTTCAAAGGGTGTAAGTTGCCTGGAGCATTGACCTGTCTTATCGAGCGTTTGGAGGTAGTGTGCTATCATTATATATGTCCACTGCGGGATAGGTGTTTTTTCAGAGCGTGTTGCTAGTTGCATTGCGGGGATGATTTTGCCCTGGTAGAGGAAGTGATATGCTCTGGTTTGTCCTTGAGGTAGATTGTCATCTAGAAACTGGTGATGCATACCTGGAGGGAAGTCCGGGTTCAGTTTTATTGGTGTCAGTGGGCTGGGAGTAGAAGAGAGCGAAACCGTTTTGCAGGTTAAGTGGAAGTATCGCAGGGTGGGACCAATCGTCGGGTGAGTTTGGATCTCTTGTGGGATTTGGTGAAGAGTAGGGATGAGCTTCGTGTTCGAGTCGAACCCATGTTCAACTCGAACATCGGCTGTTCGATCGTTCGCCGAATTGCGAACGATATGGGCCGTTCGCGCCAAATTCGTGTGGCGCGTCACGGCCCATAATTCACTGCGGCATCGCAGTGCATTGCTTGCTGATGATTGGCCAAGCATGCACTATGACCCGCATGCTTGGCCAATCACAGCGCCGCCTTAACAGAGAGCCATAATTGGCCAAAGCCAAGGAGGCTTTGGCCAATTATGGCTCAGGGGATTTAGTACACGCCCCACACTATATAAGGCCGCCTGCACGGCGGCCCTGTGCAGTGTGTTCCGGTGTGCTTAGAGAGAGAGAGAGACAGTGTCATTTCATTTGAGTTAGCTAGATTAGGCAGGACAGTCAGTCAGTTAGCTGCACTTAAAGTGTATTGTGTATATATATGCATCCCAGGTGTTGCATATATATATATATATATATATATATATATATATATATATATATATATATATACACTGTATTCAGTTTAGCTAGATCCGTTCCTGTTATCTTCTAGACTATTTACATTTAGTGCAGTGCGTCCTGCTCACAGTGTTCAGCTAGATCCGTTCCTGTTATATTCCTACTGACAGGCAGGCTTGTCTTGTTACAGTATTTTGAAGAAAATTACTGGTGTTCTTTTGATCCTATTAGTACCACAGTCAGGCAGCTAGACTATTTACATTTAGTGCAGTGCGTCCTGCTCACAGTGTTCAGCTAGATCCGTTCCTGTTATCTTCTTACTGACAGGCAGGCTTGTCTTGTTACAGTATTTTAAAGAAAATTACTGGTGTTCTTTTCATCCTATTAGTACCACAGTCAGGCAGCTAGACTATTTACAGTTAGTGCAGTGCGTCCTGCTCACAGTGTTCAGCTAAACCTACAAGTTAGTGGGGTGCGTCCACCTCACAGTGTTCAGCTAAACCTACAAGCTAGTGGGGTGCGTCCTGCTCACAGTGTTCAGCTAGATCCGTTTCTGTTATCTTCTTACTGACAGGCAGGCTTGTCTTGTTACAGTAAATACAGCTACCTGAAGAAAATTGCTGGTGTTCTTTTGATCCTATTAGTACCACAGTCAGGCAGCTAGACTATTTACAGTTAGTGCAGTGCGTCCTGCTCACAGTGTTCTGCTAAACCTACAAGTTAGTGGGGTGCGTCCTGCTCACAGTGTTCAGCTAAACCTACAAGTTAGTGGGGTGCGTCCACCTCACAGTGTTCAGCTAAACCTACAAGCTAGTGGGGTGCGTCCTGCTCACAGTGTTCAGCTAGATCCGTTCCTGTTATCTTCTTACTGACAGGCAGGCTTGTCTTGTTACAGTAAATACAGCTACGTGAAGAAAATTGCTGGTGTTCTTTTGATCCTATTAGTACCACAGTCAGGCAGCTAGACTATTTACAGTTAGTGCAGTGCGTCCTGCTCACAGTGTTCTGCTAAACCTACAAGTTAGTGGGGTGCGTCCTGCTCACAGTGTTCAGCTAAACCTACAAGTTAGTGGGGTGCGTCCACCTCACAGTGTTCAGCTAAACCTACAAGCTAGTGGGGTGCGTCCTGCTCACAGTGTTCAGCTAGATCCGTTCCTGTTATCTTCTTACTGACAGGCAGGCTTGTCTTGTTACAGTAAATACAGCTACGTGAAGAAAATTGCTGGTGTTCTTTTGATCCTATTAGTACCACAGTCAGGCAGCTAGACTATTTACAGTTAGTGCAGTGCGTCCTGCTCACAGTGTTCTGCTAAACCTACAAGTTAGTGGGGTGCGTCCACCTCACAGTGTTCAGCTAAACCTACAAGCTAGTGGGGTGCGTCCTGCTCACAGTGTTCAGCTAGATCCGTTCCTGTTATCTTCTTACTGACAGGCAGGCTTGTCTTGTTACAGTAAATACAGCTACGTGAAGAAAATTGCTGGTGTTCTTTTGATCCTATTAGTACCACAGTCAGGCAGCTAGACTATTTACAGTTAGTGCAGTGCGTCCTGCTCACAGTGTTCTGCTAAACCTACAAGTTAGTGGGGTGCGTCCTGCTCACAGTGTTCAGCTAAACCTACAAGTTAGTGGGGTGCGTCCACCTCACAGTGTTCAGCTAAACCTACAAGCTAGTGGGGTGCGTCCTGCTCACAGTGTTCAGCTAGATCCGTTCCTGTTATCTTCTTACTGACAGGCAGGCTTGTCTTGTTACAGTAAATACAGCTACGTGAAGAAAATTGCTGGTGTTCTTTTGATACTATTAGTACCACAGTCAGGCAGCTAGACTATTTACAGTTAGTGCAGTGCGTCCTGCTCACAGTGTTCTGCTAAACCTACAAGTTAGTGGGGTGCGTCCTGCTCACAGTGTTCAGCTAAACCTACAAGTTAGTGGGGTGCGTCCACCTCACAGTGTTCAGCTAAACCTACAAACTAGTGGGGTGCGTCCTGCTCACAGTGTTCAGCTAGATCCATTCCTGTTATCTTCTTACTAACAGGCAGGCTTGTCTTGTTACAGTATTTTAAAGAAAATTGCTGGTGTTCTTTTGATCCTATTAGTACCACAGTCAGGCAGCTAGACTATTTACAGTTAGTGCAGTGCGTCCTGCTCACAGTGTTCTGCTAAACCTACAAGTTAGTGGGGTGCGTCCTGCTCACAGTGTTCAACTAAACCTACAAGTTAGTGGGGTGCGTCCACCTCACAGTGTTCAGCTAAACCTACAAGCTAGTGGGGTGCGTCCTGCTCACAGTGTTCAGCTAGATCCGTTCCTGTTATCTTCTTACTGACAGGCAGGCTTGTCTTGTTACAGTATTTTAAAGAAAATTACTGATGTTCTTTTGATCCTATTAGTACCACAGTCAGACAGCTAGACTATTTACAGTTAGTGCAGTGCGTCCTGCTCACAGTGTTCTGCTAAACCTACAAGTTAGTGGGGTGCGTCCTGCTCACAGTGTTCAGCTAAACCTACAAGTTAGTGGGGTGCGTCCACCTCACAGTGTTCAGCTAAACCTACAAGCTAGTGGGGTGCGTCCTGCTCACAGTGTTCAGCTAGATCCGTTTCTGTTATCTTCTTACTGACAGGCAGGCTTGTCTTGTTACAGTAAATACAGCTACCTGAAGAAAATTGCTGGTGTTCTTTTGATCCTATTAGTACCACAGTCAGGCAGCTAGACTATTTACAGTTAGTGCAGTGCGTCCTGCTCACAGTGTTCTGCTAAACCTACAAGTTAGTGGGGTGCGTCCACCTCACAGTGTTCAGCTAAAGCTACCTGTAGAAGGTTGGTGGTGTTCTCATACTACAGGCAGGCAGTTGATTTTGCTAGCTGCAGTATCAGTACACATATATATATATATAATCCCAGCTTAGTGCAGCTACAGGCCATTAGTATGTCTGGAAGACCAAGAAGTAGAGGCAGACAGTCACAAGCCAATAAGAGAGGGCAAGCAGGCTCTGTGTCTAGTGCTGGTCATGGAGACGGTGCATCCTCATCAGCACGTGGCCATGGGACACGCTTGGCCTTTTTTTCGGCAGCTGGCCATGTTGAGCCGCAACATGAGGAAGACTTGGTCGAGTGGATGACCAAGCCGTCCTCATCCTCCTCATCCTCTCTCACCCATGCCCAGGGTACTTTGTCTGGCAAAGCAGCGGCCTCTTCCCTCGGCTCAATGTCATCAGTGACTCCTTACCTAGCCCCACCATGTCCTCCTGAGGAGTCCCTCGAACTGTTTGACCACAGTGTTGGGTACATGCTCCAGGAGGATGCCCAGCGTTTGGAAGGCTCTGATGATGATACTGAGCTCGATGAAGGCAGTAACACGAGCACGGACAGAGGGGGTGCCCAAGAAGGACAGCAATCTGGCAGTCATGCTCCCCCTGCTGCAGCATACTGCCAGGTTTGCTCCAGTGATGAGGAGGGAGGGGATGATGAGGTCACTGACTCAACGTGGGTGCCTGATAGGAGAGAGGAGGAGGAGGAGGAGGAGGAGGCGGCACATCACCAACGAGGCAGGATGCCCTCCAGGGGCCAGCCTAAGGGCAGCACATTCACTGCATCACACCCCAAAGCTCCACATGTGCAGGGCGCTGCAGTCTCTGCGCGTTATTCAAAAAGTTCTTTGGTGTGGGCCTTTTTTGAGACGAGTGCATCAGATCGCACCGCTGCTATTTGCAACATATGTCTCAAGCGTATCTCGCGTGGCCAAAACATCTCCCACTTGGGTACCACATGCTTGACCAGACATATGTTGACCTGCCATGCAGTTCGTTGGCAAGCGTATCTAAAAGACCCACACCAAAGAACAAAGAGGACCTCTGCTTGCTCCTCATCAGCTGAGATTTCCAACCCCACTAGACCTTCAGTCCTCTCTGAGACCTGCACTGAGAGGAACGAAGGTGTAGAATTAGGTGTGTCACAGCCACGTACTTGTGGGCAATCTGATTTTGGTACACCGACGTCAGATTGTACCAGGCAAATTTCCCTGCCCCAGCTGCTGCACCGCCGAAAGAAGTTTGCTCCCAGCCATCCACATGCCCAACGGTTGAATGCTAGCTTGGCAAAATTGCTAGCACTTCAACTGCTGCCTTTTCAGTTGGTAGACTCTGCCCCCTTCCTGGAGTTTGTGGAATGTGCGGTTCCTCAGTGGCAGGTACCCAAACGCCACTTTTTCTCACGGAAGGCGATTCCGGCTCTCTACCAGCATGTGGAAGGCAATGTCCATGCCTCGCTGGACAGGGCGGTCAGCGGTAAGGTGCATATTACCGCTGACTCATGGTCCAGCAGGCATGGACAGGGACGTTACCTAAGTTTCACGGCACATTGGGTGACTCTGCTGGCAGCTGGGAAGGATGCAGGACAAGGTGCAGTAGTGTTGGAGGTTGTTCCGCCACCACGCCTCCAAAATGCTAATGATTGTGACACACCTCTCTCCTCCACCCCCTCCTCTTCTTCTTCCTCCATGGCCTCTTCCTCGGAACCAGCGGTGCTCCATAGTCGTTCAAGGGGCTATGCAAATACGCAGGCCAAAAGATGCCATGCGGTGCTTGAGCTGGTGTGTTTGGGGGACAGGAGCCACACTGGGGCAGAGGTTCTGTCAGCTCTGCAGGGGCAGGTTCAGAGGTGGTTGACGCCACGCCAACTTAAGGCAGGAATGGTGGTTTGCGACAATGGCACCAACCTCCTCTCTGCCCTCCGACAGGGACAAATGACCCATGTGCCCTGTTTGGCTCACGTCCTTAACTTGGTGGTGCAGCGGTTCTTGGGCAGGTACCCGGGCTTACAGGATGTCCTGAGGCAGGCCAGGAAAGCCTGTGTGCATTTCCGCTGGTCATATAATGCCAGTGCTCGGCTGACGGACCTCCAAAAGGAGTTTAACCTGCCCAAGAACCGCCTAATCTGTGACATGCCCACCAGGTGGAACTCAACGTTGGCCATGCTGCAGCGGCTGCACACGCAGCAGAGGGCCATCAATGAGTACCTGTGCGACTATGGCACCAGGACAGGGTCAGGGGAGCTTGGTTTTTTTTCCCCACGCCAGTGGGCCATGATCAGGGATGCATGCACTGTCCTGTCACCATTTGAGGAGGCCACGAGGATGGTGACCAGTGACCGTGCATGCATCAGTGACACTGTCCCCCTTGTCCACCTGTTGGAGCACACGCTGCGTGGAATAATGGACAGGGCACTTGAGGCAGAACAGAGGCAGGAAGAGGAGGACTTCCTTAGCTCTCAAGGCCCCCTTTATCCAGACAGTGTTCCTGCGTGCCCGCCGATCACACAGGAAGAGGACGAGGAGGAAGAGGAGGAAGAGGAGGAGGAGGAAGATTGTGTCAGTATGGAGGTGGAGCCTGGCACTCAGCATCAGCAGCAGTCTTTAAGGGATCAGTCCCAAGAAACACATGGACTTGTACGTGGCTGGGAGGAGGTGGCTGCGGACCATGTCGTCCTTAGTGACCCAGAGGACTCCGGACCGAATGCCTCAGCAAACCTACGCTGCATGGCCTCCCTGATCCTGCAAAGCCTGCGTAAGGATCCTCGTATTCGTGGTATCAAGGAGAAGGACCAATACTGGCTGGCAACCCTCCTTGATCCACGTTACAAGGGTAAGGTTGCGGACCTTATCTTGCCATCGCAGAGGGAGCAGAGGATGAAACATCTTCGGGAGGCCTTGCAGAAAGGTCTGTGCAACGCGTTCCCAGAGACTGGGAGGTTACAAACTCCTGTTTCTGGACAACGTGTTGCTGAGGCTTCGGTCAGTCAAAGAAGGAGCGGTGGAGAAGGTGGCCGTCTGACCGATCCGTTCAGACAATTTTTTGGTCCGCAGCCCCAAGGTATGATCGGTTCCAGCAACCATCGCCAGCGTCTGTTTTACATGGTGCAGGAATACCTAGGGGCAAGATCAGACTTGGACACCTTTCCCACCGAAAATCCTCTGGGTTACTGGGTCTTGAGGATGGATCACTGGCCAGAGCTTGCACAGTATGCAATTGAGCTACTGGCCTGCCCTGCATCCAGCGTTCTTTCGGAACGCACATTCAGTGCTGCTGGAGGCGTGGTAACCGATCACAGGGTGCGTCTGTCCACTGACTCGGTCGATCGACTGACCTTCATAAAAATGAATGAGTCTTGGATCACCACCAGCTACCAAGCACCTGATGCTGATGTAACCGAATAATTTTTTTTGAAATCTCAGATCCCTTCAAAGACTGCCTATGCTGATGCTGAGTGACTATCCCTGAGTAATTATCCTCTTCCTCCTCAATCATCACGCTGATAGCTTGTAAGAACATTTTTGGTTCTGGGTGCCACCACCAGTGCCTAAGGCACAATTTTTCAGCCCCTGTTTAACAGGGACGTGTAATTACGATTTTTGATGTAATACTTTGCAGCAGGGCTCGTTGCATTCCAACTAGAGTGTCTGTGAGGGGTTGCAGTGTTGTGGCACCAGCACCAGTGCCTAAGGCCTAATTTTTCAGCTCCTGTTCAACAGGGGCATGTAATTACAATTCTTGATCTAATATTTCACAGCAGAGCCCTGTGAGGGCTTACAGTGTTGTGGCCACAGCAACACCTAAGGCCCACATTTCTGCTGAGTATATAGGGCAGGACCCTACTTTCAAACAACTAACTTACAAACGACTCCTACTTGCAAACGGAAGGAGACAACCAGAAGTGAGAATAAATCTACCCCTAGGAAGGGAAATTCTCTCCTGTAAGAGTTAATATGGGAAAAACATTTCTCCTTTCCACTGATGCTTTCCAATCCATTGGGACAAAAAGTGAGGTGAAATCTTCTGAAGAGGAGGAAAGACAGCAAAACAAATGTCACAGGGGTGATAACCCTTCCCTATGTTTTCCAAAAAGCTTAAAAAAGATTTTTTGGCTGGAGCTAAACACGTTAAAAATGTACCCGTTCAAAATTACAAAGAGATTCTACTTAACAACAAACCTACAGCCTGTATACTGCTGTTCAGAGTATATAGGGCCTGGTGGCCCCACAGCTTTCCTTATTTTAATTTGGGTGCGGGGTTCCCCTTAATATCCATACAAGACCCAAAGGGCCTGGTAATGGACTGGGGGGTACCCATGCCGTTTGTCTCACTGATTTTCATCCATATTGCCAGGACCCGACATTACATTAAACCCGCAAGCAGTTTTAAATGAGATTTTTTCCTTTAAAAATGACATTTGGTGCAGGGACTGTTCTAAACACGGGGAACACGCGTCACTTTACAGGCATACTATAGACACTATAGATACTATAGACATACTATAGACACCCCTCAGGTACGATATTTAAAGGAATATTTCACTTTTTTTTTTTACTTTAAGCATCATTAAAATCACTGCTCCCGAAAAAACGGCCGTTTTTAAAACTTTTTTTTGCATTGATACATGTCCCCTGGGGTAGGACCCGGGTCCCCAAACCCTTTTTAGGACAATACCATGCAAATTAGCCTTTAAAATGAGCACTTTTGATTT
This sequence comes from Aquarana catesbeiana, assembly GCF_042186555.1. NCBI lineage: Eukaryota > Metazoa > Chordata > Amphibia > Anura > Ranidae > Aquarana > Aquarana catesbeiana. The sequence continues at coordinate 86,284,454 of NC_133332.1, forward strand.
CGAACGTTCGAGTCCCATAGACGTCAATGGGGTTCTAACGTTCGTGCGAACTTTCGGTCCGTTCGCAGGTTCTGGTGCGAACCGAACCGGGGGGTGTTCGGCTCATCCCTAGTGAAGAGAGATCCACGGGAGTGATTTACATTCTAACTTCGTAAAGGAGGCTTCAAGGGAAACCCAGTCTTTCTGTTGGGTGTGAACATTCCAGTCCACTATCCTGGTGAGATGGGTAGCTATGTGGTAATTGGAGATGTTGGGAAGGCCTATTCCTCCTAAGTTTTTCGGACGGGAGAGCAAGAGATGGCTAATTCTGTGTCTGTGTTTACCCCATAAGAACTTAGAGCTGATCTGTCTGTATGACTTGAAAAATAGAGGGGGAATCTGTATCGGGATCGTCTGTAGTAAATATAAAATCCGGGGAAGAGCGTTCATTTTTAGTATGGCCGCTCTGCCAAACCACGAAAATGTCAGTTTATTCCAAGTTTCAAAGTCAGAGGCTAATTTGTTTAAGAGGGGGAGAAAATTTTTACTGTATAGGTCTGAGAGTGAGGATGGGATCTGTATCCCTAAGTACGTTAATGCGTCTTGTTTCCATTGGAATGGGAAGTTGTGTTTGCATTGGTCTACTATGTGTTGGGTTAGTGATATATTAAGGGCGAAAGATTTAGAGAAGTTAATCTTCAGATTGGATAGGGATTGAAAGAGCTTAAATTCCGATAGTAATATTGGCAAAGTTGTTAAAGGTTGTGAGAGGAATAATAGTATGTCGTCCGCGTAAGCAGCATACTTATATTCTTTTACTGGTGAGTGAATTCCTTTTATGTCAGGGTTGAGTTTTATTTTCCTTAGAAAGGGTTCTAGCGTTAATACAAAGAGGAGGGGTGACAGTGGGCAGCCCTGCCTCGTTCCGTTACGGATCGGGAAGGCGTTCGACAGAGTACCGTTGATCCTTACTTTCGCTGCTGGAGTGCTATATAATGACATAATAAAGCCAATCATCTGAGGACCAAGTCCTATGGCTTGTAAAACTGCAAGCATGTAATCCCAGGATACTCTGTCGAACGCCTTCTCCGCATCCAGTGACAAGAAAAATCCTTTTTGTTTGGTGCGTGTGATCAGGTGATGTAGATTAATTGCTTTGTACGTGTTATCCCTGACTTCTCTTCCAGGGATAAAGCCGACTTGATCATTGGATATAATGGAGGGGAGAAGTGTTAATAATCTGTTGGCTAGAATTTTGGAGAAGATTTTGATGTCCACATTTAATAGGGAGATCGGCCTATAATTATTTGTGTGGGAGGGGTCCTTGCCTTCTTTTGGAATAACTACTATGTGGGCTTCTAACATTCCACTAGTGAGGGAGTTAGTGGGGGAGAGAGAGTTAAAGGTCCTTAGGAATGGAGCTTGGAGGGTGTCTGTAAACGTTTTGTAATAGGCGGCCGGGAGGCCATCCGGGCCCGGGCTTTTACCGGGTTTAAGTTGTTTGAGGGCCTGGGACCATTCCATAGAAGTAATTGATAAGTCAAGAGATGCTGATATCTCTGGGGATAGTTACTCAGGGACATATAGATCTAAGAATGATTTAATATTTCGGTTTCTTACTGGTGTAGGGGTAGATGTTGGTTCTGATGTATGTAGGTCATAAAGGGAGGAATAATAGTTCGCAAATTCCTTTGCTATTTCTTCATTTTGTGTGAGGGACTGTCCGGAGGTGGATTGTAATTTGTATATTGTGTTGTCAGTTTTTTGTTTGCGTAGGGCCCTTGCTAACAATCTGCCGCTTTTGTTACCGAACTCATAAAATAGTTTGTGTGAGAGGATGAACTTTTTCTTAAGGTTAGAGTAGATTTCTTCTTTGATAAGTGTACGGATCTCTGTTAGTTCTGTTTGGGTGTCTTGTGCTAACGTTTGTTTGTGGGATGCTTCTAGTTTTTTAAGTCTCGCAAAAAGGTTGTGTAGATTGGCTTTTTTGGCTTTTCTAATGGAGGCTGTAATAGATATTAGTTTCCCTCTTATGACGCATTTGTGCGCTTCCCATTGCGTCAGAGGGGATGTGTCTGGGGTATTATTCTCTATGAAGTAATCCTTCAGACAGGAACGGATTTCTGCTACCTGTATTTCATCCGTCAGGAGTGTGTGATCTAATTTCCACAAGTAGGGTCGTTGGGGGGTGTCAGAGAGATTGAGTGACATAGAAATGGGGTGATGGTCTGAGAGTGACATCGGGTCTATGGTCACAATGGAGAGGGTAGGGGTGTCTGGTTGTGATAGGAATAAGTAGTCGATACGGGAATATTTATTGTGTGGGGCCGAGAAAAAGGTGTAGTCCTTGTCTGATGGATGTAGGGTTCTCCACGAATCGTGCAGTGATAGGTCTTGTAAACATTTTTTGATCTGTTTTAGGGCTCTGTATGGAAGATGGGATTTGCCTGTTGAGGAATCTACAACGGGGTCAAGGGGGACATTAAAATCCCCCCCCAGGATCAGGAGACCTTCCTGAAAGGATGATAATTCTCTCGTTATTGTGCGGAAGAACGGAACTTGAGAGGTGTTAGGGCTAGAAATGTTTGCTAGGGTGATTGGTCTGTTGTTGAATGTGCCTTTGATGAAGATGAATCTGCCTTGTACATCTGTTAAAGTATCCGAAATTTGCAGGTGTGTATTCTTGGAAAGAAGAATTGAAACTCCTTTTGTCTTTGAAGAAGGTGTAGTGGCGTGATAGCAATGGGGGAAGAAGTGGTTCGTCAGTTTAGGGATGTTAGTGCTAGAGAAGTGAGTCTCCTGTATGAAGATTACGTCTGCCTTTGAGCTACGCATTTGAGCAAGTAACTGTGAACGCTTTTCAGGGATGTTTAGGCCCTTTGCGTTGATAGATATGACTTTCAACGGGTGGGTGAATGATTGCGCCTGACGAGGGGCCATTGTCACTCTTAAAAGGCTTGGATACCTAAGTCTATGAAAGTATTTAGGAGGAGTCAGAGATTGGGTTTTGGGTGTGTTTGGGTTTAGGGCTGAGGGATATTAGCGTAGTAATGAGGGTAAGGGTGGATGTAAGGGAATGGTGGGAGGGTGTGTGGGGGAGTAACTTCAGGGGAAGTACACAAGGATACCGGCTGTGTGGGCTGGCCGGCAAACCCACTTGATAATTATGGGGGGACCGGTATGAGTCAGCTAGAACCACTGGGTTCTGCTGTGTGCGGAAGTGGAAGGTGACGTTCAGAGAAGGGAGGTCGTCCTGTGTCCCAAAGAGGTCATGATGGGCAAACTATATGGTTGCTTAATACGCGGGTCGGGGCTCCACAGTGGATGTTAAGGAAATCCCACTGTGGGCCCGAATGGTAACTTAAGTGTTTTCTGACTATGGTGTGTTGAAGGTAATATCGCATCCTTACCATAGGAGATCTATGAGTTGTGAGGGTAATTTTAGGTCACGGAAGTTTTAGAGGTTTTTTGATTTGAACGGTGTATTTTAGAGAGTGGTCAGTTTCACTATCGTGTGTTACTTATTTATTTGTGGAGTGGTGATAGTGACTTACTGCTTCTTATGCCAAGAGGACTATAGTTGGCTGGTGTTAAGATAAGTAATATAGATGTTTTTGTCAACAAGTATAAAACTGTACAGGCCTCGGGTAGCGTTCTTGAGAGTGTAGGTGTACGAAACCCAGTGGGCCTGGAAACATTCAAAGTATTTAGCGAACTTGCTCCTTTGTAAACTTAACAAACTAAACGTAACAAAAGGTTAACGGAAATAATCGTACCTGTAAAAGAGAAGATGGATCTTCAATAAGATCTCTCTGGTATCGAGAGGGGCACGCTCAGTCACGATCTCTGGGTAAAATCATTGTGAAATGCCCTCTACTGGTGGTTGAATGATATGTAGTATAAATTTTGTGAGGGAGGGTCAGGCTGAGGTTGGAGTGTGCGGAGTACGTGGGTAAGTATTTTTGGTATATATCGCTTACCTGAGCCCGCCCCTGTCGACCTCCAGAACGATTTCGGCATTCGCTATTGTCTAAGATTTAAAATTTTAGAGTTATATACCAGAAAGGAAAACATAAGAGAAACTAGGGAGGGGCAGGGTTGTATGACATTACCTCTGACCGTATCCCCAACATTGGTACTATTATTCACATATATTCATTAAAATGGTTTTGTTAGGATAAGGAACACTTGCTCATGAGAGTATGCTATGGGGTGAAGCTCTGAGCTATTTATCCTGAAGGGAAGAAAGTTCGAGAGGAGGCCCTGAGATATGAAAATAATAAAATGGAGGGAGAGAAGCAGGGGTATATAGGGAGAAGGATAAAAATAGAAAGACATATATATTTACTGCAGGAGTCCTTAATTTTATGTCAGAGCAGCTTCTCTTGATCTTCTGTTTGGGTATCGTCTGGAATCCAGGCCTGTGTGGGAGGGCATTGCATAGATTACTAGCCGTATCCTTCCTTTCATATGAGTGATGATAAATGTGTTGGGATCCAGGTAACAAGGGGGGTCTTTGTCCAGGACACTGCATAGCACTTTATGGTTAGGGAATGTGTCATTGTCTCACAGTGATGTTGCCCCGACGAAAGTGGCGAGGGATCAATGGAGACAAATCGGATCTAAAGCAATGGTAGGGTTGACCACCATCATAGTGGTGCGTGGAAAGGGGTGTAGGCCTGATTGGATTGCATTTGCGGGTAGTTGTAGTCGTGTAGCGGGGAGGAATGATCAGCAGGGTTTCTTTCAGTCAGTCTCATGGGTCATACAAAAGGATAAAAAGTACTTTACCAGACCGTTAGGTGATCCTGGCTCTGCGATGTGCAGGGGAAGCTGTGGGGCTGCCGTTCCTCGGCAAGCCTGGATCTCGTTGCGGGGAGAGGTGTGGCCCTTGGTGGTGTCGGCGGCGTCCAAGGTGGAAGTTTCCTGCTTCTGCTATGCCGTCCATCGATGTGGCTCTGTGCATCTGGGGGAGACGAAAATCGCTGTACCAGTCCGGCAGGGCGACAATCGGTATATCTAGTGTAGAACAGAAGTGGTCTAAGTCCTCTGGGACCCTGAGGAGGGCTGTGCGGCCTTGGTGCGATGCAGACAGTCCAAAGGGGAATTTCCATCGGTATACGATAGATCTGGCTCGCAGAGTGTCAAGTAAAGGCCTCAATTCACGTCTCCTCTGCAGGGTAATGTTGGAGAGATCCTGGTAGATCTTGATGTTTGAGCCTTGAAAGATTATCTGATTACGATTTCTGGAAGATCTCAGAATATCCTCTTTTAGTGAGAAATCTATAAGGCAGCAAACGGTGTCTCTGGGGGGTCTGTGTCTCTCCCTCTTGGTCGTAGTGCTCTGTGTATGCGTTCAAAAACTACCAGGGCATCTTGGGGCCTGTCCAGGAGTTCATTCACAATGGTAGTAACTGCTTGAGATAACTGCTGTGAATCGATCGATTCTGGTATCCCCCTAAATCGGAGGTTGCGGCGTCTCCTGCGATTGTCAAGGTCCTCCATGTGGCGATTTAGGTCTCTCAGGTGTATGGCATGGGACTCAATGAGCTGCTGTACATGGCACAGGGAAGCCTCGTGTCGCGTCTGGGTAGTTTCAACCTCTTCTACTCTGAGTGAGATTGCCTGGAGATCAGACCGCATGTCTGAGATGGCCGCCATCAGGGTGTTTTTTATATCTGCAGCCACAGTATGAAGGTCATCTAGGTTTACTGTGGGTGGGTGTCTCTGTTCTGTCCCAGTGCCCGCTCTGCTCTGTGTGCCTGAGCTGGGGGTGCTGGCACTCTGGGGCTGTGATTTACTCGAGGCCGCTGGCTGAGCGGCCTGCATGGCGCCTCTGGGCCGGGAGCGGAAGATCTCGGGAATATGTTCTCCCCGCGGGGGATTTTGGTTCCGAGGGGATCTGGATCGGGATGCTGAGGTACTGCGGGCTGTCCTTACCATAGCAGAGAGTTGTATGGTGGCGGATCGCTAATGAAGTAAGACCTCATGGACGGGAGCTTCAGCACAACGCGTCCATCTTAGAGCGGCTCCAAACCATGCCCCATCCTTTCCTATTCTAACCAAAACTGAACAAAACGTTGGTGGTTATACAGTTTAACAGGATTCTTATACATTTTGGAAAGCCATGCATACCCTAGAGAGGTGGACATAACATCTTCACATGCACCTGGAAAAATTCACACTTATTTCCATGTATAACTCTCTCATGAATGGAAAAGCAAGGTGTCACTTCCTCATTGAAGGAATCGCTACGTCACCAGTGAGGGGGTGATGCCCCACTCACCCAGTCAGCTAGACCATAAAACTGGCCATCCTGCAAGCAGGCATGTACTGGCCATTGGGACTACAGGGAGTTTCCCGGTGGGCCGATGGCTCAGTGGGCCGATTTCAGTGACAGTGGACCGCTGCCTCCCTCCAGTCCTCTGTCCCCCCCCGCAGTGCTCACCTCCTCTCCCTGGCTAGTTATGCAGCGCGCCTGAATACAGACATGATGCTCAGGAGTCAACACTTAAAAGCTCATCATACGATCTGGAAGGAGGGCGGCCTCACTTTCCTGCCTAATCTTGTTCCATTGGGGGGGGGGCGCCAAACTGATTCTTTGCCCCAGGTGAAATAGTGTCTAGCTTCCCCACTGGTACTGCCTATAAGAGAAATAATGTAGAACGGCTAATAGCTAGTGGGTGGGGGGGGCTTGGGTGGCAAGCCGGCATGGGAGAGACCTGTCAAAGTGGGCCAGTCTGGGTGAAGTCCAGGGCCAAATTTTTGTCCCAGTCCAGCCCTGCCTGCAAGCTGAATGAAAACAAGGAACAGATTTGTCCATCCACACTACACACTGTGGATGGACTAATCCCGTACTTCAGCTATTGTATTTTTACAGTACAATAGCCGCAGTGGCTGCATTTGATTGGATGCAGCTGCTGTTGGGTCAACAAGTTTCCTCATGGCATCTTCAATTTTTTTGACTACTTCCATCCCAGGCACTTTCACCCCTTTCCTGCCCAGGCCAATTTTTAGTTTTGAACACTGTCACACTTTGAATGACAATTACTCAGTCATGCAACACTTATACATACTGTCACCAGAGCAGTACAGTGTCATCATATGACTGGTGTGGTGGTTATCAGGGACACTGGCTGGTGAGAATGTAAAAAAAAAAATGATTTTCAATCATTTTTGTTCTTTTTTTATTTTTTACATATACTGTGACCAAAGCAGTACAGTGTTAACATAGTGATGATCACTGTTATAAGCAATCATTTCTATGAATGGCATCCATTCATTCATTGGTGGAGATGAACTAAACTGGTGCACACAGAATCTGGTGCAGCTGTGCATTGTAACCAGTCAGCTATTAACTTCAGCTTCTTCAATTAAGCTTTCACAATAAAATCTAGAAGCCGATTGGTTATGATGCATAGCTGCACCATATTCTGTGTCCACCAGTTTTAGTAAATTTCCCCCTTTGTGTACTACTGTTAAATCAGTGATTGGCCAGTTATCACAAGGTACAGATGTGCTGTGATTGGCCCTGTCTGTACCTTCACCAATCACACAGATCATCACAGTAGTACACAATGAATGGCTATGAATGAAAGTCATTCATTGTGTACAACTGTCATGTAATCACTGTGATTGGACACAGCGATCACATGGTACTGGGGCCGGACCAGTACAAGGATCTGCTGTCTGGTGGACACAGCGGGTTGTCCGCTGCAGCGCAGGCCTTAGAGAGCATGTGAGGCATGTGACCGGGAGGACGTCATATGACATCCACCCAGGATGAGAAACCTCCAACTCGGCCATCATTTGTCTATAGACCGGGCAGGAAGCAGTTAATCAAATGATATTGGACAGAAGGCAGCGGCCAGGACTACCCACTGAGCAAATTTCATAGGGTTTCTCGGGAACTGTCCATAATGTGCATGGAGTATGGCCAGAGTAACACATGGAAGTATCTTTTACTTCCTTCTTTAGAGCTGCTTAGCAATTCTATCATTAATCAGTAACTGCCAGCGAGGTTCGCTGGTGTGACATGGCCTTTAGACAGACAACACCTCCTGAAGGGTATTAGTGGGTTGGGGTAACTTTACACAAACATGGTCACTTTTCTCTAAATGAGCACATTGACAATGTCTCTTTATTTCCCTGCCTGATCCTCACAGAAATATGAAGAATAAGTCTCCTGATTGGGATATGAGCTCAGAAACCACATACTGTCACCTGCCTGGCTGTTCAGTATGGCAGATGTGCTAAAACAGAAAACATGCATGATTTCAACTGTGTATTTAACTGTCAGCTTGTAATATTATTGGTAAAGCCAAAGTGAACCTGCTATGGCAGAGGACAAACTGGGGGACAAGTGAGTACTACAGCTAGACATACAGTACATTGTTTTTACTTATCTTACTACAGACATTTATATAGCACGGATAATTTATACAGTGTTTTACATTTTGTACATTCACGTCAGTCTGTGCCCTAAGGAGCTTACAATCTAAATTTCTTTTCATACATGCATACACACACTAGTGCAATTTGCAATTTAGGCTGCAGCCAGTTATCCTGTCAGCACATCTTTGGAGTGTGGGAGGAAACCCACACAAACCCAGAGATAGAATATCTTTCCCCTTCATTGCTCTACCTGCTTGTGGTTATTTCAAATCTAATTACTAGTTTTCACCTGCAGTCAATCATTAATCACTTAAAGTGGAGTTCCACCCAAAAGTGGAACTTCCACTCATTAGATTCCTCCCCCCCTCCGGTGACACAGTTGGCACCTTTCAGGGGGGAGGGGGGTACAGATACCTGTATATTACAGGTATCTGTACCCACTTCCGGCATAGATAGCCGCAGAATCTGCGGGTATTTACGCCACATCCTGTTCCCCCCCCGCTGCCTGCTGGGAAACACACGGGTCCCAGAGGCAGCAGGGACCATCCGTATTGCGCTGCGCGACTCGCGCATGCGCAGTAGGGAACCGGGAAGTGAAGCCGCACGGCTTCACTTCCTGATTCCCTTACCGAAGATGGAGGCGGCAGCACCCGAGGACGAAGAGACGCTTCGGCCTCGGGTGCCGACATCGCAGGCGCCCTGGACAGGTAAGTGTCCATGTTTTAAAAGTCAGCAGCTGCAGTATTTGTAGCTGCTGACTTTTAAAAAATTTTTTTTTAGGTGCCACTCCGCTTTAAAGACTGCTCATCGCATATATACTGCGGCAGGGAGGCTCTATTGCGTGAAACAACCTAACTGTACGTAGGGTTGCCACCTCATCCCTTTAAACCCGAACACATAAGAATTACACAGGTTCTGAGGCTAATTAAATGCAGATAAGGCAACAAGTGAGTTTAATTACCACCTTAATCAGCCACAGAACCTGTGTAATTAATATGTGTTCAGGTTTAAAGGGATGAGGTGGCAATTCTACCTGCACGTCATTTTGTGCAATAGATACTGTGGGCGCATGTGCCCGCTGCACGGAGGGAGAGCCAATCAGCGATGTCCGTCGGTAAACCGCAATAGCTCCACAGAGAGGCAGAACGGTGATCTGCTTTTGTAAACAAGGCAGAATCCCCGTTCTGACAGGGAAAGTACACAGTTAGAAAACACTCCCAGGGAACACACTTAACGCTTTGATCACCCCTGATGTTAACCCCTTCCCTGCCAGTGTCATTTATACAGTAACAGTGCATTTTTTTTTAGCACTAATCACTGTATTGGTGTCGCTGGTCCCCAAACAGTGTCAGATTTGTCCGCAATGTTGCAGTCCCGCTAAAATTCGCCGATCGCCGCCATTACCAGTAAAAACAATAAAACAATTAAGTCTCTAAATCTATCCCGTAGTTTGTAGACACGATAACTTTTGTGAAAACCAATCAATATACGCTTATTGGGATTTTTTTTACCAAAAATATGTAGAAGAATACATATTGGTTTAAATTGAGATTTTTTTTATTTAATTTTTTTGGATATGTATTATAGCAGAAAGTAACAACAATCGTTTTTTTTTTTTCAAAATTATCAATCTTTTTTTGTTTATAGTGCAAAAAATAAAAACCGCAGAGGTGATCAAATACCACCAAAAGAAAGCACTATTTGTAGGAAAAAAAGGACGTACATTTTATTTGGATATGGCGCCGCACGACCATGCAATTGTTAAAGTAACGCAGTACTGTATTGCAAAAAAATGGCCTGGTCATTAAGGGGGTAAAACCTTCCGCGGCTGAAGTGGTCAACCTGTGCAGTGCCATGCTTGATGCCTCATGCTTGAACACAAACAAAAATTGCTGACAAAGGAATGTGGACTTTTACTCTACTATAGGATATGCATACAGGACAACAAATGACACTATGCAACTGCTGATCAATGCACTTCCTATGCAGGTGTTAATGATAAATCTTATTTTATTAGAATAACGGAAAATTGTATACTAACCTTTCCGTAATTTTCCTTTCCTGTCGCATCTTCATGGCAGCATACACGTTGGGTTGTGACTCCGCCTCCACAACCTGATAGGACCACATAGCTATAAATTAGAGAGTAGACACCTGCCCCAGTATTCTCTGTAAATATATACACATGTCACCTCAGAGGGTGGGTGATTGTATGCTGCCATGAAGATGCGACAGGAAAGGAAAATTATGGAAAGGCGAGTATACAATTTTCCGTTTTCCTGTCGCATCATGGCAGCATACACGTTGGGGAGTAACTCGCCAAACTGGGTGGGAATGCAAAAAAAATCAAATTTATTGACAAGGAACAGAAGAATTGGCCTGTATGACGGCCCTCCCAAATTCAACTGCTGCTAAGCGTGCAGCATCTATTTTATAATGGGAAATGAAGGTGTTTCTCGAAGACCAAGTGGCCACTCTACAAATGGTTTCCGCTGAAACTTTACAGTAAGCTGCCCATGAAGTAGCCATTGCCCTGGTGGAATGCGCTCTAAGATCTTCCGGAATTTGCAAGGTGCTTAAGGAGTAGGCCTTCTTGATAGCTTTCACGAGCCATGAGGCGATGGTACGGGCAGAAGCTGCCTGGCCCTTCCTGAACCCATGTGGGATGACTAAAAGGTTCTCGCATCTCCTGAAAGACTCGGTCACCGAGAGGTAATGCAGAATGTTGCCCCTAACATCCAGGGGATGAGGAACGCCCTGATCTGTGCTCAAAACCGGGAGGTCAATCTCCTGGTTAAAGTGGAATGCAGAGGAGACCTTTGGGATAAATTTGTCTGAAGGTTTCAGGGTTAGCCTGTCTGGGTAAACCATCAGGTATGGTTCCTTGATCAGTAAAGCTTGCATTTCCGAGACCCTTTTCGCTGAAGTGATGGCAATTAGGAATGATACTTTACAAGTCAGGTCCCAGAGGGAGGTATCTTCAAGAGGGGAAAACGGTTCACCGGATAGAATTTCTAGGACAGTTGATAGATCCCATGTTGGGAATAAAGGCTTCCTGGGAGGCCTTAGCTTCAGGCATGCTTTCTGGAATTGAACTACAAGAGGATTAAGTGCCCTAACCCCTGTCAGAGCAGAGATGGCAGAGACTTGGACTTTCAGGGTGCTGGATCTAAGGCCTTTGTCTAGGCCTGACTGTAGGAACTCAAGCACTTGTATTGCTGATGGGGAAGAAGGGTCCCAACCTTGTCCCTGAGCAAAGGAAGAGAACTTCCCCCAGACTCTCTCGTAGGTGTTATTCGTGGAAGATTTCCTGGCTAGAAGCAGGGTTTCGACCACCTTCTGTGAACAGCCTTGATCTAGGAACCTAGACCTTTCAGTCTCCAGGCCGCTAGGTGCAATCTCTCTGGATTCGGATGTAGTAGCTGGCCCTGGGTTAGTAGATCCGTTGTCACCGGAAGAGGAATTGGATCCGCTGTGCTCAGTTGCAGGAGGGTGGTGAACCAAGGCCTCCGTGGCCAGAAGGGAATCACGGCCAGGACTAGAGCTGCTGAGTGTTTGAGCCTCAGAAGGAACTTGGCTATCAGTGGGGTTGGTGGAAAAATGTAACCTAGGCAAAAGTTCCAGGTATGCTGGAGACAATCCGTTCCCTCCGCTGAGGGGAAGGGGTTCCTCGACAGAAACCTTTGACATTTCCTGTTCTCTGGTGTTGCTGCGAGGTCTATGTCTGGATGACCCCATGTCTGGCATAAGAGGGCGAAGGCCTGCGGGCTTAGACACCACTCGTTGTTGGAAACGAATGTCCTGCTGAGAGAGTCCGCCAGTTTGTTCTGAATTCCCGGAATATAGGCCGCCTTCAGGTCCTGCAGGTTCAGTTGAGCCCATCGCATCACCGGACCAACTTCCCGCATCATGGAGATGCTCTTGGTACCCCCCTGCCTGTTGATGTAGGCCACAGCCACTCGGTTGTCCATTTGGATGAGGACCTGTTTCCCTCTCAGAAGAGAGCTGAACGCCAAGAGGGCTTGGAAGGCTGCCTTCATCTCTAAGACGTTTGACACAACATCCCTGGTTTTGAAGTGCCAGCGGCCCTGAGCTGCATAATGTAGGTAGTGTGCCCCCCATCCTTCCAGACTGGCGTCCGACGTTACTACCTCCTGATGGAGAATGACTATCTGTTTGCATCTGCTGAGGTTGCTGGGGTGAGTCCACCACCGTAGAGATAATCTGGCCTCTTCTGAGATGCGAATCGATTGGGACATGGACCATCCGTCCCACTGACACAGGAAGAAGGCTTGCAGAGGTCTGGTATTCCATTGCGCCCATCTGACCATTGGAATGGTTGCTGATAAGGACCCCAGCAGGCTGAGGTATGCTCTGGCCGGTAAGTATGATGCTGGAACCACATCTTTCACTTTCTGAATTAGTAGGGACAACTTCTCCCTTGGCAGTTCTACCGTGTTGGCTCGGGTGTCTAGTTCGGCTCCCAGGAAGACCTTCCTCTGGGTAGGCTGAATGTTGCTCTTCTGCCAGTTGATTATCCAACCCAGACTCGTTAGGGTGGAAACTAAGATCTCGCGATGTTGCACGAGTGATTCCTGGCTGTTTGAGAGGAGAAGAATGTTGTCCAGGTAATGGTGGACCCTTAGACCCTTCTCCCTCAAAGAGGCTATTACTGGAAGCAGAACCTTTGTAAACGTTCTGGGGGCCGTAGAGATCCCGAAAGGGAGGCTTCGAAATTGAAAGTGTTCCTGGCCCACCGAGAATCGCAGGAACTTTTGGAATGCCACGTGAATTGGTATGTGTAGGTAGGCATCCTGGAGATCTATGGAGAGCATCCAGTCTCCCAAGTTTATGGCCTGAAGGATAGACTGCAGGCTTTCCATCCTGAACGACTCCACTCTGATGGACTTGTTGAGTTTCTTCAGGTCTAGAACCGGCCGAAAGTCCCCTGACTTCTTTTTGACGAGGAATAGTGGAGAATAGAATCCTCTGCCTCGTTGTGTTGGCGGGACCTCTGCTATCGCTCGTTTTTGAAGAAGTTCTAGGACATAAGTTAGAAGGGACAACCTTTTCTCCCCGGGAGGAGGAATATGGGTTGGGCAGAAATGATCTCTTGGGGGTCGATTTTTGAAGGCCCATCTGTGGCCGAAACTGACGGTGGCCAGGGTCCAGGTATCGTGTATGGTTCCCGCCCAGACCAGCTTGAAACTGGAAAGCCTTGCTCCTACTACTGCTGGCCGGACGGGCGCACCTTCAAAAAGGCTTCTGGTCACTGGGAGCGGGAGTCTTAGGCTTTTGGAATTTCATAAAAGAAGTTTGAGGGTTCTTCCAGTTCCTTCGGTACTCCTTCCCTGGTCTGTACGCTTTCGCGTCTCTATACCTTTCTGGGAGATTCCGCTTGAAAGGAGGAGGTCTCTGTTTGGGCCTCCTATCTGAGGGAATGAGCCCGGATTTTCCACCAGTTACCTTGGAGATGGCCGTATCCAACTTTGTTCCAAAAAGGTGCTCACCGTCAAATGGAATACGGCACCAGTTAGACTTGGATGCCGGATCCGCCGTCCAGGGCTTCAGCCACAAAGCTCTTCTGGCCATCACTGAGGCCAACATAGACTTTGAAGCAGACCTGATAGTGTCAACTGAGGCCTCAGCCATGCAATCACCAGCCAAGCTTAACTCTTGTAAAGCCTTCACTATTTTCTCTTGGTCTGCCCCCTCTAATACCAGCTTTTCCGTGTTTGAAGACCAACTCGAGATGGCCCTTCCTACTGCCGCGAGTGCTATCGCAGGCCTGCATGCGCCTCCGGCCGTAAGGTAAGCCCGCTTAAGATCCGCGTCGATCTTTCGGTCAAGAACGTCTCTAAACGTAACCGCATCTTCTAGCGGGAGGGTAACATGCCTGGCGAGGCGCATTAAAGATGCGTCCACTACCGGAGGGGATACCAGAGGGTTCACTTTAGGCTCCTTGAGTGGGTACAGCTTCTGGAGTCTGTTGTTCAGACTAGATTTCTTCTCCGGTCTCTGCCACTCTTCTTTGATTAAATCTTCCAGCTCATCGATGAACGGAAAAGTTTCTGGTTCCTTTTTAAGCTGAGGAAAATATTTTCTCTGCTTTGGCTGGACTTCCTGGGGTTCCTCCCATCCTATTGCCTCCTTGACCGATTTAACAAACGGTTCTATAAGGCCAAAGTTGAATCCGGCCGACACCTCCAGGCCTTCATTATCAGATAGGGAGTCTTGCTCCTTTGATGTGCTGGCCCGGGCTGGAGAGGTAATGGTGGAGAGATCCACATCTGGTATTGAGGCCTGAGGGGCTGAGTCCCCGACTTCTGAGGCCCTCTCTCTTGTGGCCTCTTCTAGGCATCTCTGACAAACCAGCTTATCCGGAAGAGCCGCTGTACCACAAATCCAGCATGCGTTCCCGGCGGGACAGGAATGGCGTGCAGGGGAGCGGTGCCTGCGTGAGGACGACCTTCTGTGGCGGGATCGACCATGCCGAGAATGTGATCTGGAGCAGCTTCTTCTGCGGCTTCCTCTTGAGCGGCTTCTCCTATGGTAGGAGCGGCTCCGTCTATGTCTGGAGCGACTTCTCCTGCGTGAGGACTCTCTATGTCTTGACGCAGACGTTCCTGAGGACCTGGTAGGGCTGACCAATTTAGGTAGCGTTAGAAGTGCTCTCTTTTTCAATCTTCGCTACTTACCCTCTTCTTCCCCCCCTTACCTAGTAGGCTGGCGGTGATCTGCTGGGGCAGCGGTCTCCATGGTAAGTGGGTTGGAAACCTGCAAGGAAAAGACAGCAGCAAATGTAGAAACTGACCCAGCCTGGACAGGAGGGGGGGGAGGGGAAGACCCACCTTTGTAGAGCGTTTTTCTTTGCTATGGATCGCAGAGCAGGCGTCTGTAGCATGCAGCAACCATTAGCAGCCTCCACAGCAATGCTGTGGTTTTTAAATCTGCCGCCATTGGCGTCGGACGCCCGCGCATGCGCAGTAGCGCCGCGAGGCGCCCGGCGCCATCTTGGAGACTGGCAAATAGCCTAGAAGCGCCCAAAGAGCCGTACTGCGCATGCGCGAGGACGCCGAGAACGCTCGGCGGTCCCCCCACAGCACTGCATGGACCACAGAGCCCAGCAGAACACCCACGGTATGTCAAAGAGAGGGGGGGGAGAAAGAGGGGGGGGGAATGGAGACCGCTGCACACAATGAAGCCTGTTTAAGGCTTACTTTCTGAGGCCATACAGATGGTTCCCTGGCCAATCCTCCAGCAAGCCTGTTTAAGGCTTTTGCGGGCTGTTGCACTTGAAGCCTGTTTAAGGCTTGTCTTCTGGCAAACAGTTTGAGTTTGAGATGAGTGCCCCTGAGACCACCAGAGTGGGGCTCCTTCCATTTAGCTCGTTTAGAGGCTGTACAAGAAGGACTTCCACCCAGGAGAGGCTAGAACCTGGCTGGGGCGAAGCGGTAAGGGGGTGCTGATCCGTGCGTCCTGACAGGTGAGGAAAAATAAGAGAATACTGGGGCAGGTGTCTACTCTCTAATTTATAGCTATGTGGTCCTATCAGGTTGTGGAGGCGGAGTCACAACCCAACGTGTATGCTGCCATGATGCGACAGGAAATATATTTGTATGTATGTATGTATGTATGTATGTATGTATGTATGTATACATACATACACATATATATATATATATATATATATATATATATATATATATATATATATATATATATATATATATATATATATATATAGTTTCATGAGGTGTTGTACTTTTTTTTTAAAGTGGTGTTAAACCCTAAAGCAAAAATGTTTTAATTTGCGGCTTACCAATTTTTTAATGTGGTGGCTGCATTCTTTTTTTTTTCTTCTTTTTCACCTGAAAAATCTGCCATTAAGTCTGTTGTTTTTTAAACTTCCTTTAACAGACCAAGCTGTTCAGACAAAGGAGCAGTTAGAGGGTTGAGACAAATCATTTACCACTGAGAGGGGTGCTTACAATGGTAAGTTTTTAATTATCTATGTTAAACCTTTATCCAAAAAGGATAAAACTGCAACTGTTATAAAGTGTTAGCTGGAGTTCAGCTTCAATTTTAGCCAACTGTATCTAAATCTTCTAGTCTAACTACTTCCACCCCAGGCTTGCAATGCTGCAGTCCAAAGGTGTCTGCTTTACTATTTCATCCAGAATGCAGACACCCTTGGGCAGGAAGTGTGTTACTGGCAGGATCACCAGCATACTGTACCTCCCAACATTTTGAGATGAGAATGAGGGACACCTACTAGCAAACGTATGTAGGCATCGGACACGCCCCCTGCCACACCCCCTTAAAAGGAGAATTAACCAAAAAAAAGTTAATTATATCCACAAGGCATTTTTTTTTTACCACTACTATTCATTTATATTGGCATTTAAAATTTACAAATGCAGCAATTTAGAATTTGGATGAAAGGTTTAGCACTGGGAAACACTTTTTGAAAGATAAAAAGTGCATTTTATATACAACTATATATATCAGACCAAAATGAGGGACAAATGAGGGGGAAAGAGGGACAGAGGGACATTGCTCCAAATCAGGGACAGTCCCTCGAAATCAGGGACAGTTGGGAGCTATGCACCAGGTGAAATAAAGAAGAAAAAGCATAAAAATGAAAACTAATGCAGCCACCGCATCTAAGGACTGGTAAGCTGCAATATATGAACTTTTTGTTTTTCAGTTTAATACGACTTTCATATTTACACTTTCATAGAGGCTGGATGGTGTCGCTCTCACTATACTTCCTGTGCGGCAACTATAGGAGCTGAGTCTCTTATACACGGAGGTTGTACTGTTGTTTGTCCACCCCTTCCTCTCTCCTGGCCCTTTCACAGAATGCTTTGTATTGGCCTCAGTGAGCCTGAAATATAGCAAGAGCTTGTAAGGCCTCTATGTAATAGCATAGTGCAGGTGGCAGGTCCTCCTTATGGCAATATCAGAAGTATATTAGACTCTTACACCTCTCCCTGCACTGAGGCCAAACAGATCCAGTACAGGCAGAACTCAATCTGCTCCTCTCCTGGGCCCAGCTGGCCAGGATCTGTCACCTGTAAGACCCCTTTCACACCAAGGGCGTATTGCAGGCGCTATAGCGTTAAAAATAGCGCCTGCAATCGGCCCTCAAACAGCTGCTCCATTGTCTGCAGTGTGAAAGCCGGAGGGCTTTCACACCGATACGCTGCGCTGGCAGGACGGGAAAAAAAGTCCTGCCAGCAGCTTCTTTTGAGCGGTGAAGGAGCGGTGTGTTTACCGCTCCTCCACCACTGCTCCCCATTGAAATCAATTGGGCAGCGCTGGGATACCGCTGGCAAAGCGCCGCTATTGCGGTGCATTGCGGGCGGTTTTAACCCCTTCTCGGCCGCTAGCGGATGTAAAAGCGCCCCGCTAGCGGCCTAAATACGCCGCTAATCCGACAGTAAAACGCCGCTAAAAATACCGCTGACGCTGAGGGCGGCCCGGTGTGAAAGGGCTCTTAGAGTGCTCTGAGCAGAGGTTCACTGTACACAGGGCCGGTGCAAGGCTATTTTGCACCCTAGGCAGGACCAGCTATGTCTCCCCTCCCTCCCCAAAAAAAAAAAACACAGGTCACTGCGCTATGGGTGAGCAGGGACTTAGGTAGAAGTGCACCTGCATCTGTGGTGTCACTGAAAGAAAGAAAGCCCCAGCTTTGGTGGTTTCACTGGAAGGACAAATATCCTTCTGTCCGTGTTGTCACTGGAAGAAAAAAATTGTCCCTGCGCCCATATGTGACGTGCACCAGGAAATTTAAGCGGGTGGGGTGGTAGGAAGCTGGCAGTTGGGTGCAGGGTGGGATGAAGATGACAGGGGGTGGGGTGGTAGGATGCCAGGCACTGGGGGATTTTCATGAGGATGGAGATAAAGATGATACTGAGTGAGGTAGTAGGAAGCTGACACGGATACATGGGGGATGAAGATGACGGGGGCTACAGGGGGATGAAGATGACAGGGGGTGGGGTGGTAGAAAGCTGACAGGGGAGATAAAGATGACAGGGGGTGTGGTAATAGGAAGCTGACAGGGGAGATAAAGATGACAGGGGGTGGGGTGGTAGAAAGCTGACAGGGGAGATAAAGATGACAGGGGGTGTGGTAATAAGAAGCTGACAGGGGAGATAAAGATGACAGGGGGTGGGGTGGTAGGAAGCTGACAGGGGAGATAAAGATGACAGGGGGTGGGGTGGTAGGAAGCTGACAGGGGGGATGAGAAGCTGACAGGGGGGATGAAGATGACAGAGGGTGGGTTGGTAGGAAGCTGACAGGGGAGATAAAGACGACAGGGGGTGGGGTGGTAGGAAGCTGACAGGGGGGATGAGAAGCTGACAGGGGGGATGAAGATGACAGAGGGTGGGGTGGTAGGAAGCTGACAGGGGAGATAAAGACGACAGGGGGTGGGGTGGTAGGAAGCTGACAGGGGGGATGAGAAGCTGACAGGGGGGATGAAGGTGACAGGGGGTGGGATGGTAGGAAGCTGACAGGGGAGATAAAGATGACAGGGGGTGGGGTGGTAAGAAGCTGACGGGGGGATGAAGATGACAGGGGGTGGGTAGTAGGAAGCTGACAGGGGGGATAAAGATGACAGGGGGTGGGGTGGTAAGAAGCTGACAGGGGGGATGAAGGTGACAGGGGGTGTGGTAATAGGAAGCTAACAGGGGAGATAAAGATGACAGGGGGTGGGGTGGTAGGAAGCTGACAGGGGGGATGAAGATGACAGGGGGTGGGGTGGTAGGATGCTGACAGGGGGGATGAAGATGACAGGGGGTGGGGTGGTAAGAAGCTGACGGGGGGGTAAAGATGACAGGGGGTGGGTGGTAGGAAGCTGACAGGGGGATGAAGATGACAGGGGGGATGAAGATGACAGGGGGTGGGGTGGTAGGAAGCTGACAGGGGGATGAAGATGACAGTGGGGTACCGGGGAGATGATGATAAAAAGTAGGATGATAGGACTCAGAGGTCGGGTGGTGGGATACCAGGAACAGGGGGATGAAGAGGAGCATGATGATGACGGGGGGACAGTAGGTGACATCATATCATCAGGGCTGTGTGTGTGTGAGGTCACGGGTGGATGTTGGGGGTGCCCTCGGTCAGGGAGTGACGTCACGGCCACAGGATGCTGTCAGTGTCGGGCAGCAACACCATCATGCTGTACCTTGAGACTCTGGCAGACTGGCTCCCTGATGATCGCTACTCCTGCTCTGGCAGGTCTTCCACTATGGCCGTCCATCCTGGAGAGATCAGGGAGCTGCTCAGCCACAGCGGTCATTATCAGCGCTCTGCACATGGTAGGAGATCCACAAAACACGGGAGGAGCCGGGGGAGGGGAGCACATGGATCCACCTACTGAGCCAACAACTGGTGGATTGAGGTTGTTACAATCTCCCAGCGCCTCCTCCTCTTCCTCCACAGGACTGGACGGCGGCAGCTTGCGCCCTGAATGGACTACTACTGTCACACATCCAGATAGCGGACGTGGCTGCGCCCTAGGCGGCTGCCTAGCGGTAGCGCTGGCCCTGACTCTACGGAGAAGAGATCAGGCATCTGACTTCTCCTCTGTAGTACCCAATGGTCATCCTGGAGGTAAAGCCCACAGTCTGCTGATAAAATGGAAATCAAACTCATGGCTACTCTTCATCTCACTGACACCAACAAAGGGGGCACTTTTCATCTCTGTTTGTTACTTTGCTTGTATTTTTTTTTTTTGCAGAAAATCCTTGGCAAAATGTTTTCAGTAACAACACTTCTGTTTATCTGTGGAATTCTCTTTGGCCTTTCCCAATGCCAATCAAGAGAATGGGAAAAGTTTAAAACAAAGCATCTCACCACTCAAAGTGTCGCTGCATTCAACTGCAACAGAACCATGAACGATCCTTTATATACTCCAGATGGGCAGTGCAAGCCGGTCAATACCTTCATCCATTCCACCACTGGACCAATCAAGGAGATCTGCAGAGGAGTCACTGGTAGTGTAGAAAGTGGCCAAGAATTTCCTTTAACTACTTGCAGAAGAACCATCAGGTGCAAATATTCTCAAAGAAATAAAAACGATTACATATGTATCCAATGCAGAAATAGCTATCCTGTTCACTTTGTTAAAATAGGAAAGTGCAAATAAGGAAAAGATTTTATTTTTTCCTTTTGCTTTACTGCATCCTTTGCTTTTATAAAAGCATGACAGTCATTTTGCCTACTAAATCCTATATCTAAGCTCATAAAGTCAGGGGATTCAGTCTGACTGCCATTTTCCCTTATGCACCGATTGTTTCTCATTACATGACAATCTGTACAATAAAGAAGCTTTACTCTCTTTCACATTGTGTTTTTTTTTCAGTTGTGTAATCTGCCTTTTAAACCCCAAGCACACTTATTAAATAGACAAAAATATATATTCTTTATTCAATAAAGAGCTCTTATGCTTAACTGCTGTAACCCATGGCAGCCAATCAGAATCCATGTACTGGTCTGACTTCATCAGAATTGATTCTGATAGGCTCCCTGGTTACTGCATGTAAAGTGGAACTAAATCCACCAATTTAAGGGCCAGTTCATATCATATGCAGTCTAGTGCGTTTTTGATCTGCATTAAAAATGCATGGAAAGTAGGTTATATGGTTTCCAATGGCATAGTTCACACCAGTGCAGTCAGTTCCAGGGCTTTTCATTTCCAGGAAAAAAAAGCAGAACATGCTGCATTTTTCCTGCACTGAAACGCAGTACAACGCATCAAAAATGCACTGAAACACATCAAAACTGGACCCTAGAAAGAAGAAAAAAAAGCACCTGGAAAGCATCTGGAAACACATAAAAAATGCACCAAAAAATGCACCAGAACGCATCAAAAATGTGTTAAAATTGTGCATATAGAAACGCATCTGGATTGGATCTGGAGTGCATTTTTGTGGTGTGAACTGGTCCTAACTGTTTTTGTTACATTCAAGCCATGCCTTGTTAGTGTGCTTATGTTAGCTTTCAAATGAACTGTCAAGCCATCATATGGCTGGTGTCAGAGCTCATCACATGTGCAGCATCATGGCAACTGTAGATTCAACAGAGGATAAGATGGCAGCTTCCTTGCCTGTAAAAGATAGGAGGTTTTAGTTCTGTTTTAACCACTTCAGCTCCGGAAGATTTTACCCCCTTTATGACCAGACTATATTTTGCCATTCAGCACTGTGTTACTTTAACTGGCAACTGTCATGCAACGTTGTACCCAAATGGAATTTATATAATTTTTCCCCACAAATAGATCTTTCTTTTGGTGGTAGTTGATCACCACTGAGTTTTTTTATTCTTTATTATATAATCAAAAAAAGACCGAAATTTTTGAAAATAAAAAATGAATTTTTATTTTCTGATATAAAACATATCCAAAAAAATTAAATTTCTCCATAAATTTAGGCCAAAATGCATTCTGCTACAGGTCTTTGGTAAAAAAAAATCCCAATAAGTGTATATTGATTGGTTTGCGTGAAAGTTATAGCATCTACAAACGATGTATAAACACAAAAGATGCAGCGCTAGAATTAATATGTGAAACAATTGTGACTGAAGAAAACTAAGGCAGAGTCTCATAAGCATATCAGCATGTGATCAATGGTGAAAAATTCAGATGAGACATAATCTAGTGAGCAATAATACAAAGACATATATAAAACTTGCACTGTTATGTGTGCACTTTGAAGAGGCGAGATCTGTATGCTTAGTTTCATTTCTGTTCTTGAAAGCCACATCTCCATGGATGGGTGTTTTTCCCTTGTTCATTCATGGACTAATACTTTGATGGGACTTTTCCTTTTTGCATTTTTCACATGTCTTTGTATTATTGCTCACTAGATTATGTCGCATCTGAATTTTTCACCATTGATCACATGCTGATATGCTTATGAGACTCTGCCTTAGTTTTCTTCAGTCACAATTTTTTCACATATTATTTCTAGCGCTGCATCTTTTGTGTTTATATATGTACTTTTGGAGTTTGATACTAGACTTTCAGGTGCTGGCAGCTTTAATTAACTTATTTTGACACTTATTCACTACTTGTTATTTTTTATTTCTAGCGCAGCTTCAGCCTTTGGGATTTTTGTTTTATCTACAAACAATGGTATAAATACTGGAGTTTTTATTTATTTATTTTTGTATACTAGTAATGGTGGTGATCAGCATCTTACAATAGGACTGCGATAGTGCAGCGGACAATCTGACACTAACTAACACTGTGGGGGGGGACTGACACTAACATCACCAGTAACACTTATACAGTGATCAGTGCTAATAATATATATACTGTCACTATACTAATGACACTGGCTGGTAAGGGGTTAACATTTAGCGGCAATCAAGGGGTTAACTGTGTGCCTAACAATGTTTAAGCTGGCCATACACCTATAGATTATCTGCAGATTTTCTATGGTTAGATGGAAAAAGTGGGAGATTCCTCCATCCACACAGTTCAACGAACATGGAGAGATCTGTTGCACTTTTTTTATCTAACCATAGAAAATCTGCAGATAATCTATAGGTGTATGGCCAGCTTTAGTCTGTGTACTGTGTGCTGTTTTTCTCTGCAATTTGCCAGTTTTTACTCCCTGTTTTGAAGGGAGGAAAAAAATGGCACATCGCAGCTGTCCGTACTGAGCCCTGTGTTGTTTGCCAGCACAGGGCTCTCTTCTGTCATTCGCTCCGCCGATCAGCGAGTTCCGGCCATAAATCATTGGCAGCATGACAGCACAGCCGGGGCAGCGCACGTGTGCCCCCTACCCAGAGATGCAAATCACATATATTTACGTGATTCTGCACTGGCGAGCCACCTTTTAGCAGTAAAGCTACAGGAGACAGTTGGCAAGTGGTTAAAGCAGACCATGTATCACGGAGGCAGCACATCATTTGCTTTTGTTTCACATCCATGTTGCTCTGTTCAGTGGTCAGAAGCAAAGTAAAATACATACTTCTTCCAGATATAGGAGAGCGTGTGAGTCGCACTTCTTTCTCCAATTTACAGTGACAGTGCTTGGCAAATAGCTGCAAAGACCCCCCAGTGCTGTCACATGGTGACCATGAAAGATTTATTAACCTCGTGTATCAACCCTGTGCAGTGTCAGGACAAGGTCATCCAGCGCCCAAGGAGAACATGCCAAGCTGCCCCATGACTAATGCCAAGCCAAACTGCCCCCCATAACCAATCATCTCACCCATACCTGAACATTATACATACATAGACATTGCAGAGGTCAGGATTGGATAAATTACAAAGTGCAAGGGTCAATAATGTGGAACAAACATGTGGTAGCGAATTTCATGTTAAACAGATATAGGTTACCAAAGGAGGCATCATCCCTAATGGCATAATCCAAAGAAAATAAACAAAGAATAAATTGCTCTAGTCAGTGAATATATCACTCCTTATAATACTGTGACACACTAAACAAGTGGATAAAAATAAAGTGCAATGTGCAAAAAGCAGATGATGAAATCCTTAGTAAAACATGAGTCTTTGGAATTAAAAGAAAAAGGAAGAAAAATGGTCCAAGAATACGTGTATATTCCACCACCAAGTGACTGGATGCAGGATTTTTCAGTGGCACGCCACATAAGTAATCAGGGACTCTTAACAAATGGTTGGGACCACCTATCTCTAGGATGGTCAAGTAGGGAAACAGAATAATCTCTGTGGGGTAGCAAGAATGTAACCTCCAAGGGCAAGGAAGTGGTGGATGAATTCCTCACTGTAGTCACCCCTCACAGCGGGACCTCCTAATCATCCTGGGGCAGGGGATAATCATAATAGATGAAAAGCTCTAATAGTGTAATACTATTTTAATAGGATTTATTGAAAATGAAAAGCCAAATGGCTATTTACTTTTTTACTACAATCCAAAGAAAAAAAGTGTGGGACTTTATATATGCCTCCAATTGTACACAGACAGCAGGTAAAAAATATCCATATTTTATTAACAAATCACATTAAAGACATGATATAAGTGCATAGTAAAAACAATTAAATTTATTGCACAAGAGGTCACAACTTCACCATCAACCAATCGGAAATGTAACCAGAGTGAGATATCTCTGGTCGATGTGATGGGGTCAACGCGTTTCAGGACTTTACAGACCTCACTTTTATCCACGTAAGACACCAATACAGTTTAGAAACTGGAAATGAATAAAGCATGAAATAAGGATCAATGATATTGAAATTAATAACAGAAGCTATTCTAAAAGAGAAAATTTGCGCTAGGTGTACAAATATTGTGAATGAAATTATGAATGCAAAACCTGTGAAAAGGTGTCCTGCGGCTGAACACTATAACCCTGATAGGGGGCACCACTAAGTATGTATACAAAAAAAGTGCAGCGCTGGATATAGACAAACAGATATTGAAAAACTCTGTGCTAGATATAAACAAACACTGAAAATATAAAATTAAAAAACTGTGCACAATAATTCACTTGTAATAAATATTGTCCATGAGTGTTCCCAATATGGTAATACCAAACTGAAATGTGGAATAAAGTGAGTGGCAATCACCCCCGCAAACCTCTATCTTGTTTAGATAGAACGTGCTTAAACTTTATATAGTGTCCATAAAAAGCATATGTGAAATTCCTGTTGAATGATTTTATGACTTCCACCGCTGATAAACCCGTCACCACAAAGAGATTAAAGGCTTACCAGACAGCCCTTAAAGAAAGGCATGAAACGACCTCCACTCTGGATGTTGTCCCTTTTGTGGATGGGTCCCGTCCGGAAGCGTTGAATGGATATTTGCAGACTGTCATCAGTAGAGGGGGTTCACTCTCAGCGATGATAGGTATCCACAAAAAAAGGAAGAAATGCTCCAATAGTGTAAAAGAGTTTATCGTTCCTTTATTAACCACTAAGCCACCGCCCACCGTCATATGACGGCGGGACGAGGCTTCTGTTGTTCTGGGAGGACGTCATATGACGTCCTCGCTTTTCCGAGCCACTAGGGGGCGCGCGCTGCGTCGCTCGGGACCCGGTGCGCGTGCCTGGCGGCCGCGATGTCCGCCGGGCACCCGCGATTGCTGGGTAACAGAGCAGGAGTGTGGATCTGTGCATGTAAACACAGATCCACGTCCTGTCAGAGAGGAGAGGAGACCGATGGCGTGTCCCTTGTACATAGGGACACCGATCGGTCACCTCCCCCAGTAAGTCCCCTCCCCCCACAGTTAGAATCACCTCCTTAGGTCATACATTAACCCCTCGAACGCCCCCTAGTGTTAACCCCTTCCCTGCCAGTCACATTTACACAGTAATCAATGCAATTTTCTAGCATTGATCGCTGTATAAATGTGAATGGTCCCAAAAATGTGTCAAAAGTGTCCGATGTGTCCGCCGCAATATCGCAGTCACAATAAAAATTGCAGATCGCCGCCATTACTAGTAAAAAATAAATAAATAATAAAAATGCTATAAATCTATCCCCTATTTTGTAGACGCTATAACTTTTGCGCAAACCAATCAATATACGCTTATCGCAATTTTTTTTAACCAAAAATATGTAGAAGAATACATATCGGCCTAAACTGAGGAAAAAATTTGTTAAAAAAAAAAAAAAAAAAAAAATTGGATATTTATTATAGCAAAAAGTAAAAAATATTGTGTTTTTTCAAAATTGTCCCTCTTCTTTTGTTTATAGCGCAATAAATAAAAACCGCAGAGGTGATCAAATACCACCAAAAGAAAGCTCTATTTGTGGGGAAAAAATGATAAAAATTTCATTAGGGTGCAGTGTAACATGACTGCGCACTTGTCATTCAAAGTGCGACAGCGCTGAAAACTGAAAAATGGCTTGGGCAGGAAGGGGGTGTAAGTGCCCTGTATTGAGGTGGTTAAAATTGCCATGCAGGCATCCATGTACACAAAATCCTTGCAAGGAGTTTTAAAAAAGCTCCGGTGTAAAACGAAAGTTCGCGCATGCGCAGTCCGTGCGTGCGTGTCCACCCTACGGCCATTTCGTCAGAAATGACATCATCAGGGGCACGCCCACACGTCCGCGCATGCGCATTAAGTACCCGAGCGGCGGAACGAAGAAGTTCAGCCATTGGTCACAAAATTACCGGAGTTATAAAACAGCTGAAGCATCAACAAAGGGAATGTCAATTATTTCAGATGCTGATTAACCTAGTTCAAACACATAGGACAGCATAAACCTTTCCTAGTGCCATCTTGTGGACAACTAGGATATTGCTTCAGGAATAAATTTATTTTATATTTTAAACCAAATAAAGTGAAAAAGTATATAAGAATTGTACGAATGGCTGAAGGACGGTTCGCATCACCCTTCAAGGTAAAAACATTTATGATTACACAATCCTCAAATAAGGGGGATTCCTCCCCAAAAATTAAAAGTTCCAGTAATATGACAAAATATAAATGCTTTAAATAGTGTATCGTACAGAATAAGTTGCTAAAAATTAATATGGCAAAATGGGATGATTTGCTTTTGTAAAAATAAAATAATCGCCCTTAGAAAGTGAAAACATATTTCAGTTAGAGGGGTTATGCCAAAGACTTTGTGATCTAAATAATATAGAAACTAGGATAGTGCTCTCCTAAAAAGCAAGATTGGGGGGTCCTGTTAACCAAGAATGTGGAGGAGACACCAAAAAGGGGGAGAGCCAAAAACGTCAACCATTATTGATGAAACAGTTGATGTCCCACTCCACATTCAAACCCATAGGTACATGACAGCCCAATTTATATAACCAGTTAGTCTCACTTCTAGATATGCTACGTTTACCATTACTGCCCCGCCAGTGTGGTATATATTTTTCGAGGGCAAAAAACGTAGTGCCTGTGGGATCCCTATTATGTTTAAGGTCATAGTGTTTTGAAACATTATGTTTATCAAAACCCCTTCGGATATTGGCAACATGCTCCCCAAGCCTCACCTGTAACTTTCTAGTGGTGCGTCCCACATATTCCAACCCGCAAGGGCATCTTAAAAGGTACACTACGCAATTTGTAGTACAGGTGATAAAAGATTTGATTGAATATGCGGTACCTGTTCCTGTTGATGTAAACTCAGTCAGTCTTCTCCCCCTGAAAGCATTGATGCTACAAACTTGACATTTTTTACAGGGATAAAAGCCCTTTAAGTCTCCAAAGAAAGAAGGTCTTACTGGTGGGTCTGGAACATTAGGTGCTATGAAGTGCCTAAGATTTGAGGCACCCCTAAAGAGCACACAAGGTTTTCAGCCAATAGCGGCCCCAGGATCCTGTCGTTCTTAATGACAGGCCAGTGTCTTTTAATTATGCGTTTTATGGCCCAATGCTGGCTAGAGTAGGTGGTTAGAAACGCTAACCCAAAATCCTCCCATTTCTCTACTTGTGGTAGTTTGTCAACCAAGAGAGTCTGACGATCTCTGTTTCCTACCTCTGCTATCAATGAATCAAGGGCCTGACCATCATAGCCTTTATTTAGAAATTGGGATCTAAGAACCTGAGCTTCTTTTTTATAATCCTCCAGGTTAGAACAATTTCTCCTGAGCCGCAAAAATTGACCCTTTGGGACTGCCGACAGCCAGGAACTGTGGTGACAAGAGTCAAGTGGAATATATCCGTTCCTGTCTGTCGTTTTGAAATATGTGGATGTAGTAATCCTCCCATTGTCTATGGTTATTTTTAAGTCCAGAAAATGGATTTGGGTGGAGTTGACCTCATGAGAGAGAACGATTCCTCTATCATTATTGTTCAAAAAAGACAAAAAAGTCGTGACGGATTCAATGTCCCCGTCCCATATAAAAAGGACATCGTCGATGAACCTTTTCCAAAAAATGAGTTTGTCACGTCTATCGTGTAGTACCACATCCTCCTCCCACTTAGCCATGAATGAGTTGGCCATACTGGGAGCAAATTTTGCTCCCATGGCTACTCCTTTCTTCTGCAGATAATGAGCTCCATTGTGCCAGAAGTAATTATGTTTCATTGAAAAATTCATTAGCTCCACCACGAATTTCTTTTGCGTGATTGAGATACTGGAGTCCCGATGAAGAAAGAAATGGACCGCTTCGTGACCTAACTGGTGAGAGATGGCCGTATAAAGCGATGCTACGTCCGCGGTAACCAGCAAGTACGTTGATTTCCACTCTATCTCCCCAAGCAAGTTGATATCATGCTTCGTATCTTTTAAAAAGGAGGGGGTTCCCATCACCAGTGGTTGTAAGTACTTGTCAATGTATTTCCCAACTCTTGAAGTAACAGAGTCAATTCCACTGATGATGGGTCTCCCAGGGGGGTTAGTCAATGTTTTATGTATCTTTGGTAGTATGTACATAACTGGCATCCGTGGTGCCAGGGGTACCAAAAATTATTTTTCCTTCCTATTCAGGATGCCCATATCGTATCCCTTCTGGACAAGTGTTTTTAAATTCTGTTTAAACCTGCATGTAGGATCTGCCGGTAAGGGAGAGTATGTCTCGGAATCCGCGAGGATCCTTGACAATTCATTAGAGTAAGCCTCCTTGTCCAAAACGACAATGGCCCCTCCCTTGTCAGCAGGGCGGACCACTATGTCTTTTCTGTTACAGAGCGATTCCATTCCCACAGCTATATCCTGCCTAGATCGAATGGTTCTTGTGTTCAAGTTAGCCAGATCTTTGATAACCAAATCCCGGAAGATATTAACATTAGGGGCCAGATTACCCAGTGGGTTAAAGAGCGAGGCGTTAGCCAAGTTAGAATGAACAATAGTAGAGGTTTCCCTCATTTCTTGTCTAGCTGGATTACTCATGATATACCTTTTAATGTTCAATTTCCGTGTATATTTGTGTATATCTATGAATGTTTGGAACTTATTAAGATTCCGTGCGGGGGCATATTTTAATCCCTTGCTCAAGGTCAGGAGTTCTTCCTTAGATAGTTCCTTATTACTAAGATTGATGATACCACTAGTGTCTAAGTTCTTCTTCTCTTTGGAGTGAAGTTTCCTCCCCCCTCTGGTCCCTCTCTTCCGTCCCCATTTCTTTTTTGGCCTCCCCTGTTGACCCTCTGAAAATCCAGTTGATTTAGGGATGGGTGAGGCCCATTAAAACTTCCCCCTGCTCTTGAGTCAGAACCTCTATTATTGTTAGACAATGGAGTAAACCTATTTCTAGTGACCACTCCATATTGATTCTGTGAATCATTTTTTCTCCTAGAGTCATATGTCCTTATCTGGTTAGGATAAGTGTGTTGTTCCTCCCAGTGTCTCCAGGGTGGTGGTGATTGGTGAGTGGGGCGAGGAAGAGAACCTCCGCCTCCACCCCTCACTCTAGAATGCCCCCGGTGTTGCTGCATACCCATTCTCCCACTAGGGGGTTTGGGAGAAGCCTGATACGCACCAACCCCACCATTCACTACAGGAATGGGAGGTGGGTCTGCTAAAGTGACTGCTGATGGCGGTTCAGGGAGGCTTGTAACCTGCCACTTAAAAACCACATTATCACTATAGTCTTTTACATCCCTATTGTATTTCCTTTTTTTCTTTATTTTTTGTTCCAATTCCTCTTTAACTACTTAACAACCGGCCCATAGCCAAATGACGGCTACAGGGCGGTTGCTTAACTCTGGGAGGACGTCCCTAGGGCGCGCACTCGAGAGCATCCGTGACCGCCGGGTCCTGAGGACCTGGCGCATTACGGATCCTGGTAAATGGCCGCTAATCGCAGCCGTTTACCATGTGATCGCGCCGTCAAATGACGGCGCGATCACATGTAAACAAACCGGCGTCATCTGATCACGCCGGTTCCTCTCCTCCCCTCCTGTGTACCGATCGGTACACTGTGAGCGGAGAGGGAGATGGATGGATGGCTGCAGCGTTGTGGGCTGGATGTGTAGTGCCCACAGCGCTGCACAGAGACATCCAACCATCCATCCATCCATGCTCAGCCATCCCCACTACTCTGCATGCCCTGCAATGCTGTGCAATACTCTGCAATGCTCTCTGCAATGCCCCACAATACTCTGCCATACTCTGCAATACCCCGCAATACTCTGCCATACCCTGGAATACCCCGCAATACTCTGCCATACCCCGCAATACTCTGCCATACCCCGCAATACTCTGCCATACCCCGCAATACCTCGCAATACTCTGCCATACCATGAAATACCCCGCAATATTCTGCCATACCCTGCAATACTCTGCCATACCCTACAATACCCCGCAATACTCTGCCATACCCTGAAATACCCCGCAATACTCTGCCATACCCTGCAATACCCTGAAATATCCCACATTACTCTGCCATACCCCGCAATACCCAGCCATACTCTGCAATACTCTGTGATACCCAGCCATACTCTGCCATACCCAGCCATGCTCTGCAATACCCCGCAAAAATCTGCAATACTCTGCCATAACCCGCAATACTCTGCAATACCCAGCCATACTCTGCAATACCCAGCCATACTCTGCAATACCCAGCCATACTCTGCAATACCCAGCCATACTCTGCAATACCCAGCCATACTCTGCAATACTCGGTGATACCCAGCCATACTCTGCCATACCCAGTCATACTCGGCGATACTCTGCAATACCCAGCCATGCTCAGCCATACTTGGCCATGCTCAGCCATACCCAGCCATGCTCAGCCATACCCAGCCATGCTCAGCCATACCTAGCCTTTGTATGTGGCCAGGCTGTGGAAGTCTCACACATGTGGTATCGCCATACTCAGGAGGAGTAGGAGAATCTATTTTGGGGGTCATTTTTGGTATGTACATGTTATGTGTTAGAAATATTGTATAAATGGACAACTTTGTGTTAAAAAAAAAAAAAAGCATTTTAACCACTTCCCGCCTTCCATCATACGACGTTCTTGACTTTGTGTGGGGATATCTGAATGATGGGTGCAGCTACAGGCATCATTCAGATATCAGCTTTTTCAGCCGGCGATTCCCTACACCATAAGAATGATCATAGCGGCAGTTCCACTGCTTAATCGTTCTTACGGGAGGCGAGAGGGGACGTCCCCCCTCCCGCCGCCCTCCGGTGCTTCTACCGACTCACCGCTACGATCGAAGCCAGGATCCTTTTTTTTTTTTATTTCAGGCACAGCCTAGAGGTGAGATGTGGGGTCTTATTGACCCCATATCTCACTGTAAAGAGGACCTGTCATGCCATATTCATATTACAAGGGATGTTTACATTCCTTGTAATAGGAATAAAAGTGATCAAAAACATTTTTTTTTTGGAAAAAAGTGTCAAACTAAAATAAATGAAGTAAAATGAACAATAAAAAAAAAATAAAAAAATTTTAAAGCGCCCCTGTCCCTGTGTGCTCGCATGCAGAAGCGAACGCATACGTAAGTCCCGCCCACATATGAAAACGGTGTTCAAACCACACATGTGAGGTATCGCTGCGATCGGTAGAGTGAGAGCAATAATTCTGGCCCTAGACCTCCTCTGTAACTCAAAATTTGTAGCCAGTAAAACATTTTAAAACGTTGCCTATGGGGATTTTTAAGTGGTGAAGTTTGGCGCCATTCCACAAGCGTGTGCAATTTTGAAAGGTGACATGTTAGGTATCTATTTACTCGGCGTAACTTCATCTTTCACATTATGCAAAAACATTGGGCTAACCTTACTGTTTTGTTTTTTTTTTAAAGCAAAAAACATTTTTTTTCTTCAAAAAAAACGTGTTCGAAAAATTGCTGCGCAAATATTGTGCGAGATAAAAAGTTGCAATGACCGCTATTGTATTCTCTAGGGTCTTTGCTAAAAAAAATATATAATGTTTTGGGGTTCTATGTAATTTTCTAGCAAATAAATGATGATTTTTACATGTAGGAGAGAAATGTCAGAATTGGCCTGGGTGCTCCAGAACGCCTGAAGGTGCTGCCCTGCATGTTGGGCCTCTGTATGTGGCCATGCTGTGTAAAAGTCTCACACATGTGGTATCACCGTACTCAGGAGTAATAGCAGAATGTGTTTTGGGGTGTAATTTGTGGTATGCATATGCTGTGTGTGAGAAATAACCTGCTAATATGACAATTTTGTGAAAAAAAAAAAAAAAAAAAAAAAAAAAAAAAAAAAAAAAAAAAACTTGATTTTGCAAAGAATTGTGGGAAAAAATGACAACTTCAAAAAACTCACCATGCATCTTTCTAAATACCTTGGAATGTCTTCTTTCCAAAAAGGGGTCATTTTGGGGGTATTTGTACTTTTCTGGCATGTTAGGGTTTCAAGAAATGAGATAGACCGTCAGTACTTCAGGTGTGATCAATTTTCAGCTATTGGCACCATAGCTTGTGGACGCTATAACTTTCACAAAGACCAAATAATATACACCAATTTGGGTTATTTTTACCAAAGATATGTAGCGGTATAAATTTTGGCCAAAATATATGAAGAAAAATTACTAATTTTCAAAATTTTATAACAGAAACGAAGAAAAATTTATTTTTTTACAGATTTTTCGGTCTTTTTTCTTTTATAGCACAAAAAATAAAGAACCCAGCGGTGATTAAATACCACCAAAAGAAAGCTCTATTTGTGTGAAAAAAAGGACAAAAAATTCATATAGATACAGTGTTGCATGACTGAGTAATTGTCATTCAAAATGTGAGAGCACCAAAAGCTGAAAATTGGTCTGGTTATTAAGGGGGTTTAAGTGCCCAGTGGTCAAGTGGTTAATCAAGACGCTTTTTAGAGCTTCTGATTTTTGTATGTACTCTGACTCACTTTTAAAGGGCATTAACTTACTTTTGATGTTATTAATTTCTAAATCTAATGTGGTCAATTTACGTTTCTTTTTTGCTATTAAAAATTGCAGGAAGTTTACTCCCGCTTCATTAAAATATTTGAACCATTCAGCTAACTCGCTGTCTTCCTTTTGGGGGTTGACATCCCATCGGAGGCTTGGGGGGTTGTTTTTTAAGATTAAAAAATTTGACCATCGCTGAAGTTCATACTAGATGGGACATAGCATATTTGGAGGAATATGTCTAACATATTCCTCCAAATATGCTATGTCCCATCTAGTATGAACTTCAGCGATGGTCAAATTTTTTAATCTTAAAAAACAACCCCCCAAGTCGTCCCTTGGATCATCATTGCCATCAAAGACCCCTTCTGTGTTGGTAACGATCTGAGACCTATAATCAAAAATATCCATTGCGGATGCACCAGCTGCAAATAATACGTATCAAAAAACAAAAATTATTCTAAAAGAGAAAATTTGCGCTAGGTGTACAAATATTGTGAATGAAATTATGAATGCAAAACCTGTGAAAAGTTGTCCTGCGGCTGAACACTATAACCCTGATAGGGGGCACCACTAAGTATGTATACAAAAAAAGTGCAGCGCTGGATATAGACAAACAGATACTGGAATTTTTAATTTTTGGGGAGGAATCCCCCTTATTTGAGGATTGTGTAATCATAAATGTTTTTACCTTGAAGGGTGATGTGAACCGTCCTTCAGCCATTCGTACAATTTATCGTACGTTATATACTTTTTCACTTTATTTGGTTTAAAATATAAAATAAATTTATTCCTGAAGCAATATCCTAGTTGTACACAAGATGGCACTAGGAAAGGTTTATGCTGTCCTATGTGTTTAAACTAGGTGAATCAGCATCTGAAATAATTGACATTCCCTTTGTTGATTCTTCAGCTGTTTTATAACTCCGGTAATTTTGTGACCAATGGCTGAACTTCTTCGTTCCGCCGCTCGGGTACTTAATGCGCATGTGCGGACGTGTAGGCGTGCCCCTGATGATGTCATTTCTGACGAAACGGCCGTAGGGTAGACACGCACGCACAGACTGCGCATGCGCGAACTTTCGTTTTACACCGGAGCTTTTCTAAAACTCCTTGCAAGGATTTTGTGTACATGGATGCCTGCATGGCAATTTTAATAAAGGAACGATAAACTCTTTTACACTATTGGAGCATTTCTTCCTTTTTTTGTGGATACCTATCATCGCTGAGAGTGAACCCCCTCTACTGATGACAGTCTGCAAATATCCATTCAACGCTTCCGGACGGGACCCATCCACAAAAGGGACAACATCCAGAGTGGAGGTCGTTTCATGCCTTTCTTTAAGGGCTGTCTGGTAAGCCTTTAATCTCTCTGTGGTGACGGGTTTATCAGCGGTGGAAGTCATAAAATCATTCAACAGGAATTTCACATATGCTTTTTATGGACACTATATAAAGTTTAAGCACGTTCTATCTAAACAAGATAGAGGTTTGCGGGGGTGATTGCCACGCACTTTATTCCACATTTCAGTTTGGTATTACCATATTGGGAACACTCATGGACAATATTTATTACAAGTGAATTATTGTGCACAGTTTTTTAATTTTATATTTTCAGTGTTTGTTTATATCTAGCACAGAGTTTTTCAATATCTGTTTGTCTATATCCAGCGCTGCACTTTTTTTGTATACAATAACAGAAGCTATCCTCACAAAAAAAAGTATTAATCATTTATACAATAGATCAATTAAAGCGGGATTCCGGCCGTAAAGAAAAAAAAAAATTAAAAGTCAGCAGCTACAAACATTGTAGCTGCTGACTTTAAATAAGTACTCACCTGTCCTGGGTGCCCGCGATGTCGGCCGCCCGAGGCTGATCCCTCCCTCGGATCTCGGGTCCCGGCCCCGCCATCCTAACTAAGGGAAACAGGTAGTGGAGCCGTACGTTTCCTACTGCGCATGCGAGAGTCATTTAATTTAATTTATACAATAGATCAATTAAATATAAATCATCATCCACATGAGACAGATTAAAGGTTGGATTCCAAATCAAGCCCTGGGGAGAAAAATAATCCCAGATGTAAGGTGTATGTAATATATAATGTGCAGGAGTCAAGAGTACAGAGACCAGGAGTATATACACCCTAGTGCACACCAGTACTCCCTATGCGGCATTTCACACCTACATATATATGCACACATACATACAAACACTCACATATAAATATACATAAAATCACCCATTTACAGTATCTCACAAAAGTGAGAACACCCCTCACATTTTTGTAGATATTTTATTACATCTTTTCATGTGACAACACTGAAGAAAAGACTTCATTACAACAGCCATTATAACTCATCACAACAGCCATTATTGTCTAAACCGCTGGAAACAAAAGTGAGTACACCCCTAAGTGAAAACGTCCAAATTGGGCCCAATTAGCCATTTTCCCTCCCTGGTGTTATGTGACTTGTTAGTGTTACAAGGTCTCAGGTGTGAATGGTGATGCTCTCATACTGGTCACTGGAAGTTCAACATGGCACCTCATGGCAAAGAAATGAGTACACCCATAGGTGAAAATGTCCAAATTGGGCCCAAAGTGTCAATATTTTTTGTGGCCACCATTATTTTCCAGCACTGCCTTAACCCTCTTGGGCATGGAGTTCACCAGAGCTTAAAAGGTTGCCACTCGAGTCCTCTTCCACTCCCCCATGATGACATCACAGAGCTGGTGGATGTTAGCGACCTTGCGCTCCTCCACCTTCCATTTGAGGATGCCCCACAGATAGTCAATAGGGTTTAGGTCTGGAGACATGCTTGGCCAGTACATCACCTTTACCCTTAGCTTTAGCAAGGCAGTGGTCATGCTGGAATACTGCCCTGCGGCCCAGTCTCCGAAGAGAGGGGATCATGCTCTGCTTCAGTATGTCACAGTACATGTTGGCATTCATGGTTCACTTAATGAACTGTAGCGCCCCAGTGCCGGCAGCACTCATGCAGCCCCAGGCCATGATACTCCCACCACCATGCTTGACTGTAAGCAAGACACACTTGTCTTTGTCCTCACTTGGTTGCCGCCACACACGCTTGACACCATCTGAACCAAATAAGTTTATCTTGGTCTCATCAGATCACAGGACATGTCCTTAATCTGCTTGTCTTCAGCAAACTGTTTGGGGGCCTTCTTGTGCATCATCTTTAGAAGAGGCTTCCTTCTGGATGACAGCCATGCAGACCAATTTGATGCAGTGTGCGGTGTATGGTCTGAGCACTGGCAGGCTGACCCCCCACCCCTCCAACCTCTGCAGCAATGCTGGCAGCACTCATACGTCTATTTCCCAAAGACAACCTCTGGATATGACACTAAGCGCGTGCACTCAACTTCTTTGGTTGACCATGGCGAGGCCTGTTCTGAGTGGAATCTGTCCTGTTAAACCGCTGTATGGTCTTGGCCACAGTGCTGCAGCTCAGTTTCAGGGTCTTGGCAATCTTCGTATAACCTAGGCCATTTTTATGTAGAGCAACAATTCTTTTTTTCAGATCCTCAGAGAGTTCTTTGCCATGAGGTGCCATGTTGAACTTCCAGCGACCAGTAAGACACACCTAATCCCCATTCACACCTGAGACCTTGTAACACTAACGGGTCACATGACACCAGGGAGGGAAAATAGGCTAATTGGGCCCAATTTGGACATTTTCACTTAGGGGTGTACTCACTTTTGTTGCCAGCGGTTTGGACATCAATGGCTGTGTGTTGAGTTATTTTGAGGGGACAGCAAATTTACACTGTTATACAAGCTGTACACTCACTACTTTACATTGTAGCAAAGTGTCATTTCTTCATGAAAATATTGTGGCATTGGGGATTGTTCAGCTCAGTGATAGATGCGTTTTTCTGTAGTGAGTCCACATCAGACAGGCATTTATAGTTAAGGGCCTGGTAGCCCACATTTATTAAATGAACAAAAAAACAAAAACAGTCCATAAATCCACTAAGGAATCCCACGCAGGGGTTTACATGTCATTCAAACATAACTGAAAATGCGAGGGGCAGGAGGCGGAGCCTAGCGGAGCAGACATGCATTGTTAGAGCTCCACACCGCTGAGGAGAGAAGAGAAGGACAAAGCGGAGCCTGCAGGCTCAAAAGGTATCCATTTGAACCTTTTTGCCCCAGGGAACAAACTGTGAAAGTTTGGGCAGGAAATATGGTACTGGGAGGAAACCGTGGCAGAAATAAAAATCACCTCACAAAGAGCTCACAGGCACTCACTGCAGCTGAAGCAGCTCCAGTCACCTCACAAGATACAGCATCAGGGCGCTCTCACAGACAGAAAATGTCACAGCAAGACTCTCCATTTGAGTCAGATACAGAACAAATCCTCTCACAAACTTCTCCACAAGCCTCCTCAGTATCCCCAGTAATATTATTACAATTTGAAAAGATGCTTCATAAGGCTTTAAAACAAACCTCAGACCAAATAACAAAAAGCCTAACCAAAGAAATAAGAGAGCTGGGAAACCGCATCGCAGCCTTAGAAATAAAAATGGATGAAATTGAAATTACAACCCAAGAAAATATAACAGAATTGGAACAATTAAAAGAAGAGAATTTAATACTTCAAACTAAGCTCGAAGATTATGAAAATAGAGCCAGACGTTCAAACTTGCGCATAAGGGGAATACCTGAAACTGTGACAGACCTGCAATATACTATTACTGCTAGAATACTAGATACTAGAATACTAGAACTGCAATGCCACAACATTATGTATCAATGGGGCTTCCCCTTTTCAGTCAGATTTAACTACCGAGGTACAATTTACAGAAGCAGATCAGCAGATGAACTACAACAAACCCTTTTAAAATTAAATCTGACAGAACCCACAAGCAGCAACACTCCCACGCGCAGAAGAATGGCGTCATCTTCACCTTCAGGCAGCACCCAGAAAATTTCAGAACAAAATGGGAATCATCATTCTCACAAAAGAGGCCGTTATGCCACATCATCCATGGACCAAGAAGATTCAATGGACTGACATCCTAATTCCTGATATCTCTTCATTTATTATACTAAGAGATGGTTCTCTATAAAAAACCTATATTTATAACTGAATGTAACTGCATTCTGATAGTCACACACTGTGTGGGATCATGTTACATTCCAGTTATATCTCTTATTACTTCATATAGCCTTAGAATATATAAGTGAAATAAGGAAATTCTTGTTCAGTTATATATTATCAGGTAATAACAATAGATTTATTACTTTTTAGGACAAAAATGTTCAATAATCCAGAAGTAATGGAAGCTTTTTCTTTCTTTTCTTAAAACAAATATATTATTACCTAACTAGTTCCTAGAATTATGTTTTTGTTTATTCTAATCTGAAGCAATACAACCTCAATTTTATGGAGTTAACATATCTAAACAGTTACATATGAATAAAATATGTAATTGTTTACTCTAAAAGGGTTAAAATCCCCAAATAATTCAAACTATCTTCATCAATACCAAAGTTATTAACAGTACCTTTCTAACTGAATTATTTAGCCTAGGGCAAGACTAACCATATACAACCACCCTGGACTAAATAATTTCAACAAAAACTGTATTCTGCACTCCAATTAATGAAACATTTTGATGTCTTTTGACATAGCACTTCTCTCCTGTAAGCGGAAGATCCGTGTACCCCCATTAGCCCTCCTCATTCTCCCAACCATATTATGTGGGAGTGTGACAAAGGCACTTATTCCCCTGAGAGAGATATTTATTCTCTTTCACGGGTAAATTGTGATTACTTGCAAAAAATAATTTATACAATGTATCATCTAATCTCATATGTTTTTTGTTTACTCTTTACTCCACAATTCACTGGTTTCTTTTCTATCTATTCATCTCTTCAGTCCACACAGGTTGATCTGCGCAGTCAGCTCTGCATAACAAAAAGTAAGTCAAAACTATTTGATCTATTGCCATGGCACCACTGAATATACTTTCCCTGAATGTTCAGGGAATAAATGTCCCTCAAAAAAGGACCAAAGCCTTCCGTACTTTTCATAACAAGAAGGCTCACATAGTATGCCTCCAAGAAACACACTTCACCAAAGATTCTACTCCAAAATATATTTCTCCTTTTTATCAACAAATTTACACGGCTTCTGCCTGTACCAAGCAAAGGGGAACTCTAATTGCATTTCACCGATCCACACCATTCACCTTATCATCAGAAATTAAAGACCCAGAAGGTAGATACCTGATACTCATGGGTTATATAATGGATACAGCAATCACGGTGATTTCCTACTACGCTCCTAACAAACAACCTACACCATTCC
Source organism: Aquarana catesbeiana (assembly GCF_042186555.1). Taxonomy (NCBI): domain Eukaryota; kingdom Metazoa; phylum Chordata; class Amphibia; order Anura; family Ranidae; genus Aquarana; species Aquarana catesbeiana. The sequence goes on from NC_133332.1 coordinate 86,323,917, forward strand.
TCTCACATATATTACAAGTGATTAATACACACAAAATAGGAACAGTGATAATGTGTGGGGATTCGAACCAGGTCCTCCTCCCATTTCTAGATAAATCACCTTTTACACCATCCAAAATAACCTCTAGATTACCTTTTTCTCAACTTCTTTCCAAACACAATCTGGTAGATTCGTGGAGAGAAAGTAACCCAATGAAAAAGAAATTCACTTATTTCTCGCACCCTCATCAAACCTTCACCAGAATAGATCATATTTTTCTAACAATAGGAATGATACCAGAAATTATTGCATCAGATATAATTCCGATTCCGTGGTCTGACCATAATGCAGTATACACTACTATAGCCTCAGCCATACCAAAAGTGCATGACCCAACGTGGTACTTACCGGACATAATGCTCAAACACCCACTACATCAGATGGCCATTGAACAAGCTTTAAAGGAATACATATCAATTAATAATACAACAGACATCTCCCCAATAACACTGTGGGAAGCTCATAAGCCTGTCTTGCGTGGTACAATACAAAGACAAATGGCACTATTTAAACGGGAACGCAAAAATCTAGCAAAAAAACTAGAACTCAATTTTAATGCAGCCTACATATCATTTCAAGATAATCCATCTCAGAGTACAAAATCTCATCTGGAAAAATCTAGATTGGAATACGATCTATTTCTCACTGAGTCAGTTGATAAATCCCTCAAACGCTCCAAACACAATTTCTACATGAATACAAACAAACCAGGTACATATTTGGCTCGGGCATTAAATTCAACTAACAAATCTTTCAAACCAATACGTTTGAAATTATCAAAAAATGTTTACACTTGTAATCCAGTTAAAATAGTCCATAAATTTCACTCACATCTCGCAACTTTATACAAGACAAACAATGAATTTAATCCTACAGAGGCTGAATCCTTCTTCTCAAAAATAACCTTACCTGAGTTATCTCAGAATCAAAAAAGCAGTTTGGATGAGCCTATAACTATAGATGAAGTTGCTAACGCCATAAAAGACCTAAAACTTAACAAAAGACCAGGCCCAGGCGGCTACTCGGCTTTATACTATAAAACATTCTCAGAAATACTCTCTCCCATTCTCACTGAAACTTTTAACAAACTTCTAGATGGACATTCTTTTCGGCAAGAAACACTAATGGCAATTGTTTGTATGATCCCAAAACCGCTTTCTGATGATACTTCCTGTGTGAATTATCGGCCTATCTCTCTGTTAAACCTCGATATTAAATTATTAGCAAAAATAATAGCAAAACGCCTCAATAGCATTATAGGAAAATTAATACATAGAGATCAAGTAGGCTTCATGCCAAATAGACAGGCAGGGGATAATATACGCAGGGCAGTGTTATTGGCACATATTGCTAAAAAACGGAAAATCCCTTTATGTTTTCTATCTCTCGATATTAAGAGGGCATTTGACACAGTATCCTGGCAATATATGCAATATTCATTACAAAAATGGGGTTTTGGACCCCACTTTTTAAAATGAATCAAAGCATTGTATAATAAACCCAAAGCCTATATAAAATATGCTGGATACAAATCTGAAGCCTTTAATATCGAAAGAGGTACCCGACAGGGTTGCCCATTATCTCCCTTATTATTTGCCCTTATACTCGAACCCATGGCCCAATACATCAGAACAAACCAAACTATAACTGGCATTGAAGTAGGAGGTATCACACACAAATTATGTATATTTGCAGACGATATATTACTTTTTCTATCATCACCACAGGTCTCTGGTCCTAACTTAATACCAGCTCTTGATGGATTTGCAGCCCTATCCGGCCTTATGATTAATCCTAAGAAATGCCTAGTGCTTAATATTTCACTCACAAACATGGAATTGATCCCGGCTAGGGCTGCACTCCAATTCACATGGGCAGAAAAATCAATCCCATATCTTGGAATTCATTTAACAGCATCTCATTCTGTACTAAATAAGGGATAAGGGCTGAATTGCCCGAAGGAAGGGGAAAAGGACTTTTAAGGTGCTGTTTACATCAAAGATATAATCAAAAATTCTGTACAATCATATTAAAAAATGGAAAATTTTATTGAATTGAGATTAAAATATTCATGTCTCTCATAAAAAGTGGGACATGCTTTTAAGAACAGTATGACATTAATAATATCACCCAAAATTGTTCACATTGGACAATGCAACATAAAGCAACTACTTAAAGGTGCCATAACAATCTGCCGCTCGACATGTTTCGCTCTAATACGAGCTTCTTCAGGAGTTTAAAGGCTATGATTGTAGTGGACTCAAGCTGTAATGCATCAATACAACATAAATGTTTCAATAGAGTGGCAAATTAGTGCTGATTTCGAAGTTCTCTCATATATATAGGGACATCGCTGCCATAGTGAGACCACAGGGGAACACAAAGTTATATAATGGCCCTAAAGCATAAAAGTATCACGGTAAATGTATGTCAGATGGATATGGCTAAGTACCATAGTTTCATCAAACTGGTCAATGGTGACTACACAAACGATAACCAACCGCGATGTTTTTTAGTGGGCAGTAGTCCGGCATGCAGGCTTGGGAGAGCTTCACGCTGCCTCCATTGAACAGCGCCGGTAGCAGGAATTCAGCCCTTATCCCTTATTTAGTACTTTATCATAGGATGTGGTGCTTACAGTTGAGTATCTCTGTCCTTCCTATATCCTAGCATCTCATTCTGACTTATTCTCAACCAATTATCCTCCTGTATTAAGACAGATCACAAATCTAATAAAACAATGGTCGCAACTTCCTTTATCCTGGATAGGGAAGATTAATGCAATCAAAATGACTATTCTACCCAAATTGCTTTATCTATTCAGAGTCCTCCCTATTCCAATTCCTTCCTATTTTTTGAGAATAGTACAAAAAAGAGCAACTTCGTTTATATGGGGCTCTTCTAAACCACGTATACCTATACACACACTACATCTTCCCAAAAATAAAGGAGGCCTGGGATACCCTAATTTTACTAACTACTACAGAGCAGCACATTTGGCCAGTTTGTCCAAATACCATGCAAAACAGGAAATCCCATTATGGGTATTTATAGAGGCTTCAGAAAATGACCCTCTATTAATATCAAATTTATTATGGCTTGATCCTAAAGACCGCTTTAAAATTCATAATCCCATAACTAAACACTTCTTATCTCTCTGGGATAAACTAAAAACCAAATATCAGTTACAATCTCCACACAATCCTCTCCTTTCTTTTATCAGAAATCCGGCCTTTTATCCGGCATGGATCTACCCAAATTCTTTTAAAGCTTGGACAACATCAGGCATTCAGACACTAAATGACTTCATAGCATCTAAATCATTCCTTTCATTCCCATCGCTTAGAGAAAAATATGATCTACCAAACTCTGAGATATTTAGATATCTCCAAATCAAAAATTTCTATACACCATTCCTAAAGGGGGATACACCATTATCCCAATTATCCATTTTTGAATCAATCTGTACAAAAGATCCATTTGCTAAAGGTACAATTTCATCACTTTATAATCAATTATATGGAGTAGCAAATCTTAATAGACCCTCTTACGTTCAGAGGTGGGAGGAGGACCTGGGACGAACTTTAGAAGACACGGACTGGTCTAACATATGGCTCACATCTAAGTCATCTTCACCCAACATCTTAGCACTGGAGACAAATTATAAAGTCCTAACTCGCTGGTACCTTGTACCTGCTAGAGTGGCAAAATATTCACCTAATACCTCAACTCTTTGTTTTCGAGGATGCCCAGAAATAGGCACATATTTACACATATGGTGGACGTGCCCAGTAATCCAAACCTTCTGGAAGGAAGTCTTCGTGATTGCATCTAAAATATTTAAAAAAATAATACAACCAGATCCATATTTATCTTTACTTAATCTAAAACCGGAATGGTTAACACTCTCTCAATTTAAACTTATGATCCAACTAATAACGGCTGCAAAACAAACAGTGGCCAAGGCATGGAAATCTCCTACATTGGTACTAGCAGAAACAATTCACAGAATGAATAATACAATGTCCCATGCTAAGATGGTAGCCATCGATCAAAATCAAATTCCAAAATTTGAAAAACTTTGGCATCCTTGGATAAAACAACAGTTCCTGTCAAACTTCAATGACTCTGTCCTGTTGCCATGGTAACAGATTAAATGACTTACAGAGACACCCATTCTAAGGCTTCAAAGAGAACTAAAAAGAATAATAAACTGACGAGCGGGACAACCTTGTGGACCATACCTCTACCTTTCAACCCTTTTTCTTCTTTCTCTTTCCTTTTCTCCACCTTACGATTAAAGCTCATTATCAGAATTTATTTGACCTATATACACTCTACTTGTAAACAATATGTATAGTAAGTATAAATCATTTAAATACCTACAAAAGTAACTAAGGAAATGATATATATCTTTAATTTAGGTTTACGTGAACCCAATGTTTAATATTTGAAATTTCATGATATTTACCTATATAAACCCTACTGTAAAACAATGAGCTTACTTTATAGATCCTTGTAAACTTACTTTATGTATCTTTATAACATTGTATACTCAATAAACTTCTTTTGACAAGGAAAAAAACATAACTGAAAATGCAAGCCCACCTGGCTACTCTTTAACAGCACTGCTGTTATAGGTACTGGTAACTCAAACCACCAGATTTTCCAGGCCCACAGTCTTGGGTGCACACAACTTTGGGCTCCTTAACCTCTTGGCATCCGAGCTATAGCCGAATGACGGCCACAGCGCGGACCTGAATTTCCGGGAGGCCGTCATATGACAGCCTCCCCTGTGCACGTGCCCCTGCAGGGCGTGCGCTGTGATCACCGAGTCACTGAGACTCGGGTGATCACAGATCCGAGTAAGGGGCCGATCCCGGCCCCTTACCATGTGATCAGCTGTCAGCCAATGACAGCTGATCACATGACATAAACAAAAGCTCGGTAATCGTTTTTTTTTCTCCTCATGCTGATAGCATGAGGAGAAAAAAAAGCCAATCACTGGCTTATCTGCAAGGGACATCTGTGCCCACCAGTACCACCTGCCAGTGCCCACCAGTGCCACCTATCAATGCCCACGAGTGGTGCCAATCAGTTCCACCTAGCAGTGCTGCCTATCAGTGTAACCGATCAGAGCCCATCAAAGCCACCCATCAGTGCCCATCAGTGCCACCTCATCAACGTACATCAATGAAGGAGAAAAATTACCTGTTTGCAAAATTTTATAACAAAATATTGAATTAAAAAAAACTTTTTAAAAAATTCGGTCTTTTTAAAATATAAAAACCGCAGAGGTGATCAAATACCACCAAAAGAAAGCTCCATTTGTGGGGAAAATTTTTTTTGGGTACAGTGTAGCATGACCGCGCATTTGTCATTCAAAGTGCATCAGCGCTGAAAGCTGAAAATTGGTCTGGATAGGAGGGGGGTTTAAGTGCCCAGTAAGCAAGTGGTTAAAGCTTCAAGCCCCTCAATGCACATAGCTTCTGGCTCCTTGGACGCACACAGCTTTGAGCTTCTTAATGCACACAGTATCTATCCTCACACAGAGACGCTCACTAGCAGCCATTGCTCCAACTCCCCCTTCCTTCTTCTTCTGCTCTCACCAGCCCCTCGTTCTATGGGCTGTATGTACCTGGGCACACACCCTGCTGGCTGTCCACAAGACCCGGACACAGGGTTGGAGATCCCGTCCCACCCAAGACTCTGAAGGATCTCCAAACTACAGAGCCCCTTCCAGAAATAGCAAGATCCGGAGAAAACTGCCAGAGCAGTTTTCTCTGTTTCAAATCTACGCTCTGTAGCTCTGCAATCCACCGATATGCAGACTCTGCGTCCACGTTAACCCCATTTTCTTAGGGACAGAGCCTCTGCCACAATATATAATAAAATATTTACAAAAATGTGAGGGGTGTACTCACTTTTGTGAGATAATGGGTGTTATTTATGAAAGGCAAATTCACTTTTCACTACAAGTGCAAACTACAAGTGCAAAGTGTACTTGAAATTGCACTGAAAGTGCACTTGGAAGTGCAGTCGCTGTGTAGATCCAAAGGGGACATGCAAGGAAAATAAAAAAACAGCATTTTAGCTTGCACATGATTGGATAATAAAATCAGCAGAGCTTCCCCTCATTTCAGATCTTCCCCTCAGATTTACATCAACTGCACTTCCAAGTGTACTTTCATGTACTTTTTTTGCAAACATATCAAAGCTTTCCATAAAATCTACAGACACGTACCTTACTGTCCTACATCCATGATTCAAAACGTACAGTATCTATTGCTTCTTTACAGATTGTAGGTCATGACACAGGAAGGAGTTAACCAGCTGACCTCATTAGCTCACCCCCTGCATCATCCACCCTCCCAGCTGCACGTTTTTTAAATGAAATGCAATCAATCAGTGATCACCTTCTCACTAAATACACAATCAGATTGCATAGCGTATGGCCATCTTTATACAAGTACATAGAAGGGAGGGAACAGAAACACTCAGCTGTCACATCTCTAATGCGTTTTGGAGTATTTTCACTCATCACACATAGGGCAGCCCATCCACCTGAATGTGCTGCCCTACACACAGCAATCACCCCAAAGAAGCTTCAGAACTTTTTTTTAGAGCGGAGCTTGGTGCGTTTTTTACCACGATTTTTGGTGCAGCGAATTTCTGAAATGCAAGGAAACACACAGATGTGAACAGAGCCTCATTGTTCTTGTGTTAACGCACCAATTTCACTTTCAGGCCCCATTCACATCTAGCATAGTGGGAGCGAACGTTTTGTGGCTCGTTTTTCCTGTGACACGCATAGGGCAGCCCTTTGATTTAAATGGGCTGTGCTATATGTGGCTTATGGAACATGTTGGCGTTTTGTGGGTTGCGTGTTTTTTACTGTGCGTTTTGCAGCATTTGCCATTCTTTTTTTCACATGGCAAAATGTGTGTTTGCTTCTGTGTTTGGTGTGCCGTTACCAATGAATGGCACTGTAAGTGCAACTAGTACTTTTAGTTGTATAAAGGTGACCATACACTATACAATCTGATTGTACAATCTCCTTTAGATTTACCAAATTCATATAATAGGAATCTAGCCAATCACTCTGTATCCAATCAGGCAGGCCCTTACACTGCATAATTGATGACAGATCTAAAAAACACGCACGCACAGTAAAAAACAAGCAACCCACAAACTGCCAACATGTCCCATAAGCCACATTTAGTATGGCCCATTTAAATCAGCAGGCTGCCCTGTGCATGTCACAGGAAAAAGGAGACACAAAATGTGCACTCCCACTATGCTAGATGTGAATGGGGCCTTAAAGTGGAATTGGTGCGTTAACACAAGAACAATGAGGCTTCGTTCACATCTGTGTGTTTCCTTGCATTTCAGAAATGTACCAAAAATGGCAGTAAAAAACGCACCAAGCTCCACTATAAAAAATGTTCTGAAGCTTCTTTGGGGTGATTGCTGCATGTAGGACAACCCATTCAGGTGGATGGGCTGCCCCAAGTGTGATGTGTGAAAATGCTCCGAAACACCTCCCCCACCTCGCTAAAAAAAAAAACGCATGTGGGAATGTGAGTTCCCGCTATGCAGAGATGTGAACGGGGCTTGACAGCTGAGTGTTTCTGTCCACTCCCTTCTATGTACTTGTATAAAGATGCCCATACACTATGCAATCTGATTGTGTATTTAGTGAGAAGAGTGATCACTGATTGATTGCATTTCATTTAAAAAACGTGCACCTGGGAATGTGAGGGTGGATGATGCAGGGGGTGTGCTAATGAGATCAGCTGGTCAACTCCTTCCTGTGTCATGACCTACAGTCTGTGAGGACGTAAGACAGAAGCAATAGATTGGTATATAGGGGAGCTGGAATTTAGAAAAAAAAAGGTGAACGTAGCCTTTAACCCCTTCCCGACCGGTGCACGCCGATGTACGTATGTAAGTCCCATTTGAATTCCCCGCAGTGCCATTGCGTGCGCGCCTCCGGTGGCGCGCATGCGCGCCGCCTGGGATCTCCGTGAGTCAGGTTGCGGGTCCCGCGGACTCGATCGCCGCGGGGATACCCGCGATCGCCTCACGGAAAGGACGAACAGGGAAATGCTGATGTTCTGCCATTGACAGGCTCACTGATCTCTGCTCCCTGTCATCGGGAGCAGAGATCAGTGTAGTGTCACAGCTAGCCCATCCCCCCTACAGTTAGTAATCACTCCCTAGTACTGACTTAACCCCTCCCCGCCCCCTAGTGGTTAACCCCTTCACTGCCAGTGTCATTTACACAGGAATCAGTGCATTTTTATAGCACTGATCGCTGTATAAAGGACAATGGTCCCAAAAATGTGTCAAAAATGTCCTACATGTCCGCCATAATGTCGCAGTCACAATAAAAATCGCTGATCGCCGCCATTACTAGTAAAAAAAAAAAGATTAATAAAAATGCCATAAAACTACCCCCTATTTTGTAAACGCTATAACTTTTGTGCAAACCAATCAATAAACGCTTATTGTGATTTTTTTTACCAAAAATATGTAGAAGAGTACGTATCGGCCTAAACTGAGGGAAAAAATGTTTTTATATATATTTTGGGGGGATATTTATTATAGCAAAATGTAAAAAATAATACATTTTTTTTTTAAATTGTCGCTCTTATTTTGTTTATAGCGTAAAAAATAAAAATTGCAGAGGTGATCAAATGCCACCAAAAGAAAGCTCTATTTGTGGGGAAAAAAGGACATCAATTTTGTTTGAGAGCCATATCGCACGACCGCGCAATTGTCAGTTAAAGCGACGCAGTGCCATATCGCAAAAAGTGCTCTGGTCAGGAAGGGGGTAAATTCTTCCGGGGCTGAAGCGGTTAAAGACCTGACATATATGACTTATGACATATATGATACCATAGTGCCATCTTGAGGTTGAATTGGAGAATGTTTCTCATATTGAAACTCAGTATTGTGAAAGGGTCCACACCCATGTGGGGATGGTAAATTTTCCAAATAAAAGGTTGTCAGGCATGAGCTGACAAGAGGGCTCTGTAATGACTTAACAGGAAGTTCTGTGCAAGCCAGAAGAAACTATACCTGAAGATGTTTTCCCCTGATCTCCAGCAACTGCTTAAAGGCTTGGGTCCTTGTTGCCTACAGAGATCATGAACCTACTCTTTTCAGTGTATTTCTATAGACCATAGGCTGCTTATTTACTATTCTGCAAGCTAGAAGTGCACACCTAGCTGCACTTGTTCGTAGCATTCCATATGCGCAGTATATCAGACTAAGAAGGAATCACACACATTTGTCAAATTTCAGATATCAGGCTAATTTTCTGAGCCAACAGTTACTACAGAGAGGAATCAAGAAATCCCTTTTACGGAAGGCTTGCAACAGAGCCCTTAAACAACCCCGTAATGTACTTTTGTATACATCTAATACCAAGTAAAATACCTCCACCATGAGATTCATCTCCAAATTCTCAGGTCAGCAACAACAACTCAGGAACATTCTATCAGATCACTGGCATTTGCTATATCATGACACTACTCTTAGGAAATACATTCGCGATCACCCAGAGATCACCTTTAGATGTGCCACCCCACTCCGGGATAGGCCATTGTGTAACCATCACACTCCTGCCCTGAGAAGGGAGGCACATGCTAGAGGAATCTACAAATGTGGTCATTGCAATTTCTGTCCATGGATCTCCACTGGCTCCCATTTTGTACTCCCAAACGGAGAGACTTTTTACCCCAAATGTGTGCCAGACTGTAACACCCAAGGAGTGATATCTCTGATGTTGTGCAAATGTGGGGCCTTTTATGTCGGAAAGGCCATCTGCCAATTAAAGCAGAGGCTCAATGACCATATATATTATTCAGCTAATGGCAAAATGTTCACCCCTGTGAGCAGACACCTTGACCTGTACCACAAATTTGACACGTCCTTTGTCACATTCCTGGTCCAGGAGGTTGTTTCCCAGGACCCTAGGGGAGGGAATTGGGACAGACGAATATTACAAAGGGAAACCCTATGGATAGAGCGTTTGAATGCTACCTACCCACTGGGAATTTATGAGGTCCAATCATATAAGTCTTTTCAATAAAATATGTGTTTCTAGGTAGGTTTGTTCCTGTATGTATAAATGTTTTCAGACTTACTGTAGCTTCCTTCTGCTATAATTACTGGATTCTTGAGCTATTTCTTAGAGTTGGTCTAATGTATGCACTCCTATATATAACCGTTTTGGTGTACTATAAATTTTAAAGTTGTTTAGTTGGTTTATTGTACCTGTGTTGAGATCTCTTACTGAAGCAATCGCATGCTGGGCTTTGTGTTGTGTTTCAATGTGCGGCCAGTAAGCCTTGGCTTGTGTGTGAGCCATGATTTTTTTCCCCTCTTTTCTTAGCAAGCCTTCTTGAGACCTTTTTGGCATATGTAAGTACATCATCATTACATTGTGTTCATAGATTGCGGTCGATGGGGGCTCTGGCTTCACTGGTCATCAGTTGCCTGCATTTGCAGGATAGGAGGGCACCTCTACTATAGCAACAGATGATTTAAATTAATACCACCAAGTCCTCTGTGGTTTTGATGCCTCCCTTCAAACTGGCCTTTGGATACCATCCCCCATTCAAGAAGAGAACAATCCATTTGAACTTATGCAGGAAGCCTCTAAATATATACAACAGAGGGGGCGTGTCCGACTTCCGGTATGTGAGGAAGCTTCTCTTCAGAGCTCTGACCGCGGCCAAAATCCTGAATGATCCTGTAGACCTGTAAACTACCCATATTCCACCCAAACCTACCAGATCGGATAGAGGAACGACCCGGGCACCTGACTATGGTGAAGTACGGCCCAAGTATGGATCCCACGCCCGCTGAGAAGCTGGCCAAATATGCACATGGAGATTCCCAAGATGGCGCCCGGCAGAGAGAGAGAGACGGCCGGCTAACACTGACCCACCAGACCGTGAATGGACCGAGGGGGACGGAGACTGGCTGGATCCGACTGACCCGCTGGCTCATCCCTTGCCCTCTCTCCACTCAGACTCCAAGGAGAGCGGCTCCGGGACACAGGGAAGTGAGCCGACGCTGCTGCAGATCATGGACACTATTAAGAGCTGCCATGTGGCTTTATCTACGCAGATAGAAACCATCTGAGTAGACTTTGCATTACTTAAAGATGACGTCCGCAAAGTGAAGCAGCGAGTAACACAGACGGAGCAAAGAATAACCACAGTAGAGGATGATCTTCACCCCCTGTTACTGCAGGTGAGAGATATGTCGGCGGACAACAAATCCCAGGAGTCCAAATTGGTAGATATCGAGGACAGGCTGAGGAGGAACAACCTCAGATTCATAGGTTTCCCGTAAGGTACGGAAGGGAAGAATCCAGAGGAATTCCTGCTGTCCTGGCTTAAACAAACATTTGGGCCTGAAAGTTTTTCCCACCTGTTCGCTATTGAACGCGTCCCACTGAGACCCCCCATTCCAGGGAGATATCCCAGACCCATGCTGGCGCGCTTTTTATATTTCAGAGATAAAGAGACCATACTGAGGAAAGCCCGTAACTTACCTGAACTGATACACAACAATAACAAGATCTCCATTTCCCTGATTTTTCTGCGGCCACACAGAAGCAAAGAGCGGCATTTCAAAGCATAAAGCAACGGCTGAGAGAACGCAGTTTACCATACAGTATGCTTTATCCAGCTAAACTGCGCGTGGTGCACAAGGGACAAACACAATTCTTTCTATCACCCAAGGAAGCGAATAGATGGCTGGAATCCCTGGGACAGGCCTAACGCATGTGATGCCCACAGCAGAATGTAACATCATCCAGCAAAACCCAGGATGCTTCTTGGATTAAGGACGCCGACAGATTTTTCTTTTCTCCATCTTTTTCTTCTCTTTATCCCCCCTTTTTCCTATTTTTATTTTACCTTCTATCACAGGTACATTGAACATTCGTAGGAATATACAGAAAGATGAAGAAATATTGGGTTACAAGATCCTGCTGAACTCTAAGCCACACAGGAACATTTCTAAGAGACCTCAACGCGGTACAGTGAGTGCTCAGGAAACTCCCACATACTTTACCCTAAAGCCTCCTGCCCGGCTGGTGCAGGAAGATTACCCCCCCTTTAGGGAACAATTTGCTACGATGTTTGGGGTAAAAGTCTGCGGGTTGTTTGGGGCTGCAGGCAGGGTGGGGGGAGGGGGAATTCAACTGAAGCTGATTTCAGGAAAAGTTATGTTTTTTTTGTTGTTTTATTTTTCTTGGTTAATGTTGGGTATTCTAAAAATTCAATTTATCACAAGTATTGGAAAAGGATGTGCATTGTGAATGGGCCTCCCATCTACTTGCGAATACTGTTTCAAATAGATAAGGTTACAAATACTGTTGCTATATATTTTATGGAGAGGTTGAGTGATAATGCACCTATGCTGCCAGTCTATTTTTGGAAGGTATTACCATCGTCCCACCAAACTAAATATCTTAGGAAACATATTACTTATGTGTCCTGATGCAGTCTCTTAATCTCCTCTCCTGGAATGTGAGAGGGCTCAATTCCAAGATCAAACGAGCGCTGGTATTTAAATATATTTTAAAGCGCAAACCACATATCATATTTTTCCAGGAGACACATTTAGTAGGCTCCAAAACCTTAGCCCTTCACAGAGCTGGTTTTAGTAGGGCGTTCCACTCAACTTACTCCAACTATGCCAGGGGAGTGTCTGTGCTGATCGCCAAATCACTTTTATATAATATTAAGATGGTGAAACTTGACCCTATTGGCAGATATGTAGCTCTGGTATTGATTATTGATAATCAGGTATACACTTTTGTAGCTATCTATATACCACCACCGTTTGCAATCAAGGTATGGGAGGCAACGATGACGGAGGTGTTGAAGGTGGCAGAGGGTCCTCTTATTCTAGCTGGTGACCTAAATGCAGTGTTATCTCCAGATACAGATAGACATGGGATGGCTACGCTGGGAGGGTCTCCATTGGAGACATGTGTACAACCATATAATCTGGTGGAGGCTTGGAGGTGGAAGCACCCAGACCTCAAGGAATATTCCTGTTTTTCCTCCACCTTCAATACTCTTTCCAGGATTGACTTATGTTTTGTGTCAAAAGAATTATTGCAGAGGGTGCTGGATACTCAGTATTTACCGCGGGCCATCTCGGACCACTCCCCCATGCTCCTCACCATTGATATGGGGAGACCACGGGCATATGTGGTGTGGAGATTAACCCCTATGTGGCTTAAGGAGGAATGCTTTGAGAGGTCAACTGCTTCATCCATCAATACTTTCTGGGTAGAAAATAAAAAAGAAGTTCCAATTGGGATCACCTGGGATGCTTTTAAGGCAACACTCCGGGGCTCCACAGCGGGACTTATCAAACAGCTCCAGTCAGATAGGGGATGGAAGGTGAGGGAGGCTGAACAGTTGGCCACTGAATCTGAGGTGGAATATATTAAAAATCCTACCTCTGATACATACAGACTATGGAGGGAGAATATAAGACAGTTAGACTTAGTATTAATAGAAAAAACACAAAAGAAGTTACTTTATCAAGCGCAGAGGATCTTTGAATTTGGGGATAAGAACAGTAGATTATTGGCGTATTTAGCTCACTCCCAGCAGGACCCAACTTCTATACCACGTATACGGGATACGAACATGACACTATGTACATCACAAGTAGATATAGCAAACGCATTCTTGGAATTCTATAAGGATCTATACACTTCAAAAGTTGATTATGCAATGGAGGAAGTCCAGGAATACTTAGGGCCAATACCCCTATTAGAGCTCATGGAGGAAAAGGCGACAGAACTGGATAGTCCCTTCTCGGTTGAAGAGGTTATCTCAGCTATTGGAGCATTAAAACCTAATAAGACTCCTGGTTTAGATGGATTCCCAGTGGAGTGGTATGGGACGTATGCTGAAATCCTGGCCCCTAAGCTCCTGACTATATATGAAGATGCATACAATAGGGGTATATTGCCTGAATCTATGAGAGAAGCACTGATAGTGCTGATCCCAAAGCCGCATAAGGATCATGATCTATGTGAGTCATACCGACCGATATCGCTCATCGATGTGGACGCAAACATTTTAGCTAAACTTTTGGCAAGGAGACTGAACAAAGCTATTGCATCTATTATTCATCCTGATCAAACAGGTTTCATTCCTGAAAGGTCGACAGCTATAAACCTGAGACGTCTTTTCACCATAATCCAATCTAAAGGCCCTGCCCAAGATACCCGTGTGGTAGTATCACTAGACACGCATAAAGCGTTTGATTCTATAGAATGGCCATATTTGATTGCGGTCCTTGGTCGGCTGGGATTCGGTCCCAAATTTATAAAATGGGTTGAACTCTTGTATGCAGACCCCCAGGCTAGAATAAGGATCAATAATACTATTACGGGACAATTCAAAATTGCTAGGGGCACACGGCAGGGGTGTCCTTTATCACCCCTGCTGTTTGCCCTGGCAATAGAGCCATTGGCAGCTCTGCTGAGAGCAGACAGATCAATCAAGGGCTGTATGATGAATGACAGGGAGGAGAAAACATCTCTATACACAGATGATATGCTGTTATATCTGGAGGAGGCGGGGAGATCATTGCGTAAGGCCCTGAATAGAATTTCTGACTTTGGGAGATACTCGGGCTTCAGGGTGAACTGGAGTAAATCAGTGGTGCTTCCCCTGGATCCTACGTATGTTCCGGAGGTACCACAGGATATTCCATTAAAAATAGTTAATAAATTCAGATACCTAGGGGTTGAGATCCAATTGCCACTAAGTCTATATGTGCTCAATAACCTGTCCCTGGTTTGGAAAAGATTAAAAGAGAGTACACAGACCTGGGCCAAGTTGCCGCTTGGCCTACTGGGGAAAATCAACATATTTAAAATGATTTATCTGCCCAGGTTTCTGTACTTGCTCTGGAATGCCCCAGTGTATATCCCCAAAAAATGGTTCACGGAAGTAAATAAGACAATCTCCTCCTTTCTATGGGGACCTAAACCTGCTAGAATATCACTAGAAACACTTCACCTACCTATGAGAGAAGGAGGGTTAGCCCTGCCAAATTTACGTTGCTATTACCTAGCTGCTCAATTAACGCATGTACATTGGTGGGGTTTTCCGAAGATGAATCTCGCCTCAGTGGCAACACAAGCTGCTCAGGTATACTCGTATGAGGCATTGATTAACCACTTGCTTACTGGGCACTTAAACCCCCCTCCTGCCCAGACCAATTTTGAGCTTTCAGCGCTGTCGCACTTTGAATGACAATTGCGCGGTCATACAACACTGTACCCAAATGAAATTTTTTATCATTTTTTTCCCACAAATAGAGCTTTCTTTTGGTGGTATTTAATCACAGCTGGGATTTTTATTTTTTGCTAAACAAACAAAAAAAGATGGAAATTTTTGAAAAAAAAAAAATCATGTTTAATAGTTTGTTATAAAATTTTGCAAACAGGTAATTTTTCTCCTTCATTGATATGCGCTGATGAGGCGGCACTGGTGGGCACTGATAGGCTGCACTGATGGGCATGGATAGGCACAGATAAGGCGGCACTGATAGGCAC